>NC_064640.1:639172786-639479823 GCF_023864345.2 Schistocerca serialis cubense
CTCCCCCTCTCCTCCAATCAGAGATTAATATTTTACGTGCCATTAAAATAAAAGAGCCAGTTGCGGTGCAGCCCCATCTTGCCTATGCTCAAAAGTATCCGCAAGACCGGAATTATTTGCCTAAAAGAAAAATATGTCACATTCTTAAGAAAGTGCCTGTGTTGTGTAAAATGACGAAAATGTTGAGAATGTTTTCATTATTTCATTCATAAAGCTATTTACCAGTCCCATAAGTACATTTCATCAGAAGCTATACATCATTTGCTATGGAATATTGGAACCAGTATATAACATACACTTTATAAAAATTTAAAAACCAAAGTCTGCTTATACAACGCAATTAACTAATTAGTAATACATAGTTTCTGAAGAAGAGCTTTAATTTATATATTATTCCACAAGCCCTAAAAACGCGAAATAAACCCGACTGCTGACTTATGCCCCAGCTGCTTACTGTGCAATCAGAGTGCAGTGACAGAGGTCTGCAATGTGCAACATACCAGCAATTCACTTTATTTTCTGCAACTTCAAACAGTAATTCACACTTCTCGAAGTTCTTCCTCAGCAGATGATACTTCATTATCATAAGAATTACTGACTATCGCTTTAATAGCCAGCTAGGAAACTAATTGCTCTACGAATTTATTGTGGTCGATTTCCGCTGGTGATTTATTAGAGAACGTCTTCCATCATCAACGTCATCATAATAATCTTGTTTTTCTTCCTCATAATATTCATCAACTTCCGGGGACAATTTTTCCAATTTCTTAATGGCATCTTGCACGAGCTCTATTCTTTTTGATGGATGGACTCTATCATCGACATGCAGCTACATTATCACGTCTTGTGCTTGTATCCTTTAGATCATGTCGTGGGTAAGTAATCTGAATATAGTAGGACCTACAGGGTCTCCCTGTAGTACTGCATTCGTTTGCAGGATTCCTTCGGACTGTGTTAAACCATCGTGAATTCTGATTGTGGTTTTTCGGACGGTGCTTGCTGTGAACCTGAGGATCTGACATTCTGCTCCTTGTATTGGGTATGGGTTTTTCCATACTCTACTCCTATTTACCCCGTCGAAAGCTTGTTTATTGTCAACAAAGACTGGAAAACGACCACATCATAAATAAGGATAAAATAAAAGCAATCAAATCCAGTAAAGGAGAACACTGGCAAACAATGAGAGATTTCTCTTGTGGGGAACAAGAATTGTAAAAAACTACAATTGTCTTGACATAACACTTTTTCAAGCACCTTGAAGACAAGTTAGTAAGAGTGATGAGGTAAAGAAACATTCTACTCTCTGTAAGAACAGCTCTGAAGCTATTCAACATAAAGGTTGTGCCTCACATATTCAGTTCTCAAAAGACTACAGAGAATGAAGTCAGCATATGTGAAAAGAATTATGTGGATCTCAAAATACATTCAAAATATAGTCTACATATTGACGGACACAACCTACTTCATTCAAGACTTGATGGCAATTCATAACCTGATATCAACTCTACAAAGCGCCAGACTCCTGGAAGACAGTCAACAAAAAGTAAGATATATGCACTGTCCAATCAAATATTAATGTGACCACCTGTCAAAAGCCTGAAAAACCACCTTTTGTAGCGCTATACCTGCAGGAAGAGAGTCAGTGAGGTTCAGGAAGATACCAACAGGGATATGGAGCCATGACGACTCCATTACTGTGGCCAGCTGCGCTAGCTTTCTCGCTTGAGGATCCATGGTGCCAACAGTCCGATGGAGGTGGTCTCACAGATTCTCGATTGGGTTTAAACTCGGAGAGTTTTGTGGAAAGGGGAGTACAGAAAGCTCATCCTTGTGCTCTTCGAACAACGCACGTACACTGCGAGCTGTGAGACATGTTGCGTTGTCCTGTTGGTAGATGCCACCGTGCTGAGGAAAAATAAACTGCATGCAGGAGTGGACAGGGTCCCCAAGTATGGATGCATATATGTGTCGATCCATTCTGCCTCTCAGAGTGAGGAGACCACCCAGGGAATGCCATGAAAACATTCCCCAGACCATGATGCAGGATGTTTGCTTTCAGACGTTTCGCGCCGTATACGCAAACTGTCATCTATGGGATCGAGCATATATTCATCGCCACCTGTCGCCACTCAGTGGACGTCCAGTTGCGGTACTGGCATGCAAATTCCAGCCTTTGTCTCCGGTTAGCAGCAGTCAGCACGGGTGCACGAACCAGACGCCTGCTGCACAGGTCCATTGCTGGAACATTCGTTGAAAGGCCTTTGAGGTGACACTGTTGATAGCCCCTTGGTTCATCAGGGTGGTCATCTGCCCAACTGTTGCACGTTCATTCGCCCACACACATCTCCTCAGCCATTATTCATCCCTGTCGTTGATGGCCTGTGGTCCACCACAACTGCCTCGGCGCCAGTTTCGGATTGCTCCATTTTGCAATGCGCGGTATACTTTAACCATGGCAGCACTCGAACAGTTTACAATCTTAGCCATTTCGAAAATACTTCCACTCTTGGCCCAAAAGCCAATGATCATGACCTTTCGGATGTCAGACAAATAATTCCGTTTCCGCATTACGATAACGACTGCACTGTCTTCCACGTCTCCCCTGACACGCTTTGTATGCCCTCCACTGCTATTGCTGCCACCTACCGTCTGTGAAGGATTAATGCACGTTGACATCGAATATAGGCGGCGGTCACATTAAGTGACTGGACCGTGTAGATCACGGACTCTTCATCTCCCCAGTGATGACAAACAATGAATGGAAGGAAGTCAACTTCCAGCTGTGCCACCTGTACACGAGGGTGGCAACACGCGGACTACATCACCGAATATGCTCAACCAACGGATGTAACAACTCTACAGACAGCTGCCAGTGCGACGTATGTGGATGACCTTGTCATACATATCATATCACTGAGTGTAAAGAAAGAACTTTGTCACTCTCTCACTAGGTTGGTTCAAATGGCTCTGAGCACTATGGGACGTAACTTCTGAGGTCATCAGTCCCTAGAACTTAGAACTACTTAAACCTAACTAACCTAAGGACATCACACACATCCATGCCCGAGGCAGGATTTGAACCTGTGACCGTAGCGGTCACGCGGTTCCAGATTGTAGCGCCTAGAACCGCTCAGCCACCCCGGCCGCCTCTCTCTCACTAGGTAAATGTCGGTAACTTTAATACGATACTGCAGAGCCTGCGTTGTTAAAAAGAATGATACAATGTTCCTTCGGATAAGCAAGCATACATGTCACAAGGAAAACTGCATCATACTTTTTAACAACGCAGCCGGCCGTTGTGACCGAGCGGTTCTAGGCGCTTCAGTCCGGCACCACGCTGCTGATACTGTCGCAGGTTCGAATCCTGCCTCGGGCATGGATGCGTCTGGTGTCCTTAGATTAGTTAGGTTTAAGTACTTCTAAGTCTAGGGGGCTGATGACCTCAGATGTTAAGTCCCATAGTGCTCAGAGCCATTTGAACCATTTTTAACAACGTAGGCATTGCAATATCGTATTTATTCTCCAATACCAGGCAGTGACTTTCAATTAAAACTGTCATTCCTTATATGACAAATACTTAATACGTGTACGAGTACAGGTTGTCACACAGGAACGACGATATATGGAAGATTGGATCTGACTGTGAATCGTGTATGGATAGCCAAAAGCTGCAGGCTCATTGCCGTGCCACGAGGCGTTAACTTACCACCGTGCGGCTATGGAGATCACTTTTCAACGGAACATGCAGGACCTCGAGCGCATGAAGTGGACGCCGCGCGGTCTCTGGCACCTTGCCACGGATCGCGCGGCTTGCCCCATCGAAGGTTCGAGACCTCTCTCGGGCATGGACGTGTGTGTTCTCCTTAGCGTAAGTTAGTTTAAGTTAGATTAAGTAGTGTGTGAGCATAGGGAGCGATGACCTCAGCAGTTTGGTCCCATAGGAACTTACCACAAATTTCCAAATTTTCATTCATGACGAACTTCATCTTGCACTTCAAGATGTTGCAGGTATTCACTTCCTCTTGACGAGCAATGTCGTGTACCTCATACTGTCGACTGAAGAAATTTGTGTTGATGTTGTGCGACGCTTCACCCAGGGACTGAAATTCAAATACCCTGGTGCCCACGTTGGAGCTGTTTCGGTGGATCATGAAGATGTTTGCCAACACGCCCTGTGTGCTTTCAAATTTTTTTAAAGTACCGCAAGACGTGGTCGTATCACCCTTTAGACCTTACGGAAACTTCATCAGCCGCATAGCAGAAAAATGGCAGACCTTTGAGATCTATCACGCCATAAATGGCGTGTGTCGGATCCAATTTTAACTGATGAAGATGTGCCCTCTAATTTGATTATTGGTGACCATGATGTATGATGGTCAGCCGCGAACTTGTGCAGGCTGTGGTTAGGAGGCTGTGGCACCGAGAAGCCAAATTCAGATGCTGGTAGGAGATGTCGCACCATGCATGACACCTATAGTGCTGTCTGTCACCTACACAGCTGTTGCGAAGGTGCATTGGCCACGATTCCCACTGATCTGTCATCGCTGTTGAACACTGATGGCGAGTCTTCAGAGTCCCTCTCTGTCATCTCCGATGGAACCGACGCCCTCGGAAGCCCGTCGGAACCTGAAAAGCGACGTTACAATAGCGATAAATGATGACTCGGGCTCTGTATCAGCCTCCACTTTCCTTTCAGTTGCGGCAGTGTTGGATGGCGGTCGACCCCACTCCGATACGGAACAACACGTTCGGAAGCACAGGTCACTGAGGAAGTGCAAGACATGTAGTCATACGCCATCTAGCGATTGTTTCGCCAGGGTGGCCGCACCAGAAGGCGAACCGACGTCGGACGACGCATCGGTCTCGGAAGGCATGCTGTTGAACGTCACTCCTCCCCCACCTACCTCAGCGGTTTTTCCTCCACAGCCTGTGACGCCTTCCACTCTGTTGCCTTCGCCCACTGTTGGCAAGCCGTCTCTGGAGGTCGCTGACATTCGGCAGCGGTCTGATGATTTCACACTTAGACAATTCACTGGTGCTCTTTTTGTTTCCTGTGCGGACGACATAGATGAGCAATCAGAGTGGCCTGTTAATACTGTGGGCGGGCACGTTCCACCAGTTATGCCCCTGATACCTCATCACAGTCAACACCACAGCTTCGACCGCCTTGTGCGATCTGCCTCAGCCGGATACCAGTGGTAGATCCCATGTCTCGACAGCAGGAGTTCGGGAACAGACATATTGCCTAACTAATAACAATGTTAACGCTATCCGTGCCCCACATAAACTGACGATGCTTCATGATACACTTCGTGTGGCGTACTTAGACGTGGCCCTCATACAGGAAATGCCTGACCTGATTTGGTATATTTCTTTCGTCTCCCACGTGTCAGACACCGGTAGTGGTTTGGCGATCCTCATCAGTGAAGGGTTACCCATCAACGACGTCCAATATCTTCCAAATGCGATAGGCATGGCTCTCACATTCTTCAGCGTCTGAGTTATTAACATCTAAGTCCTTCAGGACTGGAGAGGCGAAGGGAACACTCTGCCTTCTTTACAGAGGTGGCCTTTCCTCTATTCGTGGGACAGCAGGATGCATAGGTACTGGGAGGTGATTTTAATTCCACCCTCCACCCCAAAGATCGCTTATCACATCATTCACCTTGCATAGAGCTTGCGACAATTGTCCACCATCTCCATCTTGTGGACGCATGGAAACACATTCATGGTGACTCCCCTGGTTTTATGCATTACATCACACAATCTTCCAGTCACCTTGATTGTTTTTATAAATCGTGCTCGCTGGTGGAAGGAACCTGACTGGCTAAGATTTGACCTGTCGCTTTTTCCTACCATGCGGCATATATCTGCACCGTCATCCTCAACCGCCAGAGGGTGTGGCACTAAAAAAGTGTTTGGAAGCTGAAAGTCGTCTTAGCAGCGTCTTCCGACTGTCAGTAGCCTACTGGGATGACTTGGGATTTATGTCGCCGCCACCATGGTGCTTCGACATCTGCATTGTCGTGGTGGCTGTCCTACACAAAACCTGTCGTCGTGATAGCATATGACAGAGACACAGGAGTCTGGAGGAGGCAATCCCTGGACTTTTATTACCAAATATTGAGGAACTGCTCTATGATGCTGTTTTTGCCTGAACAATGTACAATAGTGAAATGATCACAGCCCTGACGCACCACTACCTTCAAGAGATGGTGCTGCCACCACGAACTTGTGACCATATGGCTTTGGAAGCTCTATGAATGTACCACCTTCTAGCAGACAGGTGACAATGTCGTCGGGCCCTGATTCGCACTATCAGTGATGACAAACGTGGGCAACATGACACCCAATGCAATTTTTGATGCGTCCTTCACTCCCATTATGCTAGGTTGTATACTTACCACCCTTATTCACTGGCTGTCATTGAAGAAGTCTCTTATTTCACGTTCGGCATGATACAAGAGGATGCTTCATTGGAATTGGAGCCACCAGTAACAGAACATGACTTAAGAGGATGGCCCATCATATTGTGTCCTATGATCAGGCATCGCTAGGTAGAGAGTACAACATCCAGACAGCGCTCTGCCGCTATAGGAATACGATTGCCCTCGCTCAAGCTCAACATTTGCCTGCAGCTTAGTCGTTCTTAGCCTTCAGCCAGGCGTTTGATTAGGTTGAGCATTATTTTCTTATGACTGTGGTCCACGATATGGGATACCCAGGAACTTTTGTCGAAATGCTCATATGTCTCTTGTATGATCCGACAACCCAGGTGCTGTATAATGGTAGTAGGCTCACACAACAGATCCAATCAGGCGCTTGGTCCAACAGAAGTGCGCTAGAGTACACCTTCACCCAGTAACCATTGTCATATTGTCTACGATAAAAACTGATGAGTATCTCACAAGGTGGACTCCGATTTTGCTGCACCACCAATGTGGACGATTTGTCCTTTGCCTTCAAAGTGCCAATGATACCCGGGCAGCTCGATTAATGTACATAAATCATGAGCTATGTAGGCCCATCTTAGGCGAGCGTTGACCCGCTCAGTGCGACTGATACCTTAAGCTGCCTTGGCTTCAATTTTATGGCGGACCTCTGTGGACCTCAACTGCAGACGACTGCTGCAGCAGATCACGTTTGCACTCGTTTAACGTCGCCATTGTTCCTTTTACATCCTGCCACGTACACCACCTGTCGACACCCACGTAGCTTTCATGGATCCCTCACGTGGCGCAAACTCTTCTGGTCACGCATACCCTGGGTCAATGCTTGTTAGCTTCGATGTGTTCCTTTGTTAGACAGGGGATGATCTTCAAAGTCCACTATGAGTCTCTTACCTTTCTCCAGGCTCGAGGGGTGTTGGTCTTTACCATGTTCTGGATAGAACTCGGGCTCCTTTGCCATCTCACAGTCGATGATGTGGCAGTGTTGCTCGACGTGCCTTACCAGCTTACTGCTTGATACATATGTCCCGGTCTTGTTGGCCACTCTGGTGACGTTGTCGGACATCCCAGCGCCCTTTACCACATTGGACTCTTTTTTTCTGAAGCACAGCTATCCTTCTCCCTCTTTGCCACCTGTGCGCTTGTTGTCGCCAAAGGTAATCTACACTTAGATACAACTGGCCCATGCCCCCATGTGACAGAACAGAAGTACCTGCACTACAGGTGACGCAATATATGGCGGGCGGTGAGCACCCCTTTTCTTGGCACTGCTGCATGCTCCGCGTGGTATGTCGCTGTAAACATGAAACAGTTAAATGGTTCAAATGGCTCTGAGCACGATGGGACTCAACTGCTGTGGTGATAAGTCCCCTAGAACTTAGAACTACTTAAACCTAACTAACCGAAGGACAGCACACAACACCCAGCCATCACGAGGCAGAGAAAATCCCTGACCCCGCCGGGAATCGAACCCGGGAACCCGGGCGTGGGAAGCGAGAACGCTACCACACGACCACGAGATGCGGGCAACAGTTAAATCATTCTGATCTCCACCAAGTTTATCTCACCGACTCTCCACTTCGCGTCGCGTGTGAGGTGCCAGATATGGACGATCATAGTTTCGTTTGTAGCGCGGCAGTATACGTCTGGTACTTGGTCCAGCGAATTCTGGCCTTCCCTGTGCCACTCCTGACCGCATAACAATGCGCATGATGTTACTCCCAGATGACGTGCACTACCTGCAGACGAAGACTCATTATTTGAATTGGTTCTGTGGCCTCGCAATTCAATTTTTTTTGCCACGTGCAAGAAGAGTATTCTCGATTTTTGGACTTACGCGAACGAACGACTTTGCGCCATTGTCTGTAATCCGAAATACAGATAATATTTTTCCAAATTCTTTTGCATGTCATGTATTCCGTAGTAGTAACTTTCTTTAACTAATCAATGTCTTGTACAAATTGTATTTAATAAAATCTTAATAATAAATATCATCTTATTTATGATAATCACCCACTTCTTCTCCTTCTCCTTCTTCTTCTTCTTCTTCTTCTTCTTCTCCGTCCTTTGCTTTCATAAATACGTTGTTTTTAACGTCTTTGTCGTTCCACTCACAGAAACAGGTCAGATGGAAAGTTGAAATGCATCTTCTTCTTCTCCTCTGACAAAACCTGGTGACATATTCATATTCAGCATTAGGCACAGCTGGATTAGCGTACGAAATTGAGATAGTTCCGGTAGCAGCAGTTGGTCCAGTCATATGTAATACTTAACATTACTGTTATTTTTCTAGTGTTGCAATATCTTCATTCCCCTCCTAAAGTTTTGATAAAAGCATTAGGTTCTGACAATACAACTCATTAGACCGAACACATTTTGTGTATTTAGATACTGTTGAAATATCTACGCTATACTTCTCTGCATCGCTGACACATTTTTGTGGACACTTTGGAATGTGGCATTTGCAGAGCCTCTCCTGACACATACATACTTTAGGAATCACAATCAGATTTTATAAACACGTGTTTGACATGTATGTGTGGAAAATAACATTAGGATACTTTATAGGAACATTGTGATACATGACATAGAAATTACACTTTTTGCATTACTGATGTATTTTCCAGACATTTTAAACTCTTGTGACATTCGAGAAGCATCATTGGTACTAAAAACAGTTAATTTAAGCCGGCTCGGGTGGCCGAGCGGTTCTAGGCGCTGCAGTCTGGAACCGCGCGACCGCTACGGTCGCAGGTTCGAATGCTGCCTCGGGCATGGATGTGTGTGATGTCCTTAGGTTAGTTAGGTTTAAGTAGTTCAAAGTTCTAGGGGACTGATGACCTTAGAAGTTAAGTCCCATAGTGCTCAGAGGCATTTGAACCAATTAATTTAATGATCTGTTGTGTCTTACATCAAGTGCAGTCCACAAATCAAACTCTGAACGCTTTTACCAGTTCATACATCTGTTGGTGAGAGTAGCAACTGCGCATAAATAAGCAGATGATTTTATTTCGCGTTTTTTGGGGTTCGCGGAATAATATTTAAAGTAAAACTCATTTTCAGCAACTATGTCTTACTAATTTAGTTGAACTGTATAAACTAATGTTGGTTTTTAATTATTCGCAGAGAGAGTGTTATATACTGCCGTCAATATTCCACACCGAATGATATGAATTTTCTGACGAAATTTACCTGTGTGACTGGAGGGCCAGTCCATAAATGGCTTTTAGGAGTCAGTAACGAAAACATGGTTCAAAACATTTTCGTCCTCTTCCGCAATCTAGGTACTTTTTTAAAGAATGTGACGTATTTTTGTTTTAGACGAATAATTCAGGTCGTTCGGATAGTTTTGATAACAGCCAAGATTGGGCTACACTGAATTGGCTCTTTTATTTTAATTACAGCCACCATACTAGGTTTCAATTGGTCGAGAGAGGAGGGAGGTGGTACATTATGCAGTGTGTGTTGATGCACTTTTAGGCAAATATGCAGGATATAATGCAACTTAGTGCCATTTTTGTGTACCATTTTAATACTGCACTGTGTGTGTGTGGTTATAAAGCACATTTGAGCTAGCTCACCCTATCTTGTATTTCTGACTGGCTGCTTCATTTTCAATACTTCGATGTGATTCATTGGAGATAGGGAGTGGAGCGAGGTATAAAGAACTACAGAACTAGTTCGCTCATTTTTAATACTTTGCGGTGATTGGTTGGGAAAAGGTGGAGAAAGGTGGAGCATAAAGCACAAATGAGCTAGTTCACCCATCCTCGATTTTTTGGATAGTTCTGGGGAGGGGAGGGGCGAGGGTTTTTAATTTCACATTAACACAATTGGGTTAGGTCCGCTGTCTTGTAGTAGTTTTTGATCGGCTGTTTCATTTTCAATATTTCACCATGGTTGGTTGGAGATAAGGCGGAGGGAATGGGAAGTGGAGGGGAGGGATTGGGGTCAGGAAAAATTACATAATGTCTTAAAGTTCAAGATCAAGGTCATTATCAAGGTTAAAGGTCACTGATTTCTGTTCCTGAATGTAGACAATCAAAACGTCAAATGTCAAATTTATCCCAGAATCCTCATTACCTTCCTACTCTTACATAATTCTGCTGACTTCATTAAATTTTAAAACTCAATCAGTCAGACGTATTAGTAAGTTGTTTTATCGTGTAACTCTTCAAAAGGATTCTTCTAATGGATTCGTTCTCACTCATCGATAGTAATATTAAAACCGGTAATACAGAGGTTGTCCATCATGCCCTACCCTCAACTTATTTTCTATTCAATAGTGAACACTTTGAACGCATCGTCATTGTTGTCATGGATAATCTCATGTCCCTTCTCGTAGTAAATTTTTTGTACAGAAGATTTTCTGGAGAGTGTATTCGAGCTATAGGAAGTTAAACCAAAAATCTTCTGGCGATTTGTAAGTGATACTTTTGCGGTGGAGCCCCCTGCTGGAAAAGAGCTGTCACGAGTTTTAGAATATTTAAAGTCAAGGTACAAGAATATCTGCTTTACAATGGAAGTCGCGAAATTTATATATTTACCGTTTCTAGATGTCGTAGCACGAAAGTGGTTTGACCATTAGGACGTTATGTTTACCATAATCCCATACACAGTGACTTGGTTTTGCAAGCTTCGAGTTGTTACCTCTGTTCACAAACTATGGGCGTCGTTCGAATGTTGGTGCAACGGGCACGTGTCGTGCCTGACAGCCACAGCCATGTCAAGGAGGCTGAAGATTTACAATCTGTGCTCAAGCAAAATGGATATTCCTTACATCAGATCAGCACAGTTTTACCGAGGAACTTGACTAGTCGCAATGTAAAGAAGATAAGGACCTCTTCAAGGCCAGAGCGTTCCTTCCATACGTAACCAACGTGTGGCCTAAGTTAGACGGAATCCTTCAGAAAAAAACGTTAGTAGAGACCGTGGTTAGTTGGCATAAGGAGCTGGCTAGTAGACACACAGCATCATTTTGTACCACTGTGGGGCTAGAGAACTGCCGTCGTGCTAGAGGCGAGTCCAGGTGAATGCGCACCATCCACCCAAACTTCAGTATGCTTGGAAACGTCACGAAGTAACGACACCTGTTTCATCGTTTTTCTGACTGATGAGTGTATCTTTTGGTCGTTATTTTTTTTCTTCTCGTGAACCTGTAGATCGAATTGCGGCGCTGCTGATGGCGATTTTCGAAATAGGGGTTAACTGTGAATGCATACATGTATTATGTTTTTTTATTTCTGATGTATGGGATTATCTTTTATACATTTAATTTTCTTATATCACTTTGGAGCCAACAGGCATAGTTATATATGGGGACAACTGGCGTAGCTGTACCATCAGGTAACATCGAACAAGACCAGCAAGAGATGACCCTACAGATCACACTGAATATACTTAAATGACTTTTTTTGGTAAAGTATCATGCCCGTCATTACCCTGGGAAGATTACTGAAACCGATGGCAAAAAGGTTCTCGTGTCCACCACGGTCAAAAAAGGGAAACTTTGGAGATGGCCAAACGATGATGATTCAATCTGGTTCGACCAAGGCAGAACTGACCTTACCTGTCCAAATAAACGAGCACCAATCCCCTACATTCGTGGTTGATTTAAAACGTAGAATTAATTACATTTGAATAACTGCAGGTAGCTATAAGAATAAGCTGAGCCTGTTTCTTCTTGAAGAATTCATTGTTTGTTCATATTGTTATTTGCTTCAATTACTATTTCGTCACAAGGAGTTTATTTTTTGAAGAATTTATTCATTGAAAAGGAAATCAGCTTAAGTTTTAAAAAGATAAAATGTTTTCCTCGAAAACTGCTGTGTTCTGCCTACACATATCCGTAAATATTAGCTCATGCAAACTCACCCCTAGGATTATGCCAATTAACCCCACGCCTGCGGTCAGTTGGCTAGTTGTAAGCTTTTAGGAAAAGTGTTTTTGCGGTTAGCTAAATACATATTTAATTAATGGGTTGTACATTACTTTGTAATCAAAAAGTTAAGGTATCCACCACAGTCTCCAGAACCTCTCCAAGTATAACACAAAAAATAGAAAAATAAAATAATCTCTGCCATTAGCATTACTATGGGCAATCTGGACAGAAATAGACCTTTAACCTTTGGGTTGCCTACATTTAAAGGCAGATGTTAGTGACCTTTGACCTTTGGTCTTGAAGTTAACTGACATCACACGACTGTCACGTGACCATGGAGGTCATGTATGGTGTCATCAATGACTTTGAACTCATCATATAATCGTCCTTATCTGTGATGTCATCATCCTTGTCACTGGGAAACGGTGCTCCCTCCTTATCTCCAGCCAGTGATAGCACAGTATTAAAAATCCAACGTTGCGGAAACAACTCAATTCTAAAAGTTGAAAATTTAAGTCCCTCTGCCCTTCCAGTCCTTCCTCATCTCCAGTCAAACATAGTTCAGTATTTAAAGTCCAAGATGATGGAAACAAACCAATTGTGTATTTCTTATTGCACTTCCCCTCCTCTCTGTTTCCAACCAATTAGAACGTAGTGTAAAAATAGTGTCAAGTTACATTACTTATGTAAAGGCTTAATGATTGCTTTATAGGCCCCTCCTCTTTTTTCCAATCAATCCCATAGCACAATATTAAAAATTAAATATGGTGGAGGTAGACCAATTGTGTGTGCTATACCCCGTGTCCCTCCATTCTACCGCCAACCGATCAGATTGAAGTGTAAGAATGGTTTTAGGTTACATTATTTACGTTCAGACTAATTGTGTGCTTTGTAAGCCTACTTTCTCCTTTTTCCAGCGCTGTATTAAAAATACAAGTTGATGTAAATAGACCAATTGTGCATTGTACACCCCGCACTGCCTCTAGTAAAAGTTAAACGGTAAACACTAAGTGGTAAACACTAAATGCTAAACAGCAAATGCTAAATCCTGAATGGTAAATGCTATACAGTAAATGCTAAATGATAAATGCTAAATGGTAAAGGCTAAACAATAAACACTAAATGCTTAACGGTAAATTCTAAATGGTAAACACCAAATGCATAACGATAAACGCTAAACGGTAAACGTTAAATGCTGAACAGTAAATGTCGAATGGAAAATGGTAAACAGAAATACTAAACCCTAAATGGTAAACGGCAAACGCTTAATGGTGTTGCAATATACAAATATAATTACAGATACGTACTAAAATTGATTATTTCGTGAAAGTCAAAGATGATTGTGTATATAATCATATCGGTGGCATAATATTAAAAAATGACTCAACGGTCAAAGTTATGCATCATATACGCGCAGATGTATCTCCCTTACTTCTTACACTAAAAAATACTGTACAGACTGTGGTACCTAGTAATCATTCCTTGTCTCATACACAGAGCTGAATAAAAATTACGTTATTGTATTCATATATTCTTGATGAATAAAAGAAAAAACAAATAATATATTTAATATCATAACTTTACTACATAAAAATTTTCACAAGTAACTATTACAGTGCATAGTGTGGAAATATGTGTACGAATTTAATGCACATTCTACATCAACTCCACAATTTTTTTACAGTGTAGTCTCTTGGAAACAATAGTTTCTTGTAATAATATGAAACAACTTCATTACACAGCCAAGATTTCAGTGCTGTATCTGCATTAATGAAATTGAAACAGCACTGAATAGCATTGAGCGGGCGAAATGAATCATATATCTTTAACGTTGTGATCAACCAGCTTCTTATATGGGAACAGAAACAGTTTTATGTAGTAAATACACTTGCACCTATCATACACTTCAAAAGAACATAGTGTTGAAGATTGGTAAAGCACTCTCTACTATAACTCTCAATTCCAGGCCTAATCCAGCTGTGCTTCCTGTCCAATACAAAAAATTTCATCAGGTTTTGTCAGAGAAGAAGAAGATGCGAGTATTTAAACTCCCCAAGAGGATCCGTGAGTAAAATTGTAAAAGAAAAATATTTATATGATCTCTAACCATTACTTAACAGCGAAACAAATGAGACATCATTTTCAGTTTCACACCATAATCCAACTGCGCCTAAAAATTCTCGTCAGATTTTGGCAGAGGAGAGGAATATGTGATGCACTTCAACTTGTCATCAGACCTGCTTCTCAGAACTGGCGCAACTATTCCGAAAAAAGTTCTTCAGTTAGTATCATGCGTTTTTAATAGAATATGTTGTTTCACATGTACAATTTTTTAGCGGTATGTTATTCAGTTTGTGTGACATACGGATAAAAAATTATTCATATGACACGACACCGTGATACTAACAGAAGAAATGAAAGGCAAAAAACTCCCCACAAGGTGATCAGTTCTTATCACTTGACATTACCAACCTTTGCTCAAACATGCCCATACATGAAGCTATAACAGTAACACAAAAGAACCTTACGAAACATTAGGAACTTGCGTACACAGAGATTATTGAATTTGTGGAACTATTTCAGCTAACTTTATGTTACAACTACTTTACCTTTAATGGCAACATTTATAAGCAACCAGATGGCCTAGCAATGGAATCATGAGTATTAGGTAAATAGCTGACATATACATAAATCACTTGGAACAAAAGTTACTTAGCAGCCAAGAACTCTGCCTAAAGGAAATAAATGTTATAGGGTATGTGTAGATGACACATGCTGTTAGTGAAAGGGGCTGCCAAAGACATAAAATACATTCTAAACTGCTTCAGTAATCTACATGAGAAAATTACATACACAGTGGAACATGAACAAGACAAAATTATCAATTACCTGAACCTAAATATTGAACGAAACAACAACACATGCACATTCAAATTTTTTGTAAAAATACAATGACTGACATCACAGTATCTGCAACCTAATGCCACTTGGACATCCAGAAGCAGGCAGCATACAGTTCAATGCTACAAAGGGGTAAAATACCTTTGAACCATGAACACATGCAACAAGAAATAAATATAGCGAAACAGATTACAATTGCCAATGATTATACTGTTTCCATGGTTGACACAGTCCTAGACTAAGTGAAGAAAGACCCAAACACAAAGTCCACCACTGAAGAAAAAGAGAAAAACTAACGTATACCTAGCATCCCATACATTGGCAATATGCCACTGAAGACTGCAAATAGTCGTATTTTCAAAAACACAAAGTAAAAGTTGAGTTTTCAACGTCAAATTATGTACAAAAAAACTAATACATAATGTAAAGTTTAATCACGGCCCATGAACAGACTCTGGAATGTACAAAGTAAAATGCCAGGAAAGTTCAATGTTCTGCTTAGTAAAAACAGGCCGAAATATCAA
This sequence comes from Schistocerca serialis cubense, assembly GCF_023864345.2. Taxonomy (NCBI): domain Eukaryota; kingdom Metazoa; phylum Arthropoda; class Insecta; order Orthoptera; family Acrididae; genus Schistocerca; species Schistocerca serialis. The sequence continues at coordinate 639,188,542 of NC_064640.1, forward strand.
CACCAGGTACAAAGAGCGCATTAAAGTCAACACACACATCAGCAATAGCCACATACATATATAATACAGGACACCCATTTGGAACAATAGAGCAAACTGTCAAAGTACTCCACCGTCTAAATAAAGGGCATAAAAGGGGATTTGTTAGAAGAACTGGAAATATATTCACTTTACGAAAATATGAAGAAAAAATGTTAATGAAAGTGAATCAGTAAATTTCTTCAGATGTTTCGGCAATATATTTAAACAAAAATATTAACACACAGAAATAAGCAGCATTGTACAATAGATATAACCAAATTATGATCCTTATTGTTAAGATAAATACCCTCTGTATAAAAGCATCTCACAGACTGTGCAAGACCTTAACACTGTTTCCGTCAATTACATCTAAAAACAACTTTGGAACTGTTTGTTTATGTAAGCTATTCTCAAAAAATACTGTGCACTGAAAGTTATATGTGATCTTTAACATTTGTGAGACTGTGAACAACTGGACCATAAGGTAGCTGTAAGTACAAGTTCTTCCTAATTTCGTCACTAACTACGATAATTAAAAATTTCACGTTTTTTACACATGTTGCAGTACAGCCAACAAAACAAAGCGCAACTTCACTCTTCGAAAACGTTATGTAAAAATGGCATAGTGCAAAGAGAAAACACACTTGAAAATGGGCATCATTTCCCGAAACGCGTCATGCACAACACGAGTACAAGAAAATCGTGACTGGTCGCAGAAAAGTTATTTACAAACAAACCCATTGATTATTATTCTTGCTGACTTCTGAGAGCGCTAGGTAATAATTCCAATAATTCCCATGATAATGAAATACCATGTATTGAAGAAGAACATCGAGAACTATTAATTATCGTCTGAAATTAGAGGAAAAAATAAAGTGAATTTGCATATGAGGACTTAGACCCGATAGGATGTTGAGGGACAAAGTGTGTAACTGCTACCGTAAAATGTAGAGGGCTGCTGACAAACGTATTTCCAAGAAGGCATGGGAGTGCTCTTATTTCTCCGCAGACGCATTGCTGGTTGTGTTAAATGTGCTCTTTCCATTTTCTCTTCAAAAACAACGAAGTGTTCACAGCTCTGAAGCGACTGTATTATTCGCTCTCTGACTTTTGTAAAAGCCTTTAGATCACCAACTACTTTACATGCGGAAGGTAAACACCCCTTCGAATGAACCAACAGTCTTCTTTTACAGATCCAATATTAACATCTACCGCAGTGTGATACTTTGTGAATAGAAACTGACATTTTCTATATACGCAAATAACAATGTATCATTATTAAAATTGACTGTGACTTTGTTATTCTTTCTTTCACGATATATTATGCACACTTTATCTCTGTTGAGGAGGTCCAGTTCGGGACTGATGGTCAGAATCTTGATGGCAGACATACCTTCCAGTCCGTCAGAGGAACCAGCACTGTTGTTCCATATTTGGTGGTGAAGCGTTTTGCGCTCAATATCGAATGGCGCTGCCTTTTTGGTAATATTGACAGTCTTACGGTATGTACTGTGCTCCTCAGACGCTTCCAGGCCTGTAACATGGAAACCCTGCTTTTATGTATTAAAGCAAGAAATTGATAAGCAAAATACACTGAAGTTACGAAAGTCATAAGATACCTCCTAGTATCGTTTAGGAACTTCTTCCGCCTAGCGTAGTGCAGCAACTCGACTTGGCATGGATTCAACAAGTCGTTGGAAGGCACCTGCAGAAATATTGAGCCATACTGCCTCTATAACCGTCCGTATTGTGAATGTGTTGCTGATGCAGAATTTTGTGCACGAACTGACCTCTCGATTATGTCCCATAAATATTCGATGGGAGTCATGTTGGGCGATCTGTGTGGCCAAACCATTAGCTCGAACTGTCCAGAATGTACTTCAAACCAATCGCGAACAGTTGTGGTACGCTGAAATGGTGCATTGTTACCGACAAAATTTCCATCGTCTTTTGGCAACATGAAGTCCATGAATGGCTGAAAATGGTCTTCAGTTAGCCGAACATAACCATTTCCAGTCAGTGATCAGTTGAGGCAGACAAGAGCACACAGTCCATTCCATGTAAACACAGCCCACATCGCCAGCTGGTGTGGCCGACCAGTTCTAGGTGCTTCAGTCTGGAACCGCGCAACCGCTACGGTCGCAGGTTCAAATCCTGCCTCGGGCATGGATGTGTGTGATGTCCTTAGGTTGGTTAGGTTTAAGTAGTTCTAAGTTCTAGTGGCTGATGACCTCAGATGTTAAGTCCCATAGTGCACAGAGCCATTTCAGTCGTAAATAGAAATACTAAAAAAGGTAGGAAGATTCCTTCCCAAGAACTATGGACCTTGCCGTTGGTGGGGAGGCTTGCGTGCCTCAGCGATACAGATGGCCGTACCGTAGGTGCAACCACAACGGAGGGGTATCTGTTGAGAGGCCAGACAAACATGTGGTTCCTGAAGAGGGGCAGCAGCCTTTTCAGTAGTTGCAGGGGCAACAGTCTGGATGATTGACTGATCTGGCCTTGTAACATTAACCAAAACGGCCTTGCTGTGCTGGTACTGCGAACGGCTGAAAGCAAGGGGAAACTACAGCCGTAATTTTTCCCGAGGACATGCAGCTTTACTATATGATTAAATGATGATGGCGTCCTCTTGGGTAAAATATTCCGGAGGTAAAATAGTCCCCCATTCGGATCTCCGGGCGGGGACTACTCAAGAGGACGTCGTTATCAGGAGAAAGAAAACTGGCATTCTACGGATCGGAGCGTGGAATGTCAGATCCCTTAATCGGGCAGGTAGGTTAGAAAATTTAAAAAGGGAAATGGATAGGTTAAAGTTAGATATAGTGGGAATTAGTGAAGTTCGGTGGCAGGAGGAACAAGACTTTTGGTCAGGTGATTACAGGGTTATAAATACAAAATCAAATAGGGGTACTGCAGGAGTAGGTTTAATAATGAATAAAAAAATAGGAGTGCGGGTTAGCTACTACAAACAGCAAGTGAACGCATTATTGTGGCCAAGATAGACACAAAGCCCATGCCTACTACAGTAGTACAAGTTTATATGCCAACTAGCTCTGCAGATGATGAAGAAATTGATGAAATGTATGACGAGATAAAAGAAATTATTCAGGTAGTGAAGGGAGACGAAAATTTAACAGTCACGGGTGACTGGAATTCGTCAGTGGGAAAAGAGAGAGAAGGAAACATAGTAGGTGAATATGGATTGGGGGGAAGAAATGAAAGAGGAAGCCGTCTGTTAGAATTTTGCACAGAGCATAACGTAATCACACTTGGTTCAAGAATCATAAAAGAAGGTTGTATACCTGGAAGAATCCTGGAGATACTAAAAGGTATCAGATAGATTATATAATGGTAAGACAGAGATTTAGGAACCAGGTTTTAAATTGTAAGACATTTACAGAGGCAGATGTTGATTCTGACCACAATCTATTGGTTATGAACTGCAGATTGAAACTGAAGAAACTGCAAAATGGTGGGAATTTAAGGAGATGGGACCTGGATAAACTGAAAGAACCAGAGGTTGTAGAGAGTTTCAGGGAGAGCATAAGGGAACAATTGACAGGAATGGGGGAAAGAAATACAGTAGAAGAAGAATGGGTAGCTCTGAGGGATGAAGTAGTGAAGGCAGCAGAGGATCAAGTAGGTAAAAAGACGAGGGCTAATAGAAATCCTTGGGTAACAGAAGAAATATTGAATTTAATTGATGAAAGGAGAAAATATAAAAATGCAGTAAATGAAGCAGGCAAAAAGGAATACAAACGTCTCAAAAATAAGATCGACAGGAAGTGCAAAATGGCTAAGCAGGGATGGCTAGAGGACAAATGTAAGGATGTAGAGGCTTGTCTCGCTAGGGGTAAGATAGATACTGCCTACAGGAAAATTAGAGAGACCTTTGGAGAGAAGAGAACCACTTGCATGAATATCAAGAGCTCAGATGGCAACCCAGTTCTAAGCAAAGAAGGGAAGGCAGAAAGGTGGAAGGAGTATATAGAGGGTTTATACAGGGGCGATGTACTTGAGGACAATATTATGGAAATGGAAGAGGATGTAGATGAAGATGAAATGGGAGATAAGATACTGCGTGAAGAGTTTGACAGAGCACTGAAAGACCTGAGTCGAAACAAGACCCCGGGAGTAGACAACATTCCATTAGAACTACTGATGGCCTTGGGAGAGCCAGTCATGACAAAACTCTACCATCTGGTGAGCAAGATGTATGAGACAGGCGAAATACCCACAGACTTCAAGAAGATTATAATAATTCCAATCCCAAAGAAAGCAGGTGTTGACAGATGTGAAAATTACCGAACTATCAGTTTAATAAGTCACAGCTGCAAAATACTAACGCGAATTCTTTACAGACGAATGGAAAAATTGGTAGAAGCGGACCTCGGGGAAGATCAGTTTGGATTCCGTAGAAATATTGGAACACGTGAAGCAATACTTACCTTACGACTTATCTTAGAAGAAAGATTAAGAAAAGGAAAACCTACGTTTTTAGCATTTGTAGACTTAGAGAAAGCTTTTGACAACGTTAACTGGAATACTCTCTTTCAAATTCTGAAGGTGGCAGGGGTAAAATTTAAGGAGCGAAAGGCTATTTACAATTTGTACAGAAACCAGATGGTAGTTATAAGAGTCGAGGGGAATGAAAGGGAAGCAGTGGTTGGGAAAGGAGTGAGACAGGGTTGTAGCCTCTCCCCGATGTTATTCAATCTGTATATTGAGCAAGCAGTAAAGGAAACAAAAGAAAAATTCGGAGTAGGTATTAAAATTCATGGAGAAGAAGTAAAAACTTTGAGGTTCGCCGATGACATTGTAATTCTGTCAGAGACAGCAAAGGACTTGGAAGAGCAGTTGAACGGAATGGACCGTGTCTTGAAAGGAGGATATAAGATGAACATCAACAAAAGCAAAACGAGGATAATGGAATGTAGTCAAATTAAATCGGGTGATGCTGAGGGGATTAGATTAGGAAATGAGACACTTAAAGTAGTAAAGGAGTTTTGCTATTTAGGGAGTAAAATAACTGATGATGGTCGAAGTAGAGAGGATATAAAATGTAGACTGGCAATGGCAAGGAAATCGTTTCTGAAGAAGAGAAATTTGCTAACATCGAGTATAGATCTAAGTGTCAGGAAGTCGTTTCTGAAAGTATTTGTATGGAGTGTAGCCATGTATGGAAGTTAAACATGGATGATAAATAGTTTGGACAAGAAGAGAATAGAAGCTTTCGAAATGTGGTGCTACAGAAGAATGCTGAAGATAAGGTGGGTAGAACACGTAACTAATGAGGAGGTATTGAATAGAATTGGGGAGAAGAGAAATTTGTGGCACAACTTGACTAGAAGAAGGGATCGGTTGGTAGGACATGTTTTGAGGCATCAAGGGATCACAAATTTAGCATTGGAGGGTAGCGTGGAGGGTAAAAATCGTAGAGGGAGACCAAGAGATCAATACACGAAGCAGATTCAGAAGGATGTAGGTTGCAGTAGGTACTGGGAGATGAAGAAGCTTGCACAGGATAGAGTAGCATGGAGAGCTGCATCAAACCAGTCTCAGGACTGAAGACCACAACAACAGGAAGATTTTTCTGTTTAGCAAAAGTGACAAAAAGCAGATTACAGAGTACCTGACGGCTCAACACAAAAGTTTTGTCTCAAGTACAGATAGTGTTGAGGATCAGTGGACAAAGTTCAGAACCATCGTACAATATGCGTTAGATGAGTATGTGCCAAGCAAGATCGTAAGAGATGGAAAAGAGCCACCGTGGTACAACAACCGAGTTAGAAAACTGCTGCGGAAGCAAAGGGAACTTCACAGCAAACATATACATAGCCAACCTTGCAGACAAAAAAAAAAAAAATTACGCGGAGCAAAATGTAGTGTGAGGAGGGCTATGCGAGAGGCGTTCTATGAATTCGAAAGTAAAGTTCTGTATACTGACTTGGCAGAAAATCCTAAGAAATTTTGGTCTTATGTCAAAGCGGCAGGTGGATCAAAACAAAATGTCCAGACACTCTGTGACCAAAATGGTACTGAAACAGAAGATGACAGACTAAAGGCCGAAATACTAAATGTCTTTTTCCAAAGCTGTTTCACAGAGGAAGACTGCACTGTAGTTCCTTCTCTAGATGGACAAAATGGTAGATATCGAAATAGACGACAGAGGGATAGAGAAACAATTAAAATCGCTCAAAATAGGAAAGGCCGCTGGACCTGATGGGATACCAGTTCGATTTTACACAGAGTACGCGAAGGAACTTGCCCCCCTTCTTGCAGCGGTGTACCGTAGGTCTCTAGAAGAGCGTAGCGTTTCAAGGGACTGGAAAAGGCCACAGGTCATCCCCATTTTCAAGAAGGGACGTCGAACAGATGTGCAGAACTATAGACCTATATCTCCAACGTCGATCAGTTGTAGAATTTGGAAACACCTATTACGTTCGAGTATAATGACTTTTCTGGAGACTAGAAATCTACTCTGTAGGAATCAGCATGGGTTTCAAAAAAGACGGTCGTGTGAAACCCAGCTCGCGCTGTTCGTCCACGAGACTCAGAGGGCCATATACACGGGTTCACAGGTAGATGTCGTGTTTCTTGACTTCCGCAAGGCGTTCAATACAGTTCCCCACAGTCGTTTAATGAACAAAGTAAGAGCATATGGACTATCAGACCAATTGTGTGATTGGATTGAGGAGTTCCTAGATAACAGAACGCAGCATGTCTTTCTCAATGGAGAGAAGTCTTCCGAAGTAAGAGTCATTTCAGGTGTGCCGCAGGAGAGTGTCGTAGGACCGTTGCTATTCACAATATACATAAGTGACCTTGTGGATGACATCGGAAGTTCACTGAGGCTTTTTGCGGATGATGCTGTGGTATATCGAGAGGTTGTAACACTGGAAAACTGTACTGAAATGCAGGAGGATCTGTAGCGAATTGACGCATAGTGCAGGGAATGGCAATTGAATCTTAATGTAGACAAGTGTAATGTGCTGCGAATACATAGAAAGAAAGATCCCTTATCATTTAGCTACAATATAGCAGGTGAGCAACTGGAAGCAGTTAATTCCATAAATTATCTGGGAGTACGCATTAGGAGTGATTTAAAATGGAATGATCATGTAAAGTTGATCGTCGGTAAAGCAGATGCCAGACTGAGATTCATTGGAAGAATCCTAAGGAAATGCAATCCGAAAACAAAGGAAGTAGGCTACAGTACGCTTGTTCGTCCACTGCTTGAATACTGCTCAGCAGTGTGGGATCCGTACCGGATGGGGTTGATAGAAGAGATAGAGAAAATCCAACGGAGAGCAGCGCGCTTCGTTACAGGATCATTTAGTAGTCGCGAAAGCGTTACGAAGATGATAAATAAACTCCAGTGGAAGACTCTGCAGGAGAGACGCTCAGTAGCTCGGTACGGGCTTTTGTTGAAGTTTCGAGAACATACCTTCACCGAAGAGTCAACCAGTATATTGTTCCCTCCTACGTATATCTCGCGAAGAGACCATGAGGATAAAATCAGAGAGATTAGAGGCCACACAGAAGCGTACAGACAATCCTTCTTTCCACGAACAATACGAGACTGGAATAGAGGGGAGAACCGATAGAGGTACTCAAGATACCCTCCGCCACACACCGTCAGGTGGCTTGCGGAGTATGGATGTAGATGTAGGTTTTGGACAGCTCACATCATTATGGATCATTATGGAGCTACCACCAGCTTGCACAATGCCTTGCTGACAACTTGGATCCGTGGCTTCCTGTGGTCTGCGACACACTCGAACCCTACCATCAGATCCCGCTGACTGAAATCGGAATTCGTCTGACCAGGCCACGGTTTTCCAGTTGTCTATGGTCCAACCGATAATGTCACAAGCCAGGAGAGGCACTGCAGGAGATGTCGTGCTGTTAACAAAGGCACTCACATCGACCATCTGCTGCCATAGCCCATTAAAGCCAAATTTCGCCGCACTGTCCTAGCGGATACGATCGTCGTACGTTCCACATTGATTTCTGCGGTTATTTCATTCAGTGCTGGTTGTCCATTATTACTGATGAATCTACGCAAACGCCACTGCTGTCGGTCGTTAAGCGAAGGCCATCGGCCATTGTGTTGTCAGTGGTGAGAGAAAATTCCTGAAATGTGGTGTTCTCAGCACGATCTTCACACTGTGGATCTCCGAATATCGAATTCCCTAACGATTGCATAAAAGGGGTTTCTTATGTGTCTAGCTCCAACTACCATTCTGCGTTCAAAGTCTGTTAATTCCCGTCGTACGGCCATAATCACATCGGAAATCCTTTCACATGAGTCACCCGAGTACAAATGGTAGCTCTGCCTATGCATTGCCGTTTCATGCCTTGCGTACGCGATACTACGGCCATATGTATATGTGCATATCGCTATCCCATGACTTTCGTCACTTCACATTTCAGTGTATCTGTGTATAGAGGAGGCAGTAACTGCTGGATCAACATCAATTGCAAGCTCCCTAGCAAGTTTTATTTCAGCTTTTGTAGTACACTTACCTGCTGAAGCAGCGGGGAAAAAACTGATTTTAGGCATTATTCAACAAGTTCTTTTATATCTTATTTACAACACATATTTCTCAAAGATAGAGGACCTCTCCTCGAAATATTTCTGGAAACACAATCTTTCTCTCTTTGTGGATGTGTGTGAGTAGGTGAGGAAAATAGGTTAAGCTGACAGACATCGCTTCTCCACAACGCAACTTTGCATTAAAATAGAAATTCTGAGTCCTCCATGATAATTAAAGTGGCAGTGCACTTGCTTTAGGTGCAATGGTAATAGCACTCGCTGTGGCCTTGTGACAGTTAAGGTTGTGGTGTTATCTCCTGCGTACAGCTGTTATCTGTGTTCATCCACTTAACATCCACTGTGTGATACTTTGTGAATAGAAACTGACACTTTTATTTATTTATTGTTCAGCTAATTCAATCTTAAAGTTATTAAATACATTTTAAGAGGTGTTTCCATGCATCTCTGTCCGCTGCTGTCTTCTGCCAGTTGAAGCCCACGACTTTCCTGAGTTTCTTATCCCAGCTATCAGGTGGTCTCCCTGGTGGTCTTCGTTTTTCTCTTGGACTCCACTCTAAAACTGAATTTGTCCATCTTCCATCCTTCGTTCGTGCAATATATCCTGCCACGATATAGTGGTCATAGCTACCAGTAAGATGGAAATGCAGTCCTCTATAAAAGGCTTAACAGATCGTTGTCAGGAAGTTCGACTTGAAATAAATCACTCTAAAACTGAGGTTATGCATAATAAGTGGGTAGCTGCAGGACAAGTAACACTGAATGGCAACATCCTAAACAATGTTACAGAATACGTTTATCTGGGGCAATTAATTGACACAAAAGGGGATTTGAAACCTGAAATTTTTCGTCGAATTTAACTGGGTTGGAGTTTTTGATTAGTGTGTCCCACCGGTTTTGACGTACGGATGTGAAACTTGGACTTTAAATCAATTTTTCAGAAGGAAACTTAGAACTGCTCAGAGAGCTATGGAAAGGTCAATGTTAGGTCTCACTAAGAAAGATCGACAGAAAGGTGAAAACATATGATTAACAACAGGAGTAAAAGATATTATAGAACGAATTAAGACTCTAAAATGGCAGTGGGCAGGACATTTTTATACACACAAATAATGATGTATCATTATTTTCAGAATTGGCTATGTCTGTGTTACTTCCACGACATATTGTGGACACTTTACCGCTGTTGAGGAAGTCCAGTTTGGCCGAACTGATGGTCGAGAATCTTGATGGTAAATATACCTTGCAGTCCGTCAGATTAACCAACACTGTTGGTCCAGATTTGGTGGTGACGCATTTTGCGCTCAGTATAGGATGGCGCCACCCTTCCTCCAATGGTGACAGTTTTTTGGGACGCTACACAATGTAGTTGTAAAACTGTCTCAGTATTTGACTAATATTTTCAGTTCATCTCTGGAAGCGAATACAATCTGCCACCCAAAATATCCAATATGAGCTTTCAAGCCAAATTAATAAATAGATGGGCTGTTTATGGTTCATTTTTTTAAGTGGGTGGGCGGGTGGGGGGGGGGGGGGGGGGGGGGAAGGAGTCTCCGCCCCCATGGGCAACGTTCGCTCTAGCATTTTTATCCGAAATCGTAAACTTTTGGGCAGTGATGTACGGTTTATTAGATATTATTGGCTATTGCTTTCTATTGATTTATGCTACAGCAAATTGTCCCTAGCAAAACAAAATTGAAACATTGTGAAAATTAATGCGAGATGTGCCCACCCTTTGCCTTTATGATGGCTTGTATTCTGCTGAGAAGACTTTGTTACCCAGAACACAATGCTTCATTGAACCATCATGTGTAGGGCTTACCTTGATGCTGTGTATAATCAGTGATGTGACACATCTGCTTTGCCTCACATTCAGTATCCAAACAACAAATGACAAAGATGGCTCATACTATGCCTCTTATTGTATTCTTGCACTCACCACCATGACCAGAAATATGTTTTTCAAATGTGCTCTTCGTGATGATGGTCATTGTCTCTCTTGGATTTCGTGTGGTTTGCAAATAAAAATTGAAGGCTCACAATGCTTATTTTTCCTTTTTAGAGAGTGCGCATGCGCAGCCTCTGATTCACAATAAATTTCTGGGACCCCTCCAGACTTTTTTCTTAGAATCCTGGCTCTGGTTCACCCAGACATTTCTGGGGGTGGGGGAGTATCACATTCAGACTTTTTTTTGAGTAAGCCTCTCTCTTCTCGCTATAATACACATTAGGTTTTTAAAAATTGTTTAGAACCAATTATCTTTTTAATTTAACGCTGAACACCTCTGCTTCTAGACAGAGGCTGGAGGTTTATTGTACTCGAGTGATCAGCTCTAGCGAAATCCTAAGGGAACAAGACTCAACTTGATTGTTTCTTGTCTCAGCTTGCTTAGGTGTTTGGTGCTTGTGGGAAACAGGCGTTTCCGTGAATGTGATTGTCCAGTCAATGATTCGGCCCACAAGATGAGAATCTCTGACTCAGCATGGAGATTTGGGTATAAATGCAGGAAGACTTGCTTAGAAGCTTCCAATTGATGCTGAACCGTTGAACAGTCAAAACCCTTGTATTAGTTGCGGGTTGAGGGAGCAGAGCAGGAAATTCGAGGTAAAAACAAAGTCTTTTTCTGCTTTCCAGTCTCATTCAAATATTCTTGTCGTATCTATGAACACAGGTTTTTTTTCTCAATTAATGTTACAGAATTTGCAGTCTTCCTGATCGAGCACATGAGATGAGAAGAACGCTGGCTCAGCAGCAAGAAGTGTTTGAAAGTATTCAGAGGGTACAAAAAGCAGAGCTTCATTTTGCAGAAGTCATTTCCACTTTATCTTCAGAGACGTGAACATCTTCTTTTTGAGTTCCACTGGGACACATGGAAAAAAACAAAGATTTGGAGTTTCTGTAGCCTACTAAAGGAGTTGGGAGCCGGACGTTCAAGAAAAAATATTAGTATTGTTGTTCTTATGCACACTATTATTCAAACATTTTATTTGTCATACCGATGAATGCACTTCTTTCTCATTTAATATTACGGAATCTGCGGTTCTCATGATGGAGCAAGCAGTAGTAGGAGAAGGAGGAGAAGAAGAAGAAGAAGAAAAAGAAGAAAAAGACATCCTGAACTTTGTGGACATCCTCGTCGTCGTCATTGTGGACAACGTCAGATTGAGAACAAGCAAAGTAGTAGAAAATATGGGTGAGCCGTTCACAAACCGTGTTAAAATCAGTAACAGCCAAGAATGGGTTTGTGAGAATTCGGCTTTTAAAAATCGAATATCTACTAGCATAATACTTAATGTCGATGTTTTTAAAGGTCCCTGACTATTTCTTGCTGCATGAATTCTGGTTCTCTTGAACAAAGTGCTGGAGCTGAATCGGTTAGTTAAGATAAATGTCTCATTGCTCTGTAAGTTCCTTTTGCCCATGTCAGCTGAGATTAGAGAAAAGTCTGTGAATACCAAGACCGGATATCTATCGCCCTCTGATGGCATCACTGGATGGTACTCAACCAGAGCTACAGAGCGACTTTTCTGAAAAACTGGAAACTTCTAAAGTTCGCGATTCTCTGTGGCCGTTAAAAGAAATCGTGTAACTTTGTGTTAACATAAATGGAAATAAAGCGTTTTGTCCGTGAACGTATAGAAAAGTATCAAAACTAATCGCAGACAAAAAATTGTCTTAAATTTTGTTTCAAAGAATGATGACTATTGCTTCAGATCGTCATTTATAGCCGGTGTGCATCCAGCAAATGTCCATGTGAGCCACATTTCTAAATTCTTCCTTATTCATATGCATTAAATTTTGCAAATATTTAATTTCCTACTGAATAGAATCACATTGGAATATTTCAGGAAAATAATACAAATATATCTATTAATGTGTACAGCATACTGTACTCTGAGCAGGAGTGGATGGTTATAGGAGATGCAAAAGAGGAACATGAAGGAAAAAATCTCAAGTGGTTCCACTGCTTGTGTCAAAATAATAGAAACACGAGAAGCATGTGAATCTCTTAATGCTGCTGCTGCAAAAACGCAGAAATTTATCATTACTGCTACATTAAAGATCTTTCGAGGGAAGCGCATAGTACGATCGCTGCTTATCATCATTTAGATGAAATATGTGAACTAATGAGGAGGTATTGAATAAGATTGGGGAGAAGAGAAGTTTGTGGCACAACTTGACTAGAAGAAGGGATCGGTTGGTAGGACATGTTCTGAGGCATCAAGGAATCACAAATTTAGCATTGGAGGGCAGCGTGGAGGGTAAAAATCGTAGAGGGAGACCACGAGATGAATACACTATTCAGATTCAGAAGGATGTAGGTTGCAGTAGGTACTGGGAGATGAAGAAGCTTGCACAGGATAGAGTAGCACGGAGAGCTGCTTCAAACCAGTCCCAGGACTGAAGACCACAACAAAACAACATGTGAACGATGCTTATATAGCCACCTTCATTCTAAAGAGAAGTTGGCATTGCTGTTCACAGCTCAAACCAGTGAGTAGTATAATGTCACAAGCAGAGAAACAGTTCATTAAGTTAGACTCGTATAATAAATGGCTCTGAGCACTATGGGACTTAACTGCTGAGGTCATCAGTCCCGTAGTACTTACAACTACTTAAACCTAACTAACCTAAGGACATCACACACATCCATGCCCGAGGCAGGATTCGAACCAGCGACCGTAGCGGTCGAGCGGTTCCAGACTGTAGCACCTAGAACCGCTCGGCCACTCCGGCGGGCGAATCGCATAATAAACGAGTAAATTTACCATTTCTCATTCATGCAGACATCGAATTCTTGTCCCAACCAGATGTTGATAAGAAAATTCATGCACATAAAGCGTGTAGTGTAACTTTCTATTTGCACTGCAGTTGTAGTGACGAATATTCAGAATTTCAGCTGCACGAGTTGTACATTACATGGAATGGCTTACCAGTCAGCTGTATCACTTTGCTAAGTGAATAAAAAATTATCTCTTTCCAAACAAGCAGGTGAATATTAGCGCCGAAGAGGAAGGAGCGCTTCAGTCAGCAGAGATTTGTCACAACTGAAAACAACTCTTCACAAATATAAATGTGAAATACAGGGACCACTGCCATTTCACAGGCAGATTCCGTGGTGCTGTGCATGCTAGCCGAAATGTAAATAACCTAATTTTAACGGCACTTGTTGTGGTTCACAATATAACAAATTACGACTCACATTTCATAATCATGAACATCTATGAGCGAATGGAAGAAAGCTAAAGTGAATCCAGACCATGTTTCTGTTGTTGCAGAGAATATGGAAAAATATATAAAACATTCACTAAATCTTTAGCTGTCGAATATCACAGCGACATTAAATTTCGGTTCATTGATTCCTCCGACTCTCTGGAGTGCTCGTTGGAAAAATGGCTCATATTTAAAGCTCAGAGAGCTGATGATAACAAGGGAACATTTCGCGACAGCGAGCAGTTTAATTTAGTCAACAAGAAAGGCGTCTTTCCATACGAGCAAATAACTGACGAATTCGTTTTGATGGTGAAACAATTACCACAGATTGAGGCCTTCAGAATCTTGCTGAGCTGTGAGCCATCGATCAAAAAACAGGATTTCCAAAGAGCAAGCAAAGTATGGGGCTTGTTTGAATGTAAGACCATGTGAGATTACTCAATCTCATAATTAAAAAGTAACGTCTTGCTTCCCGCCGATATGTTTGAAAATTTCCGCACACTCTGTCTTAGAACATGCGAACTAGGTCGCACCAATTGTGTGACCTCACCTGACTTGGCATGGGAGGATATGCTGAAAACCACTAAAGAAAATTACAACTTATTACCGATAATGAGCAAACGCACTTTTTTGAGCGCTGTATCAGAGGTAGTATTGTACACTGCTCCCATAGACCTGCAGTTGCAAACAACAGGTACATGGCTGCCTATCATGAGAGTAAGAATGAATCGTATATTATACACTCCTGGAAATGGAAAAAAGAACACATTGACACCGCTGTGTCAGACCCACCATACTTGCTCCGGACACTGCGAGAGGGCTGTACAAGCAATGATCACACGCACGGCACAGCGGACACACCAGGAACCGCGGTGTTGACCGTCGAATGGCGCTAGCTGCGCAGCATTTGTGCACCGCCGCCGTCAGTGTCAGCCAGTTTGCCGTGGCATACGGAGCTCCATCGCAGTCTTTAACACTGGTAGCATGCCGCGACAGCGTGGACGTGAACCGTATGTGCAGTTGACGGACTTTGAGCGAGGGCGTATAGTGGGCATGCGGGAGGCCGGGTGGACGTACCGCCGAATTGCTCAACACGTGGGGCGGGAGGTCTCCACAGTACATCGATGTTGTCGCCAGTGGTCGGCGGAAGGTGCACGTGCCCGTCGACCTGGGACCGGACAGCAGCGACGCACGGATGCACGCCAAGACCGTAGGATCCTACGCAGTGCCGTAGGGGACCGCACCGCCACTTCCCAGCAAATTAGGGACACTGTTGCTCCTGGGGTATCGGCGAGGACCATTCGCAACCGTCTCCATGAAGCTGGGCTACGGTCCCGCACACCGTTAGGCCGTCTTCCGCTCACGCCCCAGCATCGTGCAGCCCGCCTCCAGTGGTGTCGCGACAGGCGTGAATGGAGGGACGAATGGAGACGTGTCGTCTTCAGCGATGAGAGTCGCTTCTGCCTTGGTGCCAATGATGGTCGTATGCGTGTTTGGCGCCGTGCAGGTGAGCGCCACAATCAGGACTGCATATGACCGAGGCACACAGGGCCAACAACCGGCATCATGGTGTGGGGAGCGATCTCCTACACTGGCTGTACACCACTGGTGATCGTCGAGGGGACGCTGAATAGTGCACGGTACATCCAAACCGTCATCGAACCCATCGTTCTACCATTCCTAGACCGGCAAGGGAACTTGCTGTTCCAACAGGACAATGCACGTCCGCATGTATCCCGTGCCACCCAACGTGCTCTAGAAGGTGTAAGTCAACTACCCTGGCCAGCAAGATCTCCGGATCTGTCCCCCATTGAGCATGTTTGGGACTGGATGAAGCGTCGTCTCACGCGGTCTGCACGTCCAGCACGAACGCTGGTCCAACTGAGGCGCCAGGTGGAAATGGCATGGCAAGCCGTTCCACAGGACTACATCCAGCATCTCTACGATCGTCTCCATGGGAGAATAGCAGCCTGCATTGCTGCGAAAGGTGGATATACACTGTACTAGTGCCGACATTGTGCATGCTCTGTTGCCTGTGTCTATGTGCCTGTGGTTCTGTCAGTGTGATCATGTGATGTATCTGACCCCAGGAATGTGTCAATAAAGTTTCCCCTTCCTGGGACAATGAATTCACGGTGTTCTTATTTCAATTTCCAGGAGTGTATATCCATATGTTAACAATCTGTACAGCTGGGCTATGATGCAGCACCTACCGCACTCCGAGTTTTCATGGATGCTTTAGAGGGTTACGATGGGATGAACGTACACAGTGATTCAAACGTGAGCTATATTCTAAAAGTAGATCTAGAGTATACTGAATATTTATGACTTCCACTTTGATCTACCTTTCTGTGTAGGGAATGTTGTGCCACCACCTAGCATCAACAAGCCGGGCATTCCACATTTACAATAATAAAAATTATGTAGTTCATTATAAAAATTTAAAGCAGTGTCTTAAAAATAACCATATTCTCCGCAAAAATCACTGCATATTGTCATTCTGTCAATTAGCCTGGATGAAAAAGTACGTAAATATAAATGATGAGAAACGCATGAATGCAAAGAACGAATTCGAAAAATTTCTTCAGGTGGATGAACTATAGCGTTTTTGACACAACTGTTCAAAATGTGCGGGAAATGAGCTACGTGAAACTAGAAACGTATTGAGAAGGGAGACACAGAGCTGTTGCTCTGACTGCAGGACCTAACTTCGAGCGCAGCATCATATTTAATGAAAATTTAGTTGCGATCTAAATGAGCAGACTCAACATTGGTGCCGACAAGTCTATAGCCATAAGAATGGCCATTCTAGATATTTCCAGGACACTGCTGGCAGATGTTCATTATGACTATACGATAGAAAAAATGTGACCCAAAAAATGTTAAAATGTGTTACATCGGTACTTTGATATCATTAAAAACGATGTACCCAGGTGGTATGATACTTCAGCTTACCCTGACATCAACATTTATAACATCCCATGTGTAAACAAAAAGAAAGTGTGTCTAAAGAAAGATGAATTGTCACGCGAGAATTCTTTATTCTGAGAGCAAATATGTACTCGTTGAAAACTGAGGCATAGCACGTAGTACATAGAATAAATGGCTCGTCAGTAAAAGAACTTACCATTGATGTTTACTGGAAATGTTTGTTAAATAATACTGAAAAATCAACTGTGAGGTAAGTAATTAAGTCCAAGCACCATCTTTTTTCTACTATTACACTACACAAACTTGATTTACCTGCACGAGATGATAAACATTTGATACTTCCTGATAATGTCAGTACAGTGGCTTGGGGTCACTACTGTATGAAAAATGACTGTAAGTAATGTAAAAATGTGTAAGAATGCAAATAGATGTAAATTGCAACTTTAGTTGAATACTACCTTTTTCTTGTGGAAAAATTTAGTGATCCATTGTCAGTAGGTTTTGTTGTCAATATTGTAAATTTTAAATTGTAACCTGAAGTGAATATTACCTTTCATGACGAAAAAATTGTGATATCCCGTAATTTGATTTTATTGTAAATAATGTTAATTGTCGGTTGGTAAGTACCACCTTTTTTCTGGTGGGAAAACTTATTGCTCCATCATAACTTGGATTTTATTGTATTAATATAAATACTTAGTAAATGTAACATGAATATTATAAAAATATAAATAATAATATATATTGTATGTAACTAACATCGTGTGGAAAATAATTCTTAAATAATAAATTTTAAATGCGTTGTAGTCCTTCTGTTTGCTATTTCCTTCCTACTCCCCTACAGTCCGTTTCCTCACAACGTTAGCAAGTTTATGTCTGCTGCGCTGCAGCTTATGAGGATCGCTGACATATGCGGAGATCTCTCTCTGCACTGGAATTTACTTAGCTCGCAGTAGCAAGAGTACGCTGCACTGATGTGTGTATCCTTGTAAGTCTGTGAGTGAGTGACGAAAAGTTAGAGAGACGGGAGTATTTATACTTTTCTGAACATAAAACAAAAAGTTGAGGTATTCTTAAATCTTGTGAGAAGTAGAGAGAGAGAGAGAGAGAGATTGAGAGGGGGGGGGGGGAGGGAGAGAGAGAGCGAGAGAGAGAGACGATTACTAAAGACCGCAGTATTGACATATTAAATACGGAGATACTCGTGTGCATATACTGTACGTCTATAATGTATACCTTTGACCTTGGAGTCATTTCAAGTATTAAGTCAAAGGTATGTACCTGTAGGTAAATAATGTACAGCTTTGCCACTGACATCACGTTAACCTAATGTGAGAGGTAAGTACAGTATCTGTATGTAAGTAACATGATGTGATACCATTTTTGTGCTGGAAGTAATCAAATATTTTAAGGAAATAATGAGACTTTACAGCAGAGGTTACATAATTTTTACTGCATATATGGCACCATTTTATAATACTACACTCTGACATGTTGGAGATCAGGAGTACTGCACTGTGACTGGTTGGGTATAGGGAGAAGCGAGGAATCTGAAATATTGCATTAACTCATTTGGGCTATTTCCGCCATCTTGGATTTTCAATACTGTGTGATGATTAGCTGGGTGTAAGGAGGGGTGAGGACGGGAAGATGGGAGGGATGGTGCCTTTCATTTTCAGCTATTGATTAATTGATTGATGGGTTGAAGATGTCATAAGGTTCTGTCATCGATTACGCAATGTATGGCCTTCGTGGTCAAGTGACAGTCACATGGTGTTGGTCAAGGTAAAGTTCAAAGGTCAAAGTCATTTAACCCTGTCCCTGAATGTAGGCAATCTGAAGGTCAAATGAATATATGCTTCTTATGCCAAATAGCCTCATTCTCTCTTACATTAAAGTAAACTCACTTTTGGCCAGCATCAAAGACCTGTACTCTCCAGCAAAGCTGTGCTTTTCTCAGCTCAGCAAAGGATGATCTGGATTAGCGGAAGATTGGACTTTACAGAATACTATATCAATGTGGCGAGGGTATTATTCGTCAGAGCACACACACTCATCACATGAAGGCTGCATAAAAGAAGATCGCCATACTTGTCTTTCGCAGACCAGTAAGTCAACCATTGCTGAACTTTATTTCTCCACGGGCAAGCCCGGTTCGTGAACATTTTTTCGGATAAGCGACTTGTCATTTGATGCCCCTCCTCCCCCTCCCCCTTTTCTGTAGAACACTTACACACGTGTCAGTTTCCGCTACTAATTGCGATACACACTGTATACGAATCTTGCACTTGAGCGCTCCTTTCAGCTTGACGCCCAAAGCGGCCGCTACTTCCTGTATAGAAATCTTAACAGTTGTGACGCTTCTGGAGCTTCTCTCAGCTTGGCACCCTAAGCAGCTGTTTGTGCCGCTAGGGCTTTAAACTGTCCCATACATTCTGTGTATCATTCTGACACGAAAATCTTATCCGCGACGAGATTTTTCTTTTTTTTTTTTTGTTTATTGTGATTTTAAACACCTTATACAAAGGCGGGCTGTCAGCAGCACAGTACGCCGCTCTTCAGCCTTGAGGTGACAATAAGTAGTACATATAGGTGGCACAGAGAATACAAGCAAAACGGCGGGCAAAAAATGTAGACACTAAAAACAAAAAAAAACATGGAGCCGTTCACGCTGGACGAGAAACATCACTAACACTAGTTGACACGGCGCACGTAACATGGATGATGGCGACGGCACACGTGAACAGTGGTGGCGTGACGGCGAACAAACACTAAACACAAACGAAGGCATACACACGAGACACTGATGGCGAAGATCACCGGCGCGCGAATGTTCACTGAGCGTGTGCGAGTCTGGGGACCTGCCAAGAGAGGAGGAGGAGGAAGAGTGGGAAAGGGGAGAGCAGAAATGCCAGGGGCATGGGAGATAGGGGGAGGGAGGAAGGGGGAGGGGAAGCCCAGGGGTAGAGGGGTGGAGGGAGGGGACAGGGGAAAAGGAAAGAGAAGGGAGAGAGGGTGCCTAAAGGAAAGGACACAGGAAGTGGGGGGAGGATCAAAGTTGATAGGAGGGGTAGATGGAGGGGAGGAGGACATCATCAGGGAGGGGGAGCTGGCGGAAGCCGCCTTGGGAGAGGGTAAGGAGAGTGGAGAGATGGAGACCGGGTGGGACGTGGGAATACAGGCATGGCAGCGAGCGGGGGTGGGAGAGGGTGGGTGAGACAAGCGGATGAGGAGGATCGAGTTTGCGGGAGGTGTACAGGATCCATATCCTTTCAAGGAAAAGGAGGAGGTGGGGGATGGGGATGAGATCGTACAGGATCCGTGTGGGGGAGGGGAGACGGATGCGATAGGCGAGGCGGAGAGCATGGCGTTCAAGGATTTGGAGGGATTTATAAAAGGTAGGGGGGGCGGAGATCCAGGCCGGATGGGCGTAACAAAGGATAGGGCGGATGAGGGATTTATAGGTGTGGAGGATGGTGGAGGGGTCCAGACCCCACGTACAGCCGGAAAGGAGCCTGAGGAGATGGAGTTGGGAGCGTGCCTTGGCTTGGATTGTCCGGAGATTACGCAATGCATGGCCTTCGTGGTCAAGTGACAGTCACATGGTGTTGGTCAAGGTAAAGTTCAAAGGTCAAAGTCATTTAACCCTGTCCCTGAATGTAGGCAACCCGAAGGTCAAATGACTATATGCTACTTATGCCAAATAGCCTCATTCTCTCTTACGTTAAAGTAAGAGTCCAGGAGAGGCGGCGGTCGAGGGTGACGCCAAGGTACTTAAGGGAGGGAGTGAGGGCGATAGGACGGCCATAGATGGCGAGACAGAAATCAAGGAGGTGGAAGGAAGGGGTGGTTTTGCCTACAATGATCGCCTGGGTTTTGGAGGGATTGACCTTGAGCAACCACTGGTTGCACCAAGTGGTGAACTGGTCAAGATGGGATTGGAGAAGGTGTTGGAAGCGCTGCAGGGTGGGGGCAAGGGCAAGGAAGGCGGTGTCATCGGAAAACTGGAGAAGGTGGACGGGGGGTGACGGCGGCGGCATGTCCGCCGTGTACAAAAGGTACAGAAGGGGGGAGAGGACGGAGCCTTGGGGCACACCGGCGGAAGGGAAAAAGTTGTAGGAATCTGTGTTATGGATGGTGACGTAGGAAGGACGGCGGGAGAGAAAGGAGCCGATCAGACGGACGTAGTTAATGGGAAGGGCGAAGGTTTGGAGCTTGAAGAGGAGACCGGAATGCCATACGCGTTCATAAGCTCGTTCGAGGTCCAGGGAGAGGAAAATTGCGGAGCGACGGGAATTAAGCTGGTCGGAAAGGAGATGAGTGAGGTGAAGGAGAAGGTCGTCGGAAGAGAAGGACGGCCGAAAGCCACACTGGGTAACGGGAAGGAGGCAGTGTTGGCGGAGATGCTGGTGGATGCGTCGGGTGAGGATAGATTCCAGGACCTTGCTGAAGACCGAGGTAAGGCTGATGGGACGGTGGGAGGAGACGGCGGACGGCGGTTTGCCAGGTTTAGGAACATTAGGATACGGGAGGTTTTCCACAGGTCGGGGTAGTAACCGGTGGACAGGACTACATTGTAGAGCCTGGCCAGGGTGGAGAGGAAAGAGACAGGAGCTTCACGAAGGTGACGGTAGGTGACACGATCGTGACCAGGAGCGGTGTTGCGTTTTGTGCGGAGTGTAGCAATGAGATCCTGTGTAGTGATAGAGGCATTGAGTTCCGTGTGTGCAATGTTGTCCAAGTACTGGAAACCAGGTGCGAGGGGAGGGACAGAGGTGTCAGTTCGATCGCGGACATCCGGGAAGAGGGAGTAATCGAACTGGGGATCATCGGGGATGGAAAATACATCGGAGAGGTAGGAGGCAAAGTGACTGGCCTTACTAAGGGCGTCAGGGAAGAGGTGATCATCATGGAGAAGAGGATAGTAGGGGGAGGGTTTAGTTCTGGTAAGGCGACGGAAGGCTGACGAGAACTTGGACGAGTTGATAGGTAGGGTAGCATTTAAACGGGTGCATGTCTGTCGCCAGTCCCGGCTTTTCTTAGCCGTGAGCAAATTACGAATGTGTCGCTGGAGTTGCCGGTGGCGTCGTAGTGTGTCCGGGTCACGCGTGCGGAGGAAGGCACGGTAGAGACGGCGAGATTTTTCTGGGATTCAACTTTTAAGTACGTTTGGCGGAAGACATTAATCGTGCTGGGGGCTTTCATTCTAGGCCTGGATAAGGCATCGGGCTATGTGATTTCTGTAATTTCGTCACAAGGCCAAAAATTTAGATCTAAAGTCACGCCTTGAGGTAGTTCATTTCATTAGTTTTGTTACTGAATTTTATCTCCTCTGGCCCACATTTCAGCAGTGACCACGCATGCAGAAACACTGACACGCAAGCGCCTCTGGGCCTCAGATGGAGCAGTATTTGACAGAGGACGCTGAACTCAACTGAATGCGCTCATGCTGCTGAGACCTATGTGAATACACTACCGAGACAGTTTCTGGTACAAAATTTGCGTCGTTACACCAGTAATCTCCAGTGTAAAACTCCCCTGAAAATGGCAGCCTGATTGTCGGCCAATCTATAGTGTATTAATCAATTCTGCCACTTTACATGTCTCCGCTATCAATATTTTGCCTCTCACCTCTGGAAGTTCCTTCGTGAGACAGCTTTTATTTGCAATATGATTGCTGTTACTGAATAATTCTAAGAAGTTCCACAAATTTTTAATATATTTATCTCTTTACTGTATAACTCGTCTTGAAATAATTCCTGGCGTATTTATTTAGTGTTTAATATAGGCAGACTGTTTCAGATAAGGTTGTTTTCTGTATAACTTACAAAACAGTAAATGGAAGAAATATTTATTTAGATAGACAAACATACAAAATGCTAGTATTTCGATGGGTTTATGAACACAGTTTATTTAGCTAATTTCCACAGACTTAAAGCACCCAGTTGTTTTAAAGGAGTATTAGTTTTTTTCTATCACGTATCTGACGTACTTCAAACGAACTGCGTGCGAATCAGTTTACATCTATTTTTTATCAATTTTAGTTAGGGATCTGGGAACGATGGAAGTGTCAGAGATTGATTCAACTTGCTGCAAATAACTAGCTGTCTTTAGATGAATGTTCTGGTGGCGGAATGTTGAATTAAGTGAGTTGTTGGAACGAGTGGCCATATTGCCGAATGCACTAATTAATGTGTCTTCTAAGTGACCTGCAGACGAGATACAAAGCTTCTGGTGTCACGGAGGAACAATCTTCCTCGATGCGCTGTTTGAGGGCCATCTGATGTTATGGGTTCGGTGACACAAACACGATTCTTTAGATGCTTCCAGAAAACGAAATCTAATGGTGTTAAATCCGGCGACCATGCGTGCCGTTTCTGAGGACCAGGGCGCCCTAACCATCTTCCAGGAAACCTTTTCCTCAGTTCTGCACAACATTACGCGCAGAATGGTCTGGGTGACCACCAGGCTGCATCCACAAACGGCCTCTAATGTCTAGATCGATAGTTTCAAGAATAGCACCTAAACAGTCAACGGTAGAAGCTCGATACATCTTACCAGTCAGAGTACCTGCGAAGTTGTATGAAGAGACAATTTCGCCTCCAATGATTCCAAACTACCTACACATGGATCGACATGTCATCCTTTGATGATTGACATGACATACCCACCAAGGATTCTGTGGCCCATCCTATCTTCAGCATTCACATGTAGCATATTTCAAAAGTTTATTTTCTCTTCTTGTCTGAACTACTTGTCGTCAAAGTTTCACTTCCGTACAAGGCTACACTATAGATAAATACCGTCAATAAACACTTCTTAACAATTAAATTTACGCTGGATCTTAACGAATTCCTATTTTTCGCGAATGCTTTTCTTGCTGTTTTCAGACTGCATATTATATCCTCTCTACATCCGCCATCATCAGTTATTTTGCTGCCCGAATAACAAAACTTTTTTTCTACTTTTGATGTTTCAGTTCCTAATTTAACTTCCTTAGCATCGCCTGATTTCATTTGACTACATTCCATTACCATCGTTTTACTTTTTTATATTCATCTTATAACCTTTTTCACAATTTCGTTCAACTGTTCTTCAAAGTCCTTTACCGTCTCTGACAGAATTACAACGTCATCGGAAAACCTCAAGGTTTTTATTTCTTCTCCCTGAAGTTTAATGTTTCCTTGGTTTACTTTGCTGCTTGCTCAGTGCATAGACTGAATAACTTTGTGGACAGACTACAATCTTGTCTCACTTTGCTTCTGACTTGTTTCTGTAAAAGATATAAATAGCCTTTCGATCCCTGTACTTTATTCACGCTACTTTCAAAATTACCAGGAGATTAGTCCAGCTGGAATCATCAAAAACTTTCTTTAATTCTATAAAACCTATAAAGTTTGTCTTTCTTCATCCTATCTTGTAAGATAAGTCGTAGTGTCAGAACTGCCTTGCGATTTCATACTTTTCTCCTAAACTCAAACTGACCTTCCCCGAGGTCGGTCTTTTCAGCTCTTTTCAGTCTTCTGTATATAACGCGTTTCAGTATTTTGCAATCTTTATTTATTAAAATGAAAGTTCGGCAGCATTCATACTTACATGCGTTCTTTTGTACTGTAATTACTACTTTTTTCTTGGAGTCTGAGTGTATTAGGACCGCCTCATATACATTGCTCACCACGTGACATAGTTTTGACGTGGCTGGCACTTCCAAGGATCTCAATAATTCTTAGAGAATGTCGTCAGCTCCTTGGATTTTTTTCCACATAGGTGTTTCAGTCTTTCAAATTCTTCTCGCTGTGTCATATTCCCCATCTTGTTGTTGTGATCTTCAGTCCGAAAACTGGTTTCATATAGCTCTACATGCTAAGCTATCCTGTGCAAGCCTCTTCATCTCCGAGTAACTGCTGCAACATACAACCATTTGAATCTGCTTACTGTATTCATTTCTTGGTGGCCCACTACGATTTTTACCCCCTACACTTCCTTCCAGTACTAAATTGGCGATTCCTTGATGTCTCAAAATGTGTCCTACCAACTGATCTCTTCTTTTAGTCAGGTTGTGCCACAAATTTCTTTTATCCAATATTCTATACGATACCCAATCTCCAGTCCTCTTCTGTAAGACGACATATTAAAAGCTTCTATTCTCTACTTGTCTAAATTGTTTAGGCCGGCCGTGGTGGCCGAGCGGTTCTAGGCGCTCAGTCCGGAACCGCGCGACTGCTACGGTCGCAGGTTCGAATCCTGCCTCGGGCATGGATGTGTGTGATGTCCTTAGGTTAGTTAGGTTTAAGTAGTTCTGAGTTCTAGGGGACTGATGACCACAGATGTTAAGTCCCATAGTGCTCAGAGCCATTTGAACCATAAATTGTTTAACGTACATATTTTCACTTCCATAGATGACTACACTCCAGACAAACACCTTCAGGAAAGACTTCCTGACACTGAAATCTATAATTGACGTTAACATCTTCCTCTTCTGCAGAAATGCGTCTCTGTCCACTGCCAGTCTACATTTTATATGCTCTCTACTTCGGCCATCATCAGTTACTTTGCTGCCCGGATAGCAAAACTCATCTTCTATTTTAAGTGTCTCGTTTACTAATCAAATTCCCTCAGCATCACCTGATTTAATTCGACTACATTTCATTATCATCGTTTTGCTTTTGTTGATGATCGACCATCTTATATCCTCCTTTCAATATGCTGTCCATTCCGTTCAGCTGCTCTTCCAAGTCCTTTGCTGTCTCTGACAGAATTGCAATATCATCGGCAAACCTCAAAGTTTTTATTACTCCTCCATGAACTTTAATTCCTACTCCAAATTTTTCTTTTGTTTCCTTCATTGCTTGCTCAGTGTATAGATTGAATGACATATGGGCTAGGCTACAACCCTGTCTCACTCCCTTCTTTGTCACTGTATCCCTTTCATGCCCTTCGACTCTTGTAACTGTCGTCCTGTTTCTATACAAGTTGTAAGCAGCCTTTTGCTCCCTGAGTCAGTGTTACCTCGAGTATTTCTACATTCCTCCGGAATCCAAATTGATTTTCCCCCAGGTCTACTTCAAATCTCTCATCTTATCTCCATTTATCCCGCACCCCCCCCCCCCCCCCATTTTTCTGCAACATTGTCAAAAAAGAAACAAATAATAAATTCAAATTTCTCCTTTCTCCCTGTTTAAAAATAAGTGGAGTCAGAACAAAACATCCGAACCTATGGCAGAAAAGACTAAATCTCTCTTATTAGCCTCCTAAAAAAACTTCAAGTTCATTTAGTTTGTATAGCCTTCTACGTATTCCTTCCAGCTTCCAATTTTCCCTTCATTGCTTAGTATTGCCTTTCCATGTGAGCCCTTGGTATTAACACAGGTGCTTCTCTTTTCTCTAGAGGTCTCTTTAATTTTCCTATAGACATCACATACCTTCCCCTATTTATACATGCTTAGCTATTTGGAAGTTATGTCAACCACATTTTTAGACGTTTGTATTCCCTTTTGTCCGCTTCGTTGACACGGAAAATGCTGGCAGCAATCATCAGTTACAACGCTTAAAAAGTGTATGGACGAGAGCAACAGCTGATATTACACGTATTTCGAGCGAAGTACGCAACTTTGAAGACGCAACTACCATTGAAGGCTATGAATATTCCAAAGATCGATTGCAGAAACTATTGTGTACACTAACAGGTCTTGATAACAAAATACACGCTCTTCTCGATGACACTAATTATGCTGATGATGTATTCAAATGTGATGAATACATGCACTATGTGATCAAAAGTATCCGCACACCCCCAAAAACATACGTTTTCCATACTAGGTGCATTGCGCTGCCACCTACTGCCAGGTACTCCGTATCAGCGACATCAGTAGTCTGTCATACGACTGTACGCGAGATTTCCACACTCATAAACACCCCTAGCTCCATTGTTTCCGATGTGATACTGAAGCGGAAACTTGAAGGGACATGTAAAGCACAAAAGTGTACAGCCCGACCTCAAAAAATGGTTCAAATGGCTCTGAGCACTATGGGTCTTAACATCTATGGTCATCAGTCCCCTAGAACTTAGAACTACTTAAACCTAACTAACTTAAGGACAGCACACAACACCCAGCCATCACGAGGCAGAGAAAATCCCTGACCCCGCCGGGAATCGAAACCGGGAACCCGGGAGTGGGAAGCGAGAACGCTACCGCACGACCACGAGATGCAGCCCGACCTCGTCAATCGACTGACAGAGACCGCCGACAGTTGGGTAGTGTCGTAATGTGTAATAGACAGACCATCACTCAGGAAATCCAAACTGCGTCAGTATCCACTGCAAGTACTATGACAGTTAGGCGGGAGGAGAGATAACTTGGATTTCCTGGTCGAGTGGCTGCTCATAAGCCACACATCACGCTGGTAAATGCCAAACGACGCCTCGCGTAGTGTAAGGAGCGTAAACATTGGACGACTGAACAGTGGAAAAAAGTTGTGTGGAGTGACGAATCACGGTACATAATGTGGCGATCTGATTGCACGGTTTTGGTATGGCGAATGCTCGGTGAACGTCATCTGCCAGCGCGTGTAGTGCCAACAGTAAAATTCGGAGGCACTGGTGTTATGGTGTGGTCGTGTTTTTCATAGAGGAGGCTTGCACCCCTTGTTGGTTTGCGTAGCACTATCACAGCACAGGCGTACATTGATGTTTTAAGTGCCTTCTTGCTTCCCACTGTTGAAGAGCAATTCGGGGATGGCTATTGCATCTTTCAACACGATCGAGCACCTGTTCACAATGCACGACCAGTGACGGACTGGTTACACGACAATAACATCCCTGTAATGTACTAGCCTGCACCGAGTCCTGAACTGAATCTTATAGAACACCTTTGGGATGTCTTGGAACGCCGACTTCGTGCCAGGCCTCACCGACCGACATCGATACCTCTCCTGAGTGCAGAATTCCGTGAAGACTGGGCTGCCATCCCCCAAGAAACTTTCCAGCACCTGATTGAACGTATGCCTGCGAGAGTGGAAGCTGTCATTAAGGCTAAGGGTGGGCGAACACCATATTGAATTCCAGCATTACCGATGGAGGGCGCCACGAACTTGTAAGTCATTTTCTTCCAGGAGTCCTGATACTTTTGATCACATAGTGTATATACAAGTTAAATACAAATTGAAATAAAAGATATTGAAAAATAGATCAAATTTCCCCGTTGAAGAAATTAAAGGAACTCAGTTCATTTCCGAATGTCACATGTTCCCTGGCAGATCTTCTACCGTTTGAAGGCACAAGGTGATGCACGACTGGTGAAGTATACCTTAACAAACCGCATATTACATACACAACAGTCTGCCAACACAGTGGAATACGTGGATGTCCAGTTTACCTGCATTGTCTTGCATTAGTGTCCCATGATGGATCGCGACGTTCAGATTCACGTACTCTGTGATGTTTCAGAACGAGCGTATGCATCACCTCCGTACATCCGCAGTGTTTTTTTACACGGCAACACATTGATTCGCTTGGCCTGTAGCAAGAACAGAATTGCTCCAGTCAAAAGGATGACACTATCAGGTCTCGAACTTACAGGTGCACTTATGGGAGCACTATTTCTGCACAGCTACAGAGATTACTCATGCAATATTGTGGACGGACGCTGCAGCGACCTTAGGCTAGATATGCAATGATGCGAATCGATGGAAGACTTTCATCTGTAAAAGAGTGACAGAAGTTCATACATATATGTCCTCTAGTTAGTGGAGACATTGTCCTGGAAATGATAACCCAACGGATCACCTAACACGGGGACTTCTCGGCAATCAAATCTAATCTGCACTTGCTTGGTGAGAAGGATCGCCATGACTTGCACACCCAAAAGAATATTGGCCCTTTGGTATTCCAAATATGCATCATGACCTCCTGAAAGAAAGAAGGAAAGTAAAACACGAGACAGCAACTGCTATACCTCCCAGCATCATAGACATTTCCAAATTCAGTTCCTACTGGAGACCAATTCGTTCAATCGGCTGTGTCCTTCACTTCATACGTAAGATTCGTCACAAAGATAAACTTGCTGGATAGTTGACAGAAATCGAGCTCGCAAGTGCACGCATTTATTAGATCAAAATAGTCCAACGTCAGTGCTTCACTCGGGAATTCCACGCACTCCAGAACGGTAAACCGATCCCGCAAGACACAAAAATTGGACGCATTCATCCATTCACTGAAGACGGACTCGTTCGTCTGGGAGGTAGACTACAGTTTTCAGACCTCACCGGTAAGGAACGACATCCATTGCTTGTAGATGTTTCACATCGTTTCACGAGACTCCTCATATTCAAACACATATTGAGCTACATCGTCTTGGTGTCCGAATTGCGTCATCCAAACTTCTAGAAGAATTTTGGACACCTAATGGTCGTCAGACCATTAAGAGAGTCCTGAATACATGTTTACAATGAAAGATCATGAAGACTTCAAGAAGAAAACAAATTGAAGTTCCCTCACTGCACAGATCGAATGAGACCATCTAAGCCTTTTACTGTCACCAGCATAGACTTTGCTGGATCTCTTTACATCAAGACAGGGACGACTTTGGACATGGCCTGTATCACACTCTTCACTTGCGCAACAAGACTTGCAGTACATTTAGAGCTCTGTTCTAATATGAATAACAGCACATTTTTGATGGCTTTACAGAGAATCGCTAGTAGACGTAGATTGCAGCACACCATCTACACCGACAATGCAAAGACCTTTCACGCCGTGAACAAATCAGAAATATGGAACTCGCTAACCACCTCAGAGATCCAGAGCTTCCCTGCCGAAAACGGAATCACTTGGAAGTACATTGCACCACGAGCTTCCTGGTGGGGAGAATGGTGGGAGAGGATTGTGGACACAGTCAAGCGATGCTTACGGAAGGTGTTGGCACGATCAAGCCTAATTGCAGAGGAACTCTATACCGTCTGGATCAGCATCGCAGCTGCAGTAAACTCAGGGCCAATCTCTCCATGAGATGATGCAGAATCTATGACACCAGCACACTTTCCGGTTGTTGAAGGCCTGTTAAATGTGCCCACTGGACCAGAACCTACCGTCACAAACAAACTGACCAAAGAATTTAAACTACAGAAAAAATTAGCAGACAACTTTTGGAAAAGATGTACCAAGGAGTATGTATTGACTTCCGACTTGGTGATCTGGCTTTGATTCAAGAGGATGGACGACCAAGGCACATGTGAAAGAAAGGAAAAATAGAAAGATGTGTACAGGGAATAGACAATAAAATAAGGACGATAATGCTGCGCACGCCAGCAGCACAGCAGATAGCACGTCCGGTTCAGCTGGTCACCCCTCTGGAGTTTGACCAGAGTAGGGAGGATGTTGGGAACTGAAGTCGTCCGGATATTTATATCTCTGATTAATAATACCCTTTGTAAGACATAACATGTTGAAAGCTCTTTTGTTGTATGTATGTTCTATGTCTGTTAAATAAAGTGTTGTGTAAGAATGCAAAACGGTGCTTACTACTGTGATTCACGACAAATGAAGTAGCAGCACTAGTTGTCGCAGTTTTCCCGGACGTTTCGCGTTAATTACGTACATATTCTTCATTCTCCGATGGATGCTTAC
Source organism: Schistocerca serialis cubense (assembly GCF_023864345.2). Taxonomy (NCBI): domain Eukaryota; kingdom Metazoa; phylum Arthropoda; class Insecta; order Orthoptera; family Acrididae; genus Schistocerca; species Schistocerca serialis. The sequence continues at coordinate 639,218,893 of NC_064640.1, forward strand.
CGGTGTTTGTTCTTCTACAGTCGAGGAAAGGATAACAGCACTTCGGTACTGTCTGAACACATTTGGTAATAACGTTGCCATAGTTTACGTTTCAGCATTTACATCACCCATGTCGCAAACACACGGCTGCCACACTGAACCTGTGCCTACATGTCGAGGCTTATATTCCCGAATAGGAGTGGTGTTACGTTGCATATACGCTGCAGCAGAGTCCTCAAACGAAAACTTTTGAATCGTCCCTTGTATTATCTCCAATCCCTTTATCATAAGCGCACTATGGCACATGCAAGATACGCTTGCATTACCACTCTCCTCATCCCACAAGCTGTGCCACCCGGTTAAACTACATGTTTAATTGATCATTAACAAATATTGTTTCTTTACAAGGCAAGGGCCTTGCTCAACAACGACGCCTGGAGCCCATTTAAAGTATTTCGAATTGGTTACAGAGACACAGTCGTCATGTGACTTTACCTGCGGTTATTTGAAGCGTAGGTAATTGGGTTATGCATGGCTGTGTTTAAAAAGAATGGCTCCAGGGTCGAGCCGTACTTGTCTGCTTTCATGCCCACAGCTACCTCACTGCAAATAGTAGCCTGTAGCTATCATCCTGCTGTCGAATAGTCTATGCATTGGCTAGAATTGCAAACTAATAAAAAGATACATTAAGTTTAAAAATCAGTAATTAATAGTAAGGGCTCTATTATAACGTCTGAAACTGATGTAGACGACACCAGAGAATTCTTTTTAATAACATTTATTCAAGAAAGTAAGCTCAGATCAACGGAAAGTGGTCCTGTGATAACCAGTTACAATATAGACAGAAAATAACCTTATTAAAATGTAATGAAGTTGTGTTAAGAAGCAGAATTCCCAAGCTAAATAGTCATCCAAGACACGCGAAAAACTAAGTCAATTTCATGAACATCATACACGAAATATTCGCTAACTCAAAATAATTTAAGTTCAGCATGACGATTCACCAACAGATGAGAGATAACGAGTAGGAACTCATACTCTCAGTTACGCAATCCAAGCGGAAAAGTTAAAGTTCTACACTGGAGCCCATTCACACCCCAGAAAAGTTGAAGTCCCTTCAAAAGATAAAGTTTTCTAGTGTCCGTTCACCTCTCAGAATCTATCACCCGCACAGTCCAATATCACACGTTACCTTCAGCAGGTCTGCCTTCTTCCAGATATAAGGTAAAAGTGTCCTGAATCGTTCCCTTTAGCGGACCACTCGAAATGTCTCCATTTGACTCCAGTATTGTTCCGCGACTGGCCATTGGTTGAGGCCATCCCCACAAAAAATACATCGTTCTGATATTCTACACACAAGACACGTCTCAACTTGACCACTTTCCACACTGCACTAATATATTACAACAATATTTAAGTAAAGAAAAGTTATAAACATTCTGTCACACTCAGATCATTTACAAAAAATATAAATTATGGTTAGTTTATAAAAAATTTGCCAGCATCCTTGCGCATGTGTGCTCAATTTAAATGGCAACAAAATGTTGTTAAATATTGTTTGAACAATTACTTACGTCTGCTTGATAGAAACGTGTTTTGGCACCCTTATTAATGGTCGTGTCAGCTAGCACATGCGACTGACCACTTTTAAATTACCATGGATTCTAATATCGATTGTAATCATATTTCAATAAAGTTAATGGCAGAACTAGTAACATATTCCTTAAATAAGCTACACAGGTATGTCAAAATGTGAAGTATTCATGCCTCATTTAGTTACTGTGTTATTGTGAAGAATACGGTGTTCTGACAGACTTTTTCATATAAACATGTAACAAGTCAATAAATAAAACAGAAGCAGATATTTAGTTAGCAGCACCAATGCCATCATCCAAGGTCTTGTTTGTCGAAATCGCACAAAGCATTTGGAATTTGTTAAGTCTAGCATTCGCAATGAAAATATTCAGTCACTGTAAAATATTAACCTTTGTAGTTTTTAACATACTGAAAATATTGTTTCCACATCTACATTTATACTCCGCAAGCCACCCAACGGTGTGTGGCGGAGGGCACTTTACGTGCCACTGTCATTACCTCCCTTTCCTGCTCCAGTCGCGTATGGTTCGCGGGAAGAACGACTGCCGGAAAGCCTCCGTGCGCACTCGAATCTATCTAATTTTACATTCGTGATCTCCTCGGGAGGTGTAAGTAGGGGGAAGCAATATATTCGATACCCCGTCCAGAAACGCACCCTCTCGAAACCTTTACAGCAAGCTACATCGCGATGCAGAGCGCCTCTCTTGCAGAGTCTGCCACTTGAGTTTGTTAAACATGTCCGTAACGCTATCACGCTTCCCAAATAACCCTGCGACGAAACGCGCCGCTCTTCTTCGGATCTTCTCTATCTCCTCCGTCAAGCCGATCTGGTGCGGATCTCACACTGATGAGCAATACTCAAGTATAGGTCGAACGAGTGTTTTGTAAGCCACCTCCTTTGTTGGTGGACTACATTTTCTAAGGACTCTCCCAATGAATCTCAACCCGGTACCCGCCTTACCAACAATTAATTTTATATGATCATTCCACTTCAAATCATTCCGCACGCATACTCCCAGATATTTTACAGAAGTAACTGCTACCAGTGTTTGTTCCGCCATCATATAATCATACAATAAAGGATCCTTCTTTCTATGTATTCGCAATACATTACATTCGTCTAAGTTAAGGGTCAGTTGCCACTCCCTGCACCAAGTACCTATCCGCTGCAGATCTTCCTGCATTTCACTACAATTTTCTAATGCTGCAACTTCTCTGTATACTACAGCATCATCCGCGAAAAGCCGTATGGAACTTCCGACACTATCTACTAGGTCATTTATATATATTGTGAAAAGCAATGGTCCTATAACACTCCCCTGTGGCACGCCAGAGGTTACTTTAACGTCTGTAGACGTCTCTCCATTGAGAACAACATGCTGTAATCTGTTTGCTAAAAATTCTTCAATCCAGCCACATAGCTGGTCTGATATTCCGTAGGCTCTTACTTTGTTTATCAGGCGACAGTGCGGAATTGTATCGAACGTCTTCCGGAAGTCAAGGAAAATAGCATCTACCTGGGAGCCTGTATCTAATATTTTCTGGGTCTCATGAACAAATAAAGCGAGTTGGGTCTCACACGATCGCTTGTTCCGGAATCCATGTTGATTCCTACAGAGTATATTCTGGATTTCCAGAAACGACATGATACGCGAGTAAAAAACATGTTCTAAAATTCTACAACAGATCGACGTCAGTTTTGTGCATTTGCTCGACGACCCATCTTGAAGACTGGGACTACCTGTGCTCTTTTCCAATCATTTGGAACCTTCCGTTCCTCTAGAGACTTGCGGTACACGGCTGTTAGAAGGGGAACAAGTTCTTTGGCGTACTCTGTGTAGAATCGAATTGGTATCCCGTCAGGTCCAATGGACTTTCCTCTGTTGAGTGATTACAGTTGCTTTTCTATTCCTTGGACACCTATTTCGATGTCAGCTATTTTTTCGTTTGTGCGAGGATTTAGAGAAGGAACTGCAGTGCCGTCTTCCTCTGTGAAACAGCTTTGGAAAAAGGTGTTTAGTATTTCAGCTTTACACGTGTCATCCTCTGTTTCAATGCCATCATCATTCCGGAGTGTCTGGATATGCTGTTTCGATCCACTTACTGATTTAACGTAAGACCAGAACTTCCTAGGATTTTCTGTCAAGTCGGTACATAGAATTTTACTTTCGAATTCACTGAACGTTTCACGCATAGCCCTCAACGCGCTAACTTTGCCATCGTTTAGCTTCTGTTTATCTGAGAGGTTTTGGCTGCGTTTAAATTTGGAGTGAAGCTCTCTTTGCTTTCGCAGTAGTTTCCTAAGTTTGTTGTTGAACCACGGTGGGTTTTTCCCGTCCCTCACAGTTTTACTCGGCACGTACCTGTCTAAAACGCATTTTACGAATGCCTTGAACTTTTTCCATAAACACTCAACATTGTCAGTATCGGAACAAAAATTTTCGTTTTGATCTGTTAGGTAGTCTGAAATCTGCCTTCTATTACTCTTGCTAAAAAGATAAGCCTTCCTCCCTTCTTTTATATTCCCATTTACTTCCATATTCAGGAATGCTGCAACGGCCTTATGATCACTGATTCCTTGTTCTGCGCTTACAGAGTCAAAAAGTTCGGGTCTGTTTGTTATCAGTAGGTCCAAGATGTTATCTCCACGAGTCGGTTCTCTGTTTAATTGCTCGAGGTAATTTTCGGATAATGCACTCAGAATAATGTCACTCGATGCTCTGTGCCTACCACCCGTCCTAAACATCTGAGTGTCCCAGTCTACATCTGGTAAATTGAAATCTCCACCTAAGACTATAATATGCTGAGAAAATTTATGTGAAATGTATTCCAGATTTTCTCTCAGTTGTTCTGCCACTAATGCTGCTGACTTGGAAGGTCGGTAAATGGAGCCAATTATTAATCTAGCTCGGTTGTTGAGTATAACCTCCACCCATAATAATTCACAGGAACTATCCACTTCTACATCACTACAGGATTAATCTACTACTAACAGCGACAAACACGTCACCACCGGTTGCATGCACTCTGCCCTTTCTAAACACTGTCGGTGCCTTTGTGAAAACTTCGGCAGAATTTATCTCTGGCTTCAGCCAGCTTTCCGTACCTATAACGATTTCAGCTTCGGTCCTTTCTATCAGCGCTTGAAGTTCTGGTACTTTATCAATGCAGCTTCGACAGTTTGCAATTACAATACCGATTGCTGCTTAGTCCACGCATGTCCTGACTTTGCCCCGCACCCTTTGAGGCTGTTGCCCTTTCGGTATTTGCCCGAGGCCATCTAACCTAAAAAACCGCCCAGTCCACGCCATACAACCCCTGCAACCCGTGTAGCAGCCTGCTGCGTGCAGTGGACTCCTGACCTATCCAGCGGAACACGAAACCCCACCACCCTATGGCGCAAGTCGAGGAATCTGCAGCCCACACGGTCGCAGAACCGTCTCAGTCTCTGATTCATACCCTCCACTCTGCTCTGTACCAAAGGTCCGCAGTCAGTCCTGTCGACGATGCTGCAGATGGTGAGCTCTGCTTTCATCCCGCTAGCGAGACTGGCACTCTTCACCAAATCAGCCACTGGAAGCCAGAGAGGATTTCCTCCGATCTATAGCGACACACATCACTGGTGCCGACATGAGCGACCACCTGCAGATGGGTGCACCCTGTACCCTTCATGGCATCCGGAAGGACCCTTTCCACATCTGGAATGACTCCTCCCGGTATGCAGACAGAGTGCACATTGGTTTTCTTCCCCTTTCTTGCTGCCATATCCCTAAGGGGCCCCATTACGCGCCTGACGTTGGAGCTCCCAACTACCAGTAAGCCCACCCTCTGCGACCGCCCGGATCTTGCAGATTGAGGGGCAACCTCTGGAACAGGACAAGCAGCCAAGTCCGGCCGAAGATCAGTATCAGCCGGAGACAGAGCCTGAAACCGGTTCGTCAGACAAACTGGAGAAGTCTTCCGTTCAGCCCTCCGGAATGTCTTTCGCCCCCTGCTACACCTCGAGACGACCTCACACTCTACCACGGGTGAGGGGTAAGCCTCAATGTGGGCAGTATCGTGGGCAGCCACAGCCGTAGTCCGATCGGGGGATGCGTGGGACGAGCTGGCCGTCCCCGACAAACCCCCATCCGGACCCCCACAGTGGTGCCCATAGGCAACAGCCTCAAGCTGTGTGACCGAAGCCAACACTGCCTGAAGCTGGGAGCGAAGAGATGCCAACTCAGCCCGCATCCGAACACAGCAGTTGCAGTCCCTATCCATGCTAAAAACTGTTGTGCAAAGAACGTCTGAACTAATCTACAGAGAGCACAAACAATTCGACACAAAATTTAAACGGTTATTAAAATACAAGACTGCCTAGTAAATGCAGTAATGCTGCTACTTGCGCACTGCTAACACACTGCTCGGCGGCGGAAGGAGACTACGCGATTTTACACTATTCAGGTACTAAAACGCGATGCTACAACTCTTAAATACTATAATACGCCCAAAATTTATGAATTAAACAATGCAAGTACCCAAAAACAGGCAAAGAAATTAAGAATTAAACTATGTAACAAATAAGTCAGCTTAGAGTATACGACTTGCTGCTGGCAGCTGCTTATCCAACGGCGGCTGGGAGCACACTGGCTGTGACCAACCGACACTGGCCGTTCAAAACAAAAACAGGAGACAGACGACTACGCGAATTTGCACTATTCAGGTATTAAACGCGACGCTACAACTCTCAAATACTATAATACGCCCGAAATTTATGAATTAAACGATGCAAGTATCCAAAAACACGCAAAGAAGTTAAGAATTAAACTATGTAGCAAATAAGTGATCTAGGAGTATACGACTTGCTGCTGGCAGCTGCTTATCCAACGGTGGCAGGGATATGCCTCAGTTTTCTAAAACTGAAGATATATTCAGATTTATGTTACTATGGAACTGTGATTTACTGTTGAATTTCTAAGAGTTGTCACTAGCCATACTTCAGAATGATTTAAACTCTTCCATTTCTGGTGCCTCTATTGCACGCAGGCCATGCAAACAATTGCCGTCCCAGTTCCCTGCTCCGGTATTTAGCCATATCGAGCTACACGCTGACCGCCTTTGTACCTGGGCTAATTGGCTTAGGCAACTCGCTTTCGGCCAGCCATGCCGCACCCTGGGCCTGCCAGCTGCTGCTCAGCCACACAAATTAATTTTACTTCCTATGAAGTCTAGGCAGGTGAATAGCTCACCCAAACATGTGAAAAGTTAAATAGACAGGATGTCGTCGCATAGCTCTGTTCCACTGTTTTGTATGTGTCGTACAGCTCTAGCAGCACACATCAGAATACTTTGTTGCTTGCAGGGGACCAGTGCGAGGCAAATCTCCAATACTCACTGTCAGTCAGCAGCGTGAACAAAACAATGGTTCATATGGCTCTGAGCACTATAGGACTTAACTTCTGAGGTCATCAGTCCCCTAGAACTTAGAACTACTTAAACCTAACTAACCTAAGGACATCACACACATCCATGCCCAAGGCAGGATTCGAACCTGCGACCGTAGCGGTCGCGCGGTTCCAGACTGTAGCGCCTAGAACCGCTCGGCCACCTTGGCCGGCCGTAGCGTGAACAGCCACAGGTACAGTTTTATGGTGGATGCCTGAACAATGACCAAAATATTGGTCTGATAGCAAAGTGACAATGCACTTGATGTCCAACAGTGTAGCAATTAATATGTTAAAGCAGTTGGACCATCTGCACTGCACAAATTTGCCACCTGTAGCGTGGTGTACCATAGACAGGTGTCATTCATAACCCTTCTCATGCAACCACAGTTGTGCAAAAGTCCTTGAGTCCTCACAGATGCTTCTACAATGCTGACCATTAAAACAACAACACAAGGAAGGATATCAAATAAAGGTATTTTACATTTTGTGCATAAATAGTGCAGCAGGAAGAACATATGACTGAATTTGTAGGTGACTTGGGGTATAGGGGGTACGAAATTTAGTATGTAGAGCTGTCACATCTGGCAACAACAATACTCTAACCTGGCTGGGCATAGAGTGTAGTTGAGCTTGGATGGCAAATACGGGTAAGTCATTCTATTTTGCTTGAATTCTATGCCAGATGTCATTGAGTATAGTGACCAGAGTGTGATGGCATATCAGTCCCTTGGCAAACGATACTAAACGTTTCCAGTGGGTGAGAGATTCAGAGAATGTTCACACCAGATCAGAATTGTAACTTATTCTGTACGTGGGTAAGTCAGGACAGCATGGGAAACATGTGGTCTTCCGTTTATTTTTCTGGATGATTACGTCACAAGATAAGGCGCATCAGCTGGCCTTAACATGTCGGAAGTATAACAGTAGCAGGGACTTTGAGGGAGTTCTGGAATAAAGGAATTCAACACCAAGGTCATTGACTGCAGTCACTGGCTCATCCACATGCCTCCAAGGACACATACTAAGGTCACAGGGGAACTCCACACGTAGGAAGTTCCACGTGTTCACGTCACATGTGTAGGAATAGGCGATAGCGGTAATAACCAGGGAAAGAGGATTTGTAAAAAAGACCTGGCAGTGAGTTCATCAAGTTAAACCATGTCAAAATGGCGTCATTTCTGTTGTTTGCAAGCACCTGTAAGGTAAACCCTATGGGGGAGGGTGGGAGGGGAGGGGGGGAACATGTAGTGGTGTGTTTAACACTATACAGGAATTGTGAAGTGGTGCTGGAAATCGATAACACTATCAGAAATGCAAAGATGGTTTTATCACAGGCAGTCAGAGCACCTGGCCGGCAAGCTGGATTACATTGATGGGTTGATGACAATAGGCGGTGACCCATTCCCAGCACCTATTGACACCATGAACAATATAACATCAGTCTACAAGATATATGACGATAGTGTGCCCAAGATAGTGGCAAAAGTAGGTAGCTCTGTGCAGTGTGTATACCGTCCACACCCGGGTTATGTGAAAGTGCATGGACTGTAAGTGCATCTTGGGTAGCCATAGGCAGACTGAATCAATGGCAACCACAAGTGAAAGGACTCCTCAATGATGTTGTTAACTACATGAGGGAACACAATGTGTGGGATGAAGGGTGCATAAATAAGTGCATAAGTGCGCATGTACTGTCTATGCCTGAACCTGTTGGAACTTCTGTAAAAAGGAATATGATAATGGCAGATTGTGAGATACCAGGTCATATATCAGCTTGTAGTTCCTTGGTGGCAGCCATCACGATGAAAAATTGGCCATAAATGTGGGTTGGAACAGCACTGTCTACATGCAATAACGTGGACGACACAAAAAAATTTGGTTTCACAGGTTTTACTTCCATAAATGTCAGACCCACCGAGCTTCATAGAATCAATTACGGCCAGTTCGTGTCTTAATTATGTAATAAAGTCAATTACCAGGTACGCATATTCTGCACCTTCTAATTATATTGAAAGGGTACAGTACCGCCCGACATTGAAAATAGGTACAACATACTTCATTATTTTTGTCAGAAGAACACATTTTTTTTTGTAAAATAACTCAATTTCAATTAATACAGCGAAGCCGGATACCAGTGTGGGAAAGAATGACAATTTATTTATTTAATTGATCACTTGTGCACTCCCACAAAGTAAATCCCTACATCCAGTTTGGTGAGATCTGTGAAATGAATGAATGTATGGTTGTCTGCTAACCGCAGATAGTGAATGTGAATATATGATCATCTTTGAGTCGATCCTTTGGCCACCTTTGGTGGGACCAAAGAGATGAAATTTACCAGAGCTTTGAGCGCCTGAAATGTGGCTGACCAATACGATAGCAAGGTGCTTCCCCCACCTCGACAGAGATGGGAGAGGACCTAGAGAACGACCATGTTTCAGCACTCTGCCGCTGGATCTTGTGCTGTTAAGACCTGTTTTAGTTGTGCTTCGTAATGACGAAAGAGTGGAGACATGGTATGCATGTGGAATATTTAAGAGTAGTTTGAAATATTAATTTCTCTATTTCAGGAACTTTTGTGGGGAGAATTAAATGTCAGGCAGGTAATATTAATGGGATTGTAGGAATCTTCGGAAATGACCAACGGTCACAATGAAACCACGTGTAGCATTAAGTTGAAATACTTCCGTGTGCTTAAGTTAAGCTGAATTACTAGCGTGTGTACAATAAGTTGAAATATTTAAGAAATAGCGTGTGTACAATAAGTTGAAATATTTAAGAGAAGTACTCGTCCATGGTATCAGTTGAGGACTCGCGTGTGTGATGTTCTTAATATTACTTTGCGTGATATGATTCCGTGTGACGCTTGATTCAAACTCTGAGAGAGAAGCAAGGTGAGTTGGCCGTCTATCCAGCAACGCCACTTGGCTTGCATTGCACAGGAAGACGTGCAAATATCTCCAGAGTTCATAGTAGGAAAGTAGAGTTACAAAGTGGGGCAGTGTCATGTGAAACTGGGATAAATATTAATTGAAGTGGGAAAGCTGAAAGTGATAATGTTGTGACTATTCTCTGTGTAGTATTTCATGTTGTAGTGTGGTGTATGTCATGTAATTTGGGTATGTGTGGTTTGCATGGGAGAGTAGTGAGGTAGTTTCAAAAGATTAGTGGGTTATGCTTGTTCCTTCGGTACCGCTCGGTCTGGAGGAAAGTTTAGTGATGATGATTGTGAGAGTCGAAGTGTGAGGTACAATAAAAGATCCACCATCCTATCCAGAAAGTGCACTGTAGCGTTAAAAATAATTACGAGACCATAATATAGAGATTCACCATTGTAAAGCCATGCCCACTGGGCGGAATTTCTCATGTGTTATTGTTGTAGGTTATAGAATTTGTGTGTTTAGGTTAGAGAATTTATCGGAATAAATAAGATAGTGAAAAGAAAAATATTGGTGACTTTTCCTTCGAATTGTATGTTGTAATAATGTCCCGAATTTATAATGTGTGCGCCATTCATATTCAGTGCGGTGGCCACGTGTCGATAAAAGCCGTTAAATAAAAGACAAAAAGAAAATGTGGTATTGCCAGTGCGTAGTGTCCAGTCAGAGTTCTGTAAATTACTGATAGTCAGATGCGTGTTTCCGTTGCGTATTAATCATATAGGAGGATAACTTGTAACTTAAGTGTGAGTACTAGAGTTCATGTTACTCGACAAATAAGAATGAATCCACTCGCTTGGCAGACTACTCATATTGCAGGCCTGACTGCTTGATGCCACAGTATGAGCAAGGCATGTGGGTGCCTCTCATAATTTCGACCCTGCCAGGATAATTTGGCCAGGATATACACTCCTGGAAATGGAAAAAAGAACACATTGACACCGGTGTGTCAGACCCACCATACTTGCTCCGGACACTGCGAGAGGGCTGTACAAGCAATGATCACACGCACGGCACAGCGGACACACCAGGAACCGCGGTGTTGGCTGTCGAATGGCGCTAGCTGCACAGCATCTGTGCACCGCCGCCATCAGTGTCAGCCAGTTTGCCGTGGCATACGGAGCTCCATCGCAGTCTTTAACACTGGTAGCATGCCGCGACAGCGTGGACGTGAACCGTATGTGCAGTTGACGGACTTTGAGCGAGGGCGTATAGTGGGCATGCGGGAGGCCGGGTGGACGTACCGCCGAATTGCTCAACACGTGGGGCGTGAGGGCTCCACAGTACATCGATGTTGTCGCCAGTGGTCGGCGGAAGGTGCACGTGCCCGTCGACCTGGGACCGGACCGCAGCGACGCACGGATGCACGCCAAGACCGTAGGATCCTAGCAGTGCCGTAGGGGACCGCTCCGCCACTTCCCAGCAAATTAGGGACACTGTTGCTCCTGGGGTATCGGCGAGGACCATTCGCAACCGTCTCCATGAAGCTGGGCTACGATCCCGCACACCGTTATGCCGTCTTCCGCTCACGCCCCAACATCGTGCAGTCCGCCTCCAGTGGTGTCGCGACAGGCGTGAATGGAGGGACGAGTGGAGACGTGTCGTCTTCAGCGATGAGAGTCGCTTCTGCCTTGGTGCCAATGATGGTCGTATGCGTGTTTGGCGTCGTGCAGGTGAGCGCCACAATCAGGACTGCATACGACCGAGGCACACAGGGCCAACACCCGGCATCATGGTGTGGGGAGCGATCTCCTACACTGGCCGTACACCACTGGTGATCGTCGAGGGGACACTGAATAGTGCACGGTACATCCAAACCGTCATCGAACCCATCGTTCTACCATTCCTAGACCGGCAAGGGAACTTGCTGTTCCAACAGGACAATGCACGTCCACATGTATCCCGTGCCACCCAACGTGCTCTAGAAGGTGTAAGTCAACTACCCTGGCCAGCAAGATCTCCGGATCTGTCCCCCATTGAGCATGTTTGGGACTGGATGAAGCGTCGTCTCACGCGGTCTGCACGTCCAGCACGAACGCTGGTCCAACTGAGGCGCCAGGTGGAAATGGCATGGCAAGCCATTCCACAGGACTACATCCAGCATCTCTACGATCGTCTCCATGGGAGAATAGCAGCCTGCATTGCTGCGAAAGGTGGATATACACTGTATTAGTGCCGACATTGTGCATGCTCTGTTGCCTGTGTCTATGTGCCTGTGGTTCTTTCAGAGTGATCATGTGATGTATCTGACCCCAGGAATGTGTCAATAAAGTTTCCCCTTCCTGCGACAATGAATTCACGGTGTTCTTATTTCAATTTCCAGGAGTGTATTTTGCCAGGACATTATTTTGCCAGGATATTTTGCTGTTAGGGTTTGCTGTTAAGATTTTTTTATGGAATGTATTGTGATAGCGATAGGAAGTAAATTTTTTTTGTGTTTGCAATTTCTTTCTGGATTGGTGAGGATCTTTTATTTTTTTTATGTAATTAATTGCTATATCGTCCAAGGCTGGAAGATCGTAGTATAATTTTTTTTGCGTAATGTCCGTAGTAACTAGGTCGCAGAATAGCGATTCTGGCGTGAACGTAGCAGTGCAGCAGGAAGTAGCTGTTGACCATGGGTTTATGAGCGAGAAAGACAAACACTCCGAAGGGGCTGTATTGTTCAGTGGACCGCTGCTGGGTGATCCTTTATGCGGCGGGCTTTGTTCACAATCGGGGGCTTTTCCCGACGACGCGGGCGAGCCGGGACTAGGTCAGGTATGCAGCGAAAGTGCAGCTACCCGTAGCGAGGCTACGGTTTCTCAGGCGAACGAGGTGAGCGCGTCGAAAGTAACAAATGACAGTGTGCTGCTGCAGTTTTTACAGAGGATGGATAGAGATAATAAGGAAAGATTAGAAGCGATGAATAGAGATAATAAGGAGAGAGATAGGGAGAATAGGGAAAGATTTGAAGCAACTAAGGAAAGATTGGAAGCGATGGATAGAGATAATAAGGAAAGATTGGAAGCGATGGATAGGGAGACTAAGGAAAGATTGGAAGCAAATAGGGAAAGATTGGAGGCAATGGATAAGGGAAATAAAGAGGCAATGAGGAAGGTACACACAGTTATCGATGAGTGTCTGCCCGCAGTTAATAATCGGTTAGATGAGGGGGAGAAGAATCTGGGTGCGTCGAAGCAAGTACAGGATGCTGTGAAAGAAAAAGCCAATAATTTGGAGGTACGAATAAGTGCAATAGAGAGCGATATTACAGAACGTAGGGACGTGTTGCCTGATGAGCGAATCAAAGAAGTAGTGGTCAGAATGAATACGATTAGTGCAGAGGTAGAAAAGATCAGTATAAGAGGCGAGACAGGCTCTGACAGTACGCAGCGAGAGGTTTATGCCAACCAGGGGGAGATACAATCGCTATTACAGCTTAAAGAGGCGCAATTAGTAATAAGTAGGAAACATACTGAAGAACTAGCACAGTTGCAATTAGCGTGCAGTAGCGAAGGTGACACACCACCAGGTAGATTGCAGAGGGAGATTGAGATAAACTCAAAAAGCGAAAATAGGCAGAAAGAGGAAGACGAATTCAGAGAGTCAGAAGAACGGTTGTGTCGGATAAAACAGGTGGCAGACCCAACTGGGTATAGTCCAAGGCTGTCTCAATTTCAAGATTCATTACCTTCATCGTGGAGACCCCTCCTCAAGATGAAGTTTGTGTGTAACCATTTGAGGGACGAGGCTAGAGCGAAAATGCAGGAATTTATTGAAGACTGTAGTAGCTACGAGATATTTTGTGACAAGTTTTTAAATGAATTCTGGTCGAAAAGTAAGCAGGACCAGGTTACGCAAAGCATATTGATGATGCCAAATCGTAACAAAGGTGGTATAAGAGATCCAGTGTCGTGCTATCAGGAAATGCTGAGACGAAATAGGTATTTGGATGAGACATACGAACCTGGGGAGCTCATTAGGATCTGTATAGCGAAATTGCCAGTGAAATTGCGCAGAGATATAGTGATAGCGAGGCTTAGACGATTCCGCGTCATTTCAACACTTGTTACAGGAACTGGGTAATGAGAGCAGCATTGTGAACGGCGAAAGGACTCATAGGTCAGACAGAGTCGAGGATAGGAACGGCACAAACTATCAGAATGACAGGAGAGCATGGAATCCTGGCATTTCATTCTTGTCATAATGGATTGAAGAATAGGAGAAACTAATCCAACATATCAGCCCTTAGCATCTTGCCTTAAAACACATGCAGCTGGCACTGAAAATTGTCTATGTAACAGACATATTCTACTAATATGTAGGAATGCAAATACCATTTTTTTGTCATACGAATAAGGATCAAGTAGAAACGACGTGATGATTAATGAGTGGATAAAGATGGTAGATAGAGAAGCGACGTGATAAATAGTAGTGGATAAAGGTGATATTTAAGGAGAGAAGCGACGTGAAGCAGTGTGATTAATAAATAGAGATTCGACGTGATGAAACAGTGGTAAATAAAGGTGAGTAGAATTAATAATGTGGAGATGTCTTAGATGTATGTTACAGAGAGGCCTGTGTATGCTGCAATAGAGATTGATGCCAATGGCGAAGGAAGACCAGGAAATGATGGAGTAATGGACGGACGGAGAGCCGAAATACGAATGAAGAGATGAGGACAACTGCACAATGTGAAAGGACATAAAGGGAGTATGAGATCCAGATGGTGAACGTTGTGGAATACTGACGTAAGATGTAATATAAGTGTAGATCTAATTCTTAGCATAACATTTGCGATTTGGCAAAAATAATATTTGTTGTTGTTGTTGTTGTTGAAGCCTGGTACCAGTATAACTAATCAAAACGGTACCAAGAATGTGTACAGTTATTTTGCAGGTTGAATAATTTGTGTATTTTTGTTCTTAGATGAAATGTCGCAATTCTAAAGTGATATTTAGCAGGAGGAATAGTCGGTAAAGCGAATGCAGAGGTAAGCCGATGGAGAGAGGTGCCAGAGTGAAAGGACGAATTCGGAGACTGGAATGCTATCTCCGAAACAGCTTCATGTGTTATGTGGTTGAGTATAAGGGAGCAAAGGTATGGTATGTTGTGAGTGTGGTGGTGTTATGAGTATAAGGGAGCAAAGGTATGGTATGTTGTCGTGAGTGTGGTGGTGTTAAGGTTAGCTGACTTCTAGACCTATTCTGTTAGTGTATTAATGGATTGAATGAGAAGGAAAATGTGATGTCTGGTGAGTGAGAGTCGTAGAGTAGTGTGATCAATGCGCACACTCCTGTAAAGGGGATGCTACCGATCTGTAACTAAAACATTATTGTGTAATGTTTGATTTGGATGAACCTCGATGGCAGGTCAGGATCTGACATCATGTGGATGGTTCATACATGTCCTAGCAATGTTGTTATATATAATAAAATGTAAAATATATAAAGAGATACTAATTTCAGTCTGTCACAAGCACAAAGGTGCATTGTATGTTATAGATTTAGAGTCATCAGTTTCTAAAATATTTATTGTGTTAGGATGTTAAAGTAGTTTAATATTTAATAACCTGTGGTAGGTAATTATGAGCTGTGTAGATTATTTCTTATTTTTTTGTTAGAACACTTTCAAGGGGTATTAAATTCAGTCTGTCACAAGCACAAAGGTTCATTGCATAATGTAGTTTTAGAATCAACAGTTTCTAATATTTTCACTGTGATAGGATGTTAGAGTAGTCTACCATTTGATATTGTAATTATGAGCAGTATAGATTGCTTATTACTCCTTTTGTTTTTACACTTTCATGTTTTGTATGAGGGACGACAGGTACAATCAATAGCACAAGTGTGGGCTGTATATAGAAAAGGGATAAATGTTGATGTATGTGTAGAAAACTAGGGGTATAGTTTTATGTTTTTTAGAACAAAGATTCTTTTATTACCAATGTATCTAATAGATCATACATGTAATCAATGAGTATTTAAATATATCCTTTTGTCTGTAATTTTGCGAGATGCACGGAAGGGTCTGACTGACTGGGTGTCGTAACGCCCATACCGATAGCGGGCCGAGCTGACGTAGCCATGGCGACGGGCTTCAGAGCCGCGGCACTCCCCACTCCACTGCCGGACGGGGTACACTCCACGCGCCCGCTACAGCAGGTCAACGGCCTGGGGCGACACGCACGTACCACTGGCCATTCATAAGTTCCGCCACCCTTACGACTGGGGAAAGTATCCCGCAGAGGCAACAGCAGGTAGTGTCTTCTGCTTAACAGCGCGCGCAGTGGCACCACGGCAGAATGGACGACGCGCGGCAGAGCCCGGCGGGCATTTGTTACCAGCAACTATTAACTAGTACTGGACTGTGGAGCTGTGAAACAAGATGACTGCTCGTATGTCTCCATAAGGTGGAAAGTGAAGGACTGGTGTTTCCACGTTGTGAGTGGTGGAAAAGATTTTGTCTTTAGCAGACAGAACGATCGTTTTGTTTTGTCTTGACCACTGAATGGTGGGATCCATAAACTTTTGGCAGTGACTTGTTAAGTGTGATTTGTGAATTGCATGTGGGACGCTTGGTATACTTGAAGAGGACAGTTGTCGTTTGGTGACTAATTATTGTATGAACGCAAGAAAACTAGAGTGGGACATTGACATTTGCGTCTGTAGTAGGAGACATTTCTTTAATTGGTGCGGGAATAAGTGCTGTTTGTTGGAACTTACGAATTTTAATTACACCATGAACTGAAAGGACAGAACCGTCGGTACTAGTAGTGGTAGGGCCATTTCTGGACGAGCAGATTCGTGTGGATGGTGCACTGAGAGTGACTATGACATTTGTGTTTAATGTGAGATACAGTTTACTGTTCAGTGCGTGTTCAAAATGCCGATTTGAGTGACTTAAAGACTTTCGTCCGGGTAACCATGGGAGAGCTTTGACACCAAGACATGGTTTCTAGGGAACCTGTCAGCAACTTATTTGACCCCAAGAAAAACACAGAATGAAATGTGTCCGTGTGACTCGCAAGATAGGGGATAATGTATTTGTAATTGTGTAAATGTTTTTTTTATATGTTTCATTCCTGAAGGGACAGCAAGTGTAATTGTATTTCATTAACATTCGTGTTTAGAATAGTTAGTGTTTTTTTGTTTGTTTGTTCTGGGTTATCAAGTTCACGTAGCATGTTTATTAGAATATTTGGTACAATTATGCTTTAATTATTAGCCAGTGGCGTAATACTAACGTAGCGGCTCTTGTAGCATTGATCAGTAAGGTTGTCACAGGGGAGAAGAGTTTGCATTGCACAACAAATATCGGAATTAATTGATGCATTTTGATGTCGTGGACAGTAATGATCTTGTTGGTGTGTTGACTGAAGCCACTTATTTTATTATCACAGTGGTGATATTTCACATTAAAGTGTAACGAAGGCTAGTCGAAATGCAAGTTCTTGTCGTCTGAATGTGTGACAACAGAGAAATGAGCACTAGAGTAAGATACGAGACCTACTGGTGGATTCAAGCACTTATTGCTAACTATTTATTGCGTGTATTGACATGGAGCCTGACTTCTACGTGTAACTAGTATACGAAATTTTTTCTTTTGTTTATTTTGTTTTGTATTTAGACATTGCCGTGTAAAGATTATTACAACGCAATTTATGAATGTCAGATTACTTGTTCCGTGTTTGGACGTTGAGCTACTTAAAATTTCATGAGTACAATTGGTATTTCTTTTATTTGTCATAGAATTAGCGAAGTTTGGATTACTCATAAAAATAACGAAGATCCCAGTAACTAAGCAAATTTTTATCTCAACATTATTTTTTATTTGTGTGATATAATGTTTTATTTGTCATTTGGATTGTTGTAAATATGTATGTGTACGTTACTCCGGATTGTGGAGAGTACAATAATGCAACAACTGTGTCAATAATTTGGTAAAGTAACAGCATTTGGTCATCTATTTGAGGTCACCAAGGGCTAAGGTCTCCACCTGGTTATTTTGATGACTTGCTACGTTTGTTCTAATACAGCTTTCTTAAAAAAATGTACGGAACTACCCTCGCATTGCAAGGATAGTACCGTGCCATTTTTTTCTGCATGGGTAGCTGGTGGTGAAAGGGTACAGTACCGCCCGACATTGAAAATAGGTACAACATACTTCATTATTTTTGTCAGAAGAACACATTTTTTTTTGTAAAATAACTCAATTTCAATTAATACAGCGAAGCCGGATACCAGTGTGGGAAAGAATGACAATTTATTTATTTAATTGATCACTTGTGCACTCCCACAAAGTAAATCCCTACATCCAGTTTGGTGAGATCTGTGAAATGAATGAATGTATGGTCGTCTGCTAACCGCAGATAGTGAATGTGAATATATGATCATCTTTGAGTCGATCCTTTGGCCACCTTTGGTGGGACCAAAGAGATGAAATTTACCAGAGCTTTGAGCGCCTGAAATGTGGCTGACCAATATGATAGCAAGGTGCTTCCCCCACCTCGACAGAGATGGGAGAGGACCTAGAGAACGACCATGTTTCAGCACTCTGCCGCTGGATCTTGTGCTGTTAAGACCTGATTTAGTTGTGCTCCGTAATGACGAAAGAGTGGAGACATGGTATGCATGTGGAATATTTAAGAGTAGTTTGAAATATTAATTTCTCTATTTCAGGAACTTTTGTGGGGAGAATTAAATGTCAGGCAGGTAATATTAATGGGATTGTAGGAATCTTCGGAAATGACCAACGGTCACAATGAAACCACGTGTAGCATTAAGTTGAAATACTTCCGTGTGCTTAAGTTAAGCTGAATTACTAGCGTGTGTACAATAAGTTGAAATATTTAAGAAATAGCGTGTGTACAATAAGTTGAAATATTTAAGAGAAGTACTCGTCCATGGTATCAGTTGAGGACTCGCGTGTGTGATGTTCTTAATATTACTTTGCGTGATATGATTCCGTGTGACGCTTGATTCAAACTCTGAGAGAGAAGCAAGGTGAGTTGGCCGTCTATCCAGCAACGCCACTTGGCTTGCATTGCACAGGAAGACGTGCAAATATCTCCAGAGTTCATAGTAGGAAAGTAGAGTTACAAAGTGGGGCAGTGTCATGTGAAACTGGGATAAATATTAATTGAAGTGGGAAAGCTGAAAGTGATAATGTTGTGACTATTCTCTGTGTAGTATTTCATGTTGTAGTGTGGTGTATGTCATGTAATTTGGGTATGTGTGGTTTGCATGGGAGAGTAGCGAGGTAGTTTCAAAAGATTAGTGGGTTATGCTTGTTCCTTCGGTACCGCTCGGTCTGGAGGAAAGTTTAGTGATGATGATTGTGAGAGTCGAAGTGTGAGGTACAATAAAAGATCCACCATCCTATCCAGAAAGTGCACTGTAGCGTTAAAAATAATTACGAGACCATAATATAGAGATTCACCATTGTAAAGCCATGCCCACTGGGCGGAATTTCTCATGTGTTATTGTTGTAGGTTATAGAATTTGTGTTTTTAGGTTAGAGAATTTATCGGAATAAATAAGATAGTGAAAAGAAAAATATTGGTGACTTTTCCTTCGAATTGTATGTTGTAATAATGTCCCGAATTTATAATGTGTGCGCCATTCATATTCAGTGCGGTGGCCACGTGTCGATAAAAGCCGTTAAATAAAAGACAAAAAGAAAATGTGGTATTGCCAGTGCGTAGTGTCCAGTCAGAGTTCTGTAAATTACTGATAGTCAGATGCGTGTTTCCGTTGCGTATTAATCATATAGGAGGATAACTTGTAACTTAAGTGTGAGTACTAGAGTTCATGTTACTCGATAAATAAGAATGAATCCACTCGCTTGGCAGACCACTCATCTTACAGGCCTGACTGCTTGATGCCACAGTATGAGCAAGGCATGTAGGTGCCTCTCAATATGACCCAACCAACAACAGTCTCACTCAGATGAACTATATGTGTGGCACTTTTATAATAAATGGTTCAATTGGCTCTGAGCACTATGGGACTTAACACCTGTGGTCATCAGTCCCCTAGAACTTAGAACTACTTAAACCTAACTGCACGGTTCCGGACTGCGCGCCTAGAACCGCGAGATCACCGTACCCGGCCTTTTATAATAAAGTTTACCTGGGATTATTGTTAACTGTCCTTCTTCACTGTCTATGTTCTTATTCACAACAACACATCATTGCGCCATTATATTATTACTGTGGAGACTGATATGGGTTCCACACTTGGAATCTAGACACTGACTACCTTTCATATTCAAGATAATCCACATATTTAATTAACAGTCTAATTCACTGTCCAGTTTCATATTAAGTTAAACACATTATTGGACAAGTACGTTATGGCTGTTTTGACTGACACAGGTTCCACACTCGAAATCTCAGGACAGACTGACTTAAAATGGTTTCAGGCACAGTGCTTGTATAGCTTTTCCAAAACGGCTACTAAAGTTTCACAATGTTAAATACGTAATTTCGATAGTTTACAATTAGAATTTGACATCTCAAATTAATTGAATAGTGCAGAAAAGTTTTTTTGGTCTGAAATTTATGTTACAGTAAAATTTTCGACTGAAATAAGCCATCTTTATGACGAAAACTGCAAAAATAGCTAAATAATTAATACAATAGATAAAAATGTTTATTACTGTAAACTAATTATGTGCTGAAGTTCGTACCATGTTTTGGAAATTAGCTGCATGAATACTTCAAGAAATTTATATGCGTTATTTTCCTAACTTTATCGATACTGTTTACGTGTCAACAATGTGGCTTGAATAGGAAATAATTACTGTTAATTAATTGAACTGAGCTTTAGCAAAACTAGTTACTTTGAAATGGCTCAAATTAATTAGGAAATTATTCTGACTAATGTAATTTAGCAAAGTTGGGTCTGCTATTATACTTGGAATTACAGAATGACACCTTATCTTATAGTATAGCTCTCACTAACACTAATGATAATTAAGAAAACAAAAAATATATATATCATTTAAAGAGGCAAAGCCGTGTGGAGTGGCCGCGCGTTTTGAGTCGCCATGTCACGGATTGTGCGGCCCCTCCCGCCGGAGGTTTCAGTCCTCCCTCGGGCATGGGTGTTTGTGTGTTGTTCTTAGCGTAAGTTAGTTTAAGTAGTGTGTAAGTCTAGGGACCGATGACCTCAGCAGGTTGGGCCCTTAGGAATTCACACATATCTGATATTTGAACATTTGAAAAAAGCAAATAACAAAACGAAATAGGAATGGCTCCCAGCTTCCTTTGCTAAAAGATTCATGGTTATATAAAACAAACGTTTACAGAATGTATAGATGTGAAAAGTACATGAGTGGAATATATATATGCGTAATCTTTATGTACAACAATGATTGCAATAAACACGGAGGTTCTTTTATAGCTTTTTTGATATTTTACTTATTTAAAAAACAACTATATGTACAATGAACAGGGAAAAAATGTATAAACAAAAGCTTTTTTTCTTTCCTTATCCATGTGTCTGGATATTTATTCCACTTTCGTTTTATACATTGTAAAGATTACATAATGTGATAAAAACCTGTGTATTCATGAGGAACAAAATAGTTTATATCTTTATTTCTTTTCTGTTCACTGTACAGATTATTGTTTTTAAATAAGAAACATAACAACAATGTTATAAAAAGATCTCCATGTTTATTTCAGGCATTTATGTAAATATATATTATGCATAAATACATATATTTTACACATTTGTTTTGTCAGTGTTCTTATTTCTATACATCCTACTCATGTACTTCTTACATCTATACATTCTTTAAACATATGTTTTCTATATGCCATGAACCCCGCCTTGATCACCTTCCGTTCTAAAAGAATTCTTATGGATCTCTGGTTAGATAGTAAACATGCACTTACTCACTTGTATTGCACCCCTCATCGCATACATTGTGCTCCCTGATGTAGTTCACATCACTGAGGGGTGCCTTCACTTAAGGGTGCCGTCAGTTCAGTCTGTCTGTGGCTACCCACAATACACTATGCACTGCATGCATATTCGCTACAATCGGGTATTGTAGGTATACACATCGTGACGAGCCACTTACTTTTGCTGCTGTCTTTGGCACACTGTCTCAGTACATGTAATAGACTGATGCTAGGTATACGGTTTCTAGATGTTAGCGAAGATTCTCTGATGTGTCAACACATGTGTACCATAAACAGGCAAAGTGGTCACCAATGAAATCCTGCATTATTCTGACAAACACTTTCTTTTTAACTAGAGTCTTGGTCAGTATTTTTTAACAGGAGGAAAATGCTGTTTATCCAAGAGCGTTCACTATTTTATAAAAATAATTTTGTGGAAATAATGTATCGTCTCATCGTGGTCGAAATATTCAAGTAGATTTTGCAATAAGGGGGATACTGCTTCTTCAGTAACAAGCCAGTTTATCAAACGTATCACCAAAAAAAGGTACTCGGGATGTTTTTCCACAGAATCTGATATATTACTTCTAGCGGTAACTATCAATCGCCGGCCGCTGTGGCCGTGCGGTTCTAGGCGCTTCAGTCTGGAACCGCGCGACCGCCTTGAGCATGGATGTGTGTGATGTCCTCGGGTTAGTTAGGTTTTAGTAGTTCTAAGTTCTAGGGGACTGATGACCTCAGATGTTAAGTCCCACAGTGCTCAGAGCCATTTGAACCATTTGAACTATCAATCCACTTCAACGGAATTTACTCCGTTTATCGTTCCCTTCTTCATCTCACACACATTTACAGTGTGTATGTAATAATACTATGCTCGATAGGTTTCCTTTCCACCATGCTGTATAGCAAACCCATCGTTGGTCATTGGGGTGCACTAATTTCTTTGAGACGGAAGTCACCCTATGGTAGAATAATCTTCGGTGGTGTGTTTGTGCCTTATTGGGAAATCATATAAATTTTTCATCCTGGCTCA
The DNA here is from genome assembly GCF_023864345.2 of Schistocerca serialis cubense. Taxonomy (NCBI): domain Eukaryota; kingdom Metazoa; phylum Arthropoda; class Insecta; order Orthoptera; family Acrididae; genus Schistocerca; species Schistocerca serialis. The sequence goes on from NC_064640.1 coordinate 639,241,765, forward strand.
ATCAAAGTCAGTTGTGTATGTAACCCCACATGTCTGGACATGCATATCTGTGGCTGCCCTAAATATCAAACAAAGAAAGAGAATGGTAATAATAAAACACTCAAGCAATCTGATTTAATTAAAGATCCTTTGATAATGGAAAACCTACCGATGTACTTAATTTTTTTTATATCAGTTTTTTTAGAGTTCTTTTAATTTTCAATTGCAGTTTAAGACGTTTGTAAAACTTCTTAGAGAAAGGAAAACATTATTATAATTATTCCTAAAGTACCGAGGAAATGATATCTGGACAAATGATTTTGGCTCTGATCATTTTGTGAGAAGTTATCAGTTTTTTCTAAAAGCTGGCAGCTTTTAAAAACTTTCCAAGATTTAAACAATTCTTATTTGTTACATGTCGAGACACAGGAACACAGTAAGGATCGTATTTCCTATGGCTGGGACTGAACCAGAACATGAATTTTGGAACACGTATTGTGTTCGAGTATAATGACTTTTCTGGAGACAAGAAATCTACTCTGTAGGAATCAGCATGGGTTTCGAAAAAGACGGTCGTGTGAAACCCAGCTCGCGCTATTCGTCCACGAGACTCAGAGGGCCATAGACACGGGTCCACAGGTAGATGCCGTGTTTCTTGACTTCCGCAAGGCGTTCGATACAGTTCCCCACAGTCGTTTAATGAACAAAGTAAGAGCATATGGACTATCAGACCAATTGTGTGATTGGATTGAGGAGTTCCTAGATAACAGGACGCAGCATGTCATTCTCAATGGAGAGAAGTCTTCCGAAGTAAGAGTCATTTCAGGTGTGCTGCAGGGGAGTGTCATAGGACCGTTACTATTCACAATATATATAAATGACCTTGTGGATGACATCGGCAGTTCACTGAGGCTTTTTGCGGATGATGCTGTGGTGTATCGAGAGGTTGTAACAATGGAAAATTGTACTGAAATGCAGGAGGATCTGCAACGAATTGACGCATGGTGCAGGGAGTGGCAATTGAATCTCAATGTAGACAAGTGTAATATGCTGCGAATACACAGAAAGACAGATCCTTTATCATTTAGCTACAAAATAGCAGGTCAGCAACTGGAAGCAGTTAATACCATAAATTATCTGGGAGTACGCATTAGGAGTGATTTAAAATGGAATGATCATATAATGTTGATCGTCGGTAAAGCAGATGCCAGACTGAGATTCATTGGAAGAATCCTAAGGAAATGCAATCCGAAAACAAAGGAAGTAGGTTACAGTACGCTTGTTCGCCCACTGCTTGAATACTGCTCAGCAGTGTGGGATCCGTACCAGATAGGGTTGATAGAAGATATAGAGAAGATCCAACGGAGAGCAGCGCGCTTCGTTACCGGATCATTTAGTAATCGCGAAAGCGTTACGGAGATGATAGATAAACTCCAGTGGAAGACTCTGCAGGAGAGACGCTCAGTAGCTCGGTACGGGCTTTTGTCAAAGTTTCGAGAACATACCTTCACCGAAGAGTCAAGCAGCATATTGCTCCCTCCTACGTATATCTCGCGAAGAGACCATGAGGATAAAATCAGAGAGATTAGAGCCCACACAGAGGCATACCGACAATCCTTCTTTCCACGAACAATACGAGACTGGAATAGAAGGGAGAACCGATAGAGGTACTCAAAGTACCCTCCGCCACACACCGTCAGGTGGCTTGCGGAGTATGGATGTAGATGTAGATGTAGATGAAACTTCTGTCGGCAAAGGACATGGTCAGTTCCCTATGTTGCAGCAAGTAGGCATTAACCCCTGCCCCTCCACGTAAGTTGGCAATGGCTCTATTTTTTTAGGTCCGAATGTCACTAGAGAGTGGTGTCTGCAAAGTCATTATAGGCTGGGCTTCCACCAACTCAGCTCCCATTCAGTAGCAGCTATGGTGTGGACTAACACATGCAGCTTCGCCCCATCACCAGCTCTGTGGTACATACTGATTGGCTGTTTCGCTTTAATGTCCGATAAATTACTGGGTTGTGATTGGAAGAGAAATGTATACAGGATGAACAGTAATAAAACTGCAAACTGCAGGGATGGATTTCTAACTGGAAATGAAGGGTAAAGGGTGCTATGAACATGCATCAGGAAATGGGTGGTGTGCGTGCAGCGACAACAAATAGTCCTAGAACACAGTATAGAGCTGGATCGTATCCACGTCACAGCAGACGTTCAAAGTGGGCTCCATGGGATTGCAGGGGATAGGGATAGTAGCGATTGTCACGCGGGATACACGTAATCGTACTTTGGCTTACACCATGCTGGTGGGCCACTTACATGGAGCTTGTACTAGTGTTCATCTCAATATAACCCAGTCCTCCAAATCTGGTGTACGCGCTGTGTGTCACCTCCCTGAACGTTCGTCTGTCTGAAAGGACCCATGATCACACAAACACCCAAAAAACACTCGAAACGTTGTGTGATGTAGTTAGTGTCTGTGAGGGTACTTGTTTTTGTGTATCCATACGGCCTTTCGACTGTTTCCAACTGTTTAACCATACACAAACACCATGTCGGCTTGTGCCCGACATGAATACCGGACCATTCTGCTGCTTACTGTACGCTGCATCAATCACACAGTATGCAGCACACAAGGAACGCATGGCATGAGGTCAGAGGAACTGTCATTTATCATCACTGTTTTAATGTTCACACTGTATATATACACTACTGGCTATTAAAATTGCTACACCACGAAGATGACGTGCTACAGACACGAAATTTAACCGACAGGAAGAAGATGCTATGATATGCAAATGATTAGCTTTCCAGAGCATTCACACCAAGTTGGCGCCGGTGGCGACACCTACAACGTACTGACATGAGGAAAGTTTCCAACCGATTTCTCATACACAAATAGCAGTTGACCGGCGTTGCCTGGTGAAACGTTGTTGTGATGCCTCGTGTAAGGAGGAGAAATGCGTACCAGCACGTTTCCGACTTTGATAAATGTCGGATTGTAGCCTATCGCGATTGCGGTTTATCGTATCGCGACACTGCTGCTCGCGTTGGTCAAGATCCAATGACTGTTAGCAGAATATGAAATCGGTGGGTTCAGGAGGGTAATACGGAACGCCGTGCTGGATCCCAACGGCCTCGTATCACTAGCAGTCGAGATGACAGGCATCTTATCCGCATGGCTGTAACGGATCGTGCAGCCACGTCTCGATCCCTGAGTCAACAGATGGGGACGTTTGCAAGACAACAACCATTTGCATGAACAGGTCGACGACGTTTGCAGCAGCATGGACTATCACCTCGGAGACCATGGCTGCGGTTACCCTTGACGCTGCATCACAGACAGGAGCGCCTGCGATGGTGTACTCAACGACGAACCTGGGTGCACGAATGGCAAAACGTCATTTTTTCGGATGAATCCAGGTTATGTTTACAGCATCATTATTGTCGCATCCGTGTTTGGTGACATTGCGGTGAACGCACATTGGAAGCGTGTATTCGTCATCGCCAAACTGGCGTATCACCCGGCGTGATGGTATGGGGTGCCATTGGTTACACGTCTCGATCACCTCTTGTTCGCATTGACGGCACTTTGAATAGTGGACGTTACATTTCAGATGTGTTACGACCCGTGGCTCTACCCTTCATTCGATGCCTGTGAAATCCTACATTTCAGCAGGATAATGCACGACCGCATGTTGCAGGTCCTGTGCGGGCCTTTCTGGATACAGAAAATGTTCGACTTCTGCCCTGGCTAGCACATTCTCCAGATCTCTCACCAATTGAAAACGTCTGGTCAATGGTGGCCGAGCAACTGGCTTGTCACAATACGCCAGTCACTACTCTTGATGAACTGTGGTATCGTGTTGAAGCTACATGGGCTGCTGTACCTGTACACGCCATCCAAGCTCTGTTTGACTCAATGCCCAGGCGTATAAAGGCCATTATTACGGCCAGAGGTGGTTGTTCTGGGTACTGATTTCTCAGGATCTATGCACCCAAATTGCGTGAAAATGTAATCACATGTCATTTCTAGTATAATATATTTGTCCAATGAATACCCGTTTATCATCTGCATTTTTTCTTGGTGTAGCAATTTTAATGGCCAGTAGTATATATATATACAGGGTGTTACAAAAAGGTACGTCCAAACTTTCAGGAAACATTCCTCATGCACAAATAAAGAAAAGATGTTATGTGGATATGTGACCGAAAACGCTTAATTTCCATGTTAGAACTCATTTTAGTTTCGTCAGTATGTACTGTACTTCCTCGATTCACCGCCAGTTGGCCCAATTGAAGGAAGGTATTGTTGACTTCGGTGCTTGTGTTGACATGCGACTCATTGCTCTACAGTACTAGCATCAAGCACATCAGTACGTAGCATCAACAGGTTAGTGTTCATCACGAACGTGGTTTTGCTGTCAGTGCAATGTTTACAAATGCGGAGTTGGCAGATGCCCATTTGATGTATGGATTAGCACGGGGCAATAGCCGTGGCGCGGTACGTTTGTATCGAGACAGATTTCCAGAACGAAGGTGTCCCGACAGGAAGACGTGCGAAGCAATTGATCGGCGTCTTATGCAGCACGGAACATTCCAGCCTATGACTCGCGACTGGGGAAGACCTAGAACGACGAGGACACCTGCAATGGACGAGGCAATTCTTCGTGTAGTTGACGATAACCCTAATGTCAGCGTCAGAGAAGTTGCTGCTGTACAAGGTAACGTCGACCACGTCACTGTATGGAGAGTGCTACGGGAGAACCAGTTGTTTCCGTACCATGTACAGCGTGTGCAGGCACTACCAGCAGCTGATTCCTCCACGGGTACACTTCTGCGAATGGTTCATCCAACAATGTGTCAATCCTCATTTCAGTGCAAATGTTCTCTTTACGGATGAGACTTCATTCCAACGTGATCAAATTGTAAATTTTCACAATCAACAACCGTGGGCTGACGAGATCCGCACGCAATTGTGCAATCACGCCATCAACACAGGTTATTTGTGAACGTTTGGGCAGGCATTGTTGATGATGTCTTGATTGGGCCCCATGTTCTTCCACCTACGCTCAATGGAGCACGTTATCATGATTTCATACGGGATACTCTACCTGTGCTGCTAGAACATGTGCCTTTACAAGTACGACACAACATGTGGTTCATGCACGATGGAGCTCTTGCACATTTCAGTTGAAGTGTTCGTACGCTTCTCAACAACAGATTCGGTGACGGATGGATTCGTAGAGGCGGACCAATTCCATGACCTCCACGCTCTCCTGACCTCAACCCTCACGACTTTCATTTATGGGGGCATTTGAAAGCTCTTGTCTACGCAACCCCGGTACCAAATATAGAGACTCTTCGTGCTCGTATTGTGGACGGCTGTGATACAATACGCCATTCTCCAGGGCTGCATCAGCGCATCAGGGATTCCATGCGACGGAGGGTGGATGCATGTATCCTCGCTAACGGAGGACATTTTGAAGATTTCCTGTAACAAAGTGTTTGAAGTCACGCTGGTACGTTCTGTTGCTGTGTGTTACCATTCCATGATTAATGTGATTTGAAGAGAAGTAATAAAATGAGCTCTAACATGGAAAGTAAGCGTTTCTGGACACATGTCCATATAACATATTTTCTTTTCTTGTGTGTGAGGAATGTTTCCTGAAAGTTTGGCCGTACCATTTTGTAACACCCTGTATATATTCGACACAGGGCTGCACCTGTCGCCGCCAGCACTAACTTCTGCACTGGACTTAGTATCACAGCACTGCCAACCTACCATCTGCGGCTGCTAATGTCAGAACTTAGTTCCCCACAGGACATAGTGCCTCAAGGCGAGCCACCGACCGATTCCTGCAAGAGGGCACTGGGTCGAATCCCGCACACCGAAATCTCCACACGCTGCAGTGGTGAACGAGTGCAAGGCTGAAGCGCCGACGCCGAAGGAAAAGCAGTGCGCCGCTGACGTCACTGCCGTCGCCTACAGAGGCCACCAGCAGTCCACGGGCCTGCCGTCAGTAGCCCAGACTACCTACGTCAGCACCAGTCAGGGTGATGCGTGTCTTGCCTCGTTGAGCCATGACACAGCATGTACCGAAGTTGAATAAAGCATTTCTTACTGTCAGCAGTGTTTCCACTGGGACCGATGGCACGTCAGCACCAACATTCGCCCCACAAAGTACTACTGCACTATTCACTTCTATTGAGCAAGTGCTTATAGATCTTAAGGCACGCATCTTAGTGCCCATGTTTAGTATTTTCTTTTTTTGTTTTGGTGTAAGGAACCTGTTCTCAAAGCCTGTAAAGCGAATTTAGTAACACCCTGTGCAAAAAGAATTTCGAAAAACAAAATTTACTGCCAGTGTTATAGTCAGAAACTGCATCAAATAGCAACTTAGGAAAATCACCTTTATTGATACCAAAATGAACTTTTCCTATTGGACACCACTTCACAAAATATGTATGAATAAACGTGGGATATTGTGACCATAGGTCAAAATACACTCCTGGAGATTGAAATAAGAACACCGTGAATTCATTGTCCCAGGAAGGGGAAACTTTATTGACACATTCCAGGGGTCAGATACATCACATGATCACACTGACAGAACCACAGGCACATAGACACAGGCAACAGAGCATGCACAATGTCGGCACTAGTACAATGTATATCCACCTTTCGCAGCAATGCAGGCTGCTATTCTCCCATGGAGACGATCGTAGAGATGCTGGATGTAGTCCTGTGGAACGGCTTGCCATGCCATTTCCACCTGGCGCCTCAGTTGGACCAGCGTTCGTGCTGGACGTGCAGACCGCGTGAAACGACGCTTCATCCAGTCCCAAACATGCTCAATGGGGGACAGATCCGGAGATCTTGCTGGCCAGGGTAGTTGACTTACACCTTCTAGAGCACGTTGGGTGGCACGGGATACATGCGGACGTGCATTGTCCTGTTGGAACAGCAAGTTCCCTTGCCGGTCTAGGAATGGTAGAACGATGGGTTCGATGACGGTTTGGATGTACCGTGCACTATTCAGTGTCCCCTCGACGATCACCAGTGGTGTACGGCCAGTGTAGGAGATCGCTCCCCACACCATGATGCCGGGTGTTGGCCCTGTGTTCCTCGGTCGTATGCAGTCCTGATTGTGGCGCTCACCTGCACGGCGCCAAACACGCATACGACCATCATTGGCACCAAGGCAGAAGCGACTCTCATCGCTGAAGACGACACGTCTCCATTCGTCCCTCCATTCACGCCTGTCGCGACACCACTGGAGGCGGGTTGCACGATGTTGGGGCGTGAGCGGAAGACGGCCTAACGGTGTGCGGGACCGTAGCCCAGCTTCATGGAGACGGTTGCGAATGGTCCTCGCCGATACCCCAGGAGCAACAGTGTCCCTAATTTGCTGGGAAGTGGCGGTGCGGTCCCCTACGGCACTGCGTAGGATCCTACGGTCTTGGCGTGCATCCGTGCGTCGCTGCTGTCCGGTCCCAGGTCGACGGGCACGTGCACCTTCCGCCGACCACTGGCGACAACATCGATGTACAGTGGAGACCTCACGCCCCACGTGTTGAGCAATTCGGCGGTACGTCCACCCGGCCTCCCGCATGCCCACTACATGCCCTCGCTCAAAGTCCGTCAGCTGCACATACGGTTCACGTCCACGTTGTCGCGGCATGCTACCAGTGTTAAAGACTGCGATGGAGCTCCGTATGCCACGGCAAACTGGCTGACACTGACGGCGGCGGTGCACAAATGCTGCGCAGCTAGCGCCATTCGACGGCCAACACCGCGGTTCCTGGTGTGTCCGCTGTGCCGTGCGTGTGATCATTGCTTGTACAGCCCTCTCGCAGTGTCCGGAGCAAGTATGGTGGGTCTGACACACCGGTGTCAATGTGTTCTTTTTTCCATTTCCAGGAGTGTATAACTGTAATTTCTTTATTTGTTTGTGAAAACCACAAAGACGTGAATGTTCAGTTTCTATAAATCTTTATCGACACTTGAAAGAATAAGAATAATTGAATAAATTATACTATAATGAAATTCGTATAATGAGACGTCCACGTGACAACCCCTCCTTGTTTTCCCAGAAATGTAGCCTTTTCGCTGTCGCATAGAGCATTCATGCATGGTCAGAAATGCACAATACAAGATAATCCTCGCCATCTGCATGTCATACAAACACTGATCAAGTTGTGAAACACATGTTTTTGATATAGTTCTTGAAACGTTGTGAAAGGATGATTACTGAGAAGTTCAGCAGATATTAACTGACCTACGTTGGTCAATTGAATTGGAGCTACATATCTCTCCTTACTGCACTCTACGAAGTGTCAAAGATACCGTTCGCTTCTTTTAATTTCTGTCCCTTCTGAACTTTTCATTTGTGTATTGTAGCAAATATTACAACTTGCCAGCTGATGAGCACGGTCTCATCTGTAAATACGAGTGACCATAGTTAATTTTTGGAACTTTCCACGTCATTAGAACCTAAGCGGCATACTAAAAACCATCGACATAACCCAGACAACGGCGGCGACAAAAGTAATATTTTGTTTACTTTTCTTCGTAAAATATACTCCAAAGTTGTTCACTCTGCATTAATGAGCAGTCATAGAGATCGGGCTTGCTTGTGGAAATTAGTTTCCTGCCATGAGTTGCACTGTCCAGAAAAAACAAAATAAAATGAACTGAATGTCACTAGGGGGAACATTTTCTTATCGTAGACAAAGTAAGAGCAATCACGAGTAAATAGAAAAAAATTAACAAGGGGCTGGTACGAATGAATTTACCTGGAAGCTATTTCCTAGATAAAAATAGCCCCAAATTATTTATTCTTGTCTTTTCAAGATCTGCAAAAATTTTCGTTATAATTTCTGTTATGAACGAAAGCTTGGTACTTTTTCCCTACAGTTGCCTCCATAGCGGCAATAATTCAGTTTGTACTTAAAATAAATGGATCGCTGACAGATTAGTGTTCCAACCACGAAGGTGGCAGAAAGTTCAAAGCTAATATTATATGAATCACAACCAATATACCGCTGATTACTAACAGAATTATGATATGTAAGCCAATTTCTGAACGTAAACATACATTTGTAAAAGTTTCATTTGATGAAATCGGGCACAGTAAAAAAGAAATTAACATCTATATATACGGCGCATATCGGATTTCACTGAAAGGAACTATTGGCACTCGACGGTTAAAACTACAGTGCTTCTCTGAGATACCACGCAAGAGCTCGGCTGCAATGCTGACAAACCATAGATGAATGGCTGCGGCACAGGCGCTTGGAAGCGCGCCATAAGCTTCCGAAAGGCTTTGCCAAGCTCGAGAGTCCGTGCAGTATATACACATGATTTATAGCAAAGAATTTTCCGAGGCTTACAGATAGCTTACCCGCCAAGTAAGGAAGTTGTTTCAGTTCAACAGCACTTACTCATTCTTGAATGTACCATCGTCTTAAATTCCATGTAGAGAGATATAGACTTAATAATTTCTATACTAAGTACATTTGCAACATTTTTTTCTTAACATTCGAAAGGTAAACTGTAAACTGTCTGGAGTACTTCTTCATAACGTTGTCATTTTATTGGGGTACAAAAGATATTTAGTAAACAGGTTCTTCTATACTCATGACGGCATTGCTAGCCACACACAGGGAAATTGCTAACGATACTGGAGACACACATAACGTCGCTACAGTGTTTTTGAGAACGGTACTGATGGAGATACAGGTCCTAAAGGTGCAGACGGTGATCATCCCGAAGATGGTTTTCAAGCAACTTAGCCGGCAAGTCCTTCTCTGCGTAATGGCTCTTCAAGTTGCCACTGACGAATTCCAACCCCCCCCCCCCCCCAACTCACCTCCAAAAAATATTATTTTAAAGTCAAAAAGACGCAGCTGACAGCTAAAGGATGTTCTCAGGTCGTTACAATTACCCAATTACCAGAGTCGCCTCTGTCCATGAACAAGTAGGATCAACTCTTCGTTGAAAATGCGGAAGTATAAGAACCAATTGTCGGCGGAAGTATTAACTCTTTAAGTGGGCATGACGGATATATTCGTCCCCGATCTGCTAATTCACAGCGGGTTCGACGGATATATCCGTCCACTGCGTTCTGTGGCAAGTAGCTAGTGGGAATGACGAGTTATCAGCCTGCCGTTGACGCTGTGGTATTAGTTGGTCCAGTAGATGGCAGCTCTCGTCAGCCAGCACAGTGTGTTCTAGGCTAGTTATAACAGTGTCCACTCGAGCGCGGGTCGACAGTATGTGTCCAGTGAAGCAGCCGCAAAAGCGCGCCTTTTTCATCTGTGTTTACCGCCGCGTTAGTGAGTGATCTTTTGCCATGGCAAAAAGTAGTCGTTTATCAGATTCGGAGATTGAGTAGCTGCTTTTAGAAATTGACGATAATTTCAGTGACAGTTCTGAAAGTTTTCAAGATTTGGATGTTGAGGCTAGTGAAAGTGACTTCGATTCAGAAACATCTGACGATGAGACACTACCGGTACTGCATTTGTGCGTGCTAGTTCAGTTTGTAATCAATATTTGTTCATTGGTAGTAGTGCTTCAGTTTTGTCTCTAAAACAATATGATGTGATGAGTTGTTTTATGTGGTTTGTGGATGATGCACAGTGCACAATAATAGCTGAACAGACGAACATATATGCAGAACAGTTCCTAGCTTCTCATCCAAATTTAGCAGCATGCTCCAGGGTTCACAGTTTGCAGGATACTACACGTGTACACGTGACAAGGTAAAAACACTTATTGGAACGCTTATACTTCAAGGAATTCTCCACAAACCAGACCACAAGATGTACTTTTCAAAGAGGTAATCAGTTGACACACCTTTCTTTAGCAAACTGATGAGTGAAAAGCGGTTTCATCTTTTATTGGAATTCCTCCATTTTGCTGACACATATGATCCACTAGGCACTATCAGCAAAAAACTGTTCAAAATTCACCCCATTATGGAGCATCTGCGGCGTAAATTCAGATCAGTATACGTGCCAGAAAGAAACATCACCGTTGACGAATCGTTGTTGCTCTGGAAAGGACGGCTTGGATGGAGGCAATATATTCCATCAAAGCGTAGCAGATTTGGTATCGAATTGCACAAACTCTGTGAAAGCAGCTCCCGGTATGTATGGGACTTTATTGTTTACACTGGAAATGACACTAATTATGGTAGCCACTATCCAGACAAAAAAACCGCTGTGTTTTGGAGCTTGCACACGATCTACTCGGGAAAGGCCACTGCATTTATCTTGACAACTGGTACACCAGCCCAGATTTTGTGGACAAACTAACCCTCAATAACACCGACGTTGTGGGCACAATGCGGCAAGACAGGAAAGGATTCCCTGACTTTGTAAAAAAGCAAAAAGTGAAGAAAGGAGAGTACATAACAGGGTACAGAGGCAAGCAAATGGTAATGAAATGGAAGGACAAAAGAGACGTTGATATGGTCAGCACCTTCAATGACGATACATTTTTAAATGTAAACTCAAAGAAGGGAATCATTCAAAAGTCACATGTTGTCATTGACTACACCAAGAATATGGGGGGCTTGGATAGGTGCGATTCTCAGTTACAAAACTACCAGATGGCCAGGAGCAGGCTGAAAAAATATTATCAGAAGCTTTTCCGCCACTTGTTGGAAATTGCATGCTTCAATGCTTACGTTCTTTACAAGTAGCATGGTCACGAACAAAGTAGAATGAGCTTCATGACTAGTCTTCGCGAACAGTTGGCCATTTCTTCACCACAACAAGGGACATCAGTAGGACGCCCACCTTGTACACTGAAAGCAACACACCTTACAGCTAGGCATTTTCCGGACCTTCTGCCGGCCACAGCGAAGAAAACACCAACAAGGAGGTATGTGGTGTGCACGAGAAAAGGCCTTCGCAAAGAAACTTCATAATGATGTGCAGAATGCGAAGTTTCCCTGTGTGCAGCACCTTGTTTTAAAACGTTTCACACTGAAAACTACTTATAATATAGTGAAAATATAGTTTTGTCAACTTCTGGAATACATTTTACTCATTTCCACACAATATCAGTTTAAATTCAACAGCGGAAACATGAAGGAAAACTTTTATGCGTGAGAACAGTACACAGCACTACCGCGCATGGGCGTGCTGTTGCATATTACCCACTGCGGAAGAGCCTCACGTACGCAAAGTACCCACTTAACGGGTTAATATGCTCACCAAGTAATTTCCGTCGTCCGAACCTCAGAGACATTGCTCCCTCAGTGACTCTTACAACACGGATGAATTATCGCGCCAGTCTCTTCGGCCTCTTTCCCTGAACTATATAGCATCTCTAAAGTTGTAAAAACTGTTCACAGACAAGCTAAAGGAGTTTTCAGAAGTCTAGGTGACTATTGCTAGCACGAGGAATATAACCACAATACTTGAAGGAGGATGAGTAAGACAAGATTTATAAAATCAATCCATTTTGGCGAGAATACAGATTATCCAAAATATCCACGTCTATACTCTGTCACGTCTATTAAATATCTAGGCATAATGTTGCAAGCGACATGAAATGGAACGAGCACGTAAGGACGTTTGAAGTGAAGGCCACTGACCGACTTCGATTTATTGGGAGAATTCTAGGGCAGGATGTTTCATCTACAAATGAGACTGCGTAACAGAACACAGGGGCGACCCATCCTTGAGCACTGCTCGAGTGTTTGGGATCCCCGCGAGGTTGGATTCAAGGAAGACATCGAATTAATTCAGCTAGATACGTTATCGGTAAGATCGATCGATAAGCGAGTATGAACAGACCTGTTTGTGGGTCTCGATTTGGTTGGCTGGTCAAAGATGCAAATTTGTTGGGCATATGGATGTCACAGTGCCACGATGTTGGACTGCATGAAAATATGATGGCAGGCGTACTTATACTCAAGGTTCCAGTCACTACATCTTACAACTACAAGGGAGAATCGCTGTATTGTGCACCAAGCACCTCGTAAACGCTTTACATCTGTGCCTACCATCCGATAACAGATAATGGACCCCCTATAATGTTTTGTTTCATCCTAAACGACTGGTCGGAGTATAAAAGCAGCTGGACTAGGGAATTACGGTCCCATACTCGTACGTAGGCTGCCGTTAACGCCACAACACAAAGCACTGCGTTTGGAGTGGTGACATGATTGGGAAGCGTGGAATGGTGATGAATGGTGTCGCATCGTATTCAGGGATGAATCACAATTCTGGGCTATGGCAGAGGCTGTGACCTGGGGCCCAATTCTGTATCGTTCATACCGATCGGTGTAGTAGGTTAGTCTCGGTACTGCCATCATTTTCGGTTCTTTATCGAAATATCCTATTCAGTAAGCTTCTGAAACCTGTTACCGAACGGTCTTCCCACCGATTTTACGACCGTTGTACCAAGAGGTTTTGGATTTCGGTGTGGCTATGTCGATCGATGAGCTGCGGTTTATGTACACCTATAATTTATTTTAAACATATTTAGCGCCTTTTAGCTTTGGATTTAGTGATTGTGTTACTTAAGAATATTCTGTCAAAATACGTGTTATTTTTTATGCAAATAAGAGTTTAAGGATCATTAAATATCAAGACATCGGTTCTGCTTACTTATATTACAGAAGTGTGATCTGACGTTACTAGTGACTTTGTGTACTTTTTCCCAAAAATGGTTTAGTTAGTAATTATCGAAACGTGTTTACAACTTTCAAGTAACAATGGAAAGCAAATTATGTGAAGCCTGATATTGGAAACCTTCCAAACTATCACGCATTTATAACTTACGCAGCACCGTTTGGCAATGAAGTCAGCCTACGTTCCTCTCCGCAATAGTATAAGAATTGAGCTATGCATTAGCGTTGTTTGACGTAACCAAGTGGTAAGCGCGCTGGAATGTGCTACGAAAAGATACGGGTTTGAGCACGGATGGGTATAATTTTTTTTTTCCTCTTCATGTATGCAACACGTTCTAAGATAATGTTATTCGTGTAAGTGAAGATTTTTCTGCAATATTTGTTATTGAAACTTCCTGGCAGATTAAAACTGTGTGCCAGACCGAGACTCGAACTCGGGACCTATGCCTTTCACGGGCAAATGCTCTACCATCTGAGCTATCCAAGCATGACTCCCGCCCCGTCCTCACAGCTTTACTTCTGCCAGTACCTCGTCTCCTACCTTCCAAACTTTACAGAAGCTCTCCTGCGAAGCTTGCAGAACTAGACGAGGTACTGACAGAAGTAAAGCTGAGAGGACGTGGCCTGAGTCGAGCATGGGTAGCTCAGTTTGTAGAGCAATGCCCGCGAAAGGCATGGGTCCCGAGTTCGAGTCTCGGTCCGGCACACGGTTTTAATCTGCCAGGAAATTTCATAACAGCGCACACTCCACTGTGAGTGAAAATTTCATTCTAATATTTGTTACTACTTACATGTAAGAACGCACTTCTTCAGTAATGATTTCGTGATTTCTGTGTGTTTAAAAATCGAAATATGATATTGCTGTGAGTGAAACAACAGACAGTGACCATTATATTTTTTCTCGTCAGAAATAATTCAACATTTTTTTCCGAATATGTAGCGATTTCCGAGTATGCGGTTAGACAGCAATCTAAGAGGACAACTTAAAATACTAGGAATGTAACTAGCAGCTTCATAATCTTGCTTGTCACAAGTCTTTATCTGCGATCGAATCCTCAACAACAGTAGATAGAGATGAAAGGTCTCCACCGTAATATTTTTAGACTGTAGCACCATATACGAAACATTTTCATTTATGAGATGCATGTTATAAACTCCGACGAACTGCAGGAGCTCTCGAAAATGCGTTTTTTCAATTTTGTTTTTAATACCCAAATCGTTGACGTATCATGTAGGCCGGCCGCGGTGGTCTAGCGGTTCTGGCGCTGCAGTCCGGAACCGCGGGACTGCTGCGGTCACAGGTTCGAATCCTGCCTCGGGCATGGGTGTGTGTGATGTCCTTAGGTTAGTTAGGTTTAAGTAGTTCTAAGTTCTAGGGGACTTATGACCTAAGATGTTGAGTCCCATAGTGCTCAGAGCCATTTGAACCATTTGAACGTATCATGTAGGGAAGTGGGCCACTTGATCATTTGGATCTGTTGGAGCGAGTTATAACCACATTCTGTTTATCTTCATATTCGCTGAAACTCTCAGCATCAATTTTTAGGTGTTTTTATAGATGTATTAGTACAATGTGGTACTACACACTATTCCTAACTCATTTTCCGCAACGTACAATCCAAAACACGATGTCAGTGTGAATGAGAATAAGATGACATAATACAGCATTTACGACACTCTGCAGAACACAGTCAAATACGCTATCTTTTCAGTACCTGAAAGAATAGCGCACCTGTGTCGTCTGCTAGCCGCTTTATGTTCGTGACGCTGTGCACGCTGCAGTGCGCATGCGCGGATCTGCGGCCACTTGCTTTTGATTGGCTTGCACGACGCGAACCGACAACAGCGATTCGGTTCTCTAGACCCGAACGGTATCGCTTCTGAAATGCCTGAGAGCATCCTCACATGATTGTTCGTCCCCCCTTCTTCCCCTTCCCTGCCCTGTCCCCTTCTTTCTCCTACCATGTGGGTGACCTTTCAAATGACATGCAGAATTGTAATAGCTGTAATATGACACCAAAGGTCAGCTGAATGCCAGATAGAACCTGCAGTGATACCTTTATGATCATAATATATTTTATTGTATATATTACGCTTCCTAAACAAAAAAGTATATAAGAAAAGGGGACATATAAAATATAAAATTATTAGGAGTTGTGCAGCACTGTAACAATACCACACACTGCCACTATTAATATCATGTCTGTCTGTTCACTATATGTAAATGCAATAGTTTCTTTTTTTTTTTTTTTTTTTTGTCATCAGTCTACTGACTGGTTTGATGCGGCCCACCACGAATTCCTTTCCTGTGCTAACCTCTTCATCTCAGAGTAGCACTTGCAACCTACGTCCTCAATTATTTGCTTGACGTATTCCAATCTCTGTCTTCCTCTACAGTTTTTGCCCTCTACAGCTCCCTCTAGTACCATGGAAGTCATTCCCTCATGTCTTAGCAGATGTCCTATCATCCTGTCCCTTCTCCTTATCAGTATTTTCCACATATTCCTTTCCTCTCCGATTCTGCGTAGAACCTCCTCATTCCTTACCTTATCAGTCCACCTAATTTTCAACATTTGTCTATAGCACCACATCTCAAATGCTTCGATTCTCTTCTGTTCTGGTTTTCCCACAGTCCATGTTTCACTACCATACAATGTTGTACTCCAGACGTACATCCTCAGAAATTTCTTCCTCAATCAAGACCGGTATATTAGTAGACTTCTCTTGGCCAGAAATGCCTTTTTCGCCATAGCGAGTCTACTTTTGATGTCCTCCTTGCTCCGTCCGTCATTGGTTATTTTACTGCCTAGGTAGCAGAATTCCTTAACTTCATTGACTTCGTGACCATCAATCCTGATGTTAAGTTTCTTGCTGTTCTCATTCCTACTACTTCTCATTACCTTCGTCTTTCTCCGATTTACTCTCAAACCATACTGTGTACTCATTAGACTGTTCATTCCGTTCAGCAGATCATTTAATTCTTCTTCACTTTCACTCAGAATAGCAATGTCATCAGCGAATCGTATCATTGATATCCTTTCACCTTGTATTTTAATTCCACTCCTGAACCTTTCTTTTATTTCCATCATTGCTTCCTCGATGTACAGATTGAAGAGTAGGGGCGAAAGGCTACAGCCTTGTCTTACACCCCTCTTAATACGAGCACTTCGTTCTTGATCGTCCACTCTTATTATTCCCTCTTGGTTGTTGTACATATTGTATATGACCCGTTTCTCCCTATAGCTTACCCCTACTTTTTTCAGAATCTCGAACAGATTGCACCATTTTATATTGTCGAACGCTTTTTCCAGGTCGACAAACCCCATGAAAGTGTCTTGATTTTTCTTTAGCCTTGCTTCCATTATTAGCAGTAACGTCAGAATTGCCTCTCTCGTCCCTTTACTTTTCCTAAAGCCAAACTGATCGTCACCTAGCGCATTCTCAATTTTCTTTTCCATTCTTCTGTATATTATTCTTGTAAGCAGCTTCGATGCATGAGCTGTTAAGCTGATTGTGCGATAATTCCCGCACTTGTCAGCTCTTGCCGTCTTCGGAATTGTGTGGATGGTGCTTTTCCGAAAGTCAGATGGTATATCGCCAGACTCATATATATTCTACACACCAACGTGAATAGTCGTTTTGTTGCCACTTCCCCCAATGATTTTAGAAATTCTGATGTAATGTTATCTATCCCTTCTACCTTATTTGACCGTAAGTCCTCCAAAGCTCTTTTAAATTCCGACTCTAATACTGGATCCCCTATCTCTTCTAAATCGACTCCTGTTTCTTCTTCTATCACACCAGACAAATCTTCACCCTCATAGAGGCTTTCAATGTATTCTTTCCACCTATCTGCTCTCTCCTCTGCATTTAACAGTGGTATTCCCGTTGCACTCTTAATGTTACCACCGTTGCTTTTAATGTCACCAAAGGTTGTTTTGACTTTCCTGTATGCTGAGTCTGTCCTTCCGACAATCATATCTTTTTCGATGTCTTCACATTTTTCCTGCAGCCATTTCGTCTTAGCTTCCCTGCACTTCCTATTTATTTCATTCCTCAGCGACTTGTATTTCTGTATTCCTGATTTTCCCGGAACATGTTTGTACTTCCTCCTTTCATCAATCAACTGAAGTATTTCTTCTGTTACCCATGGTTTCTTCGCAGCTACCTTCTTTGTACCTATGTTTTCCTTCACAACTTCTGTGATGGCTCTTTTTAGAGATGTCCATTCCTCTTCAACTGTACTGCCTACTGCGCTATTCCTTATTGCTGTATCTATAGCGTTAGAGAACTTCAAACGTATCTCGTCATTCCTTAGTACTTCCGAATCCCACTTCTTTGCGTATTGATTCTTCCTGACTAATGTCTTGAACTTCAGCCTACTCTTCATCACTACTATATTGTGATCTGAGTCTATATCTGCTCCTGGGTACGCCTTACAATCCAGTGTCTGATTTCGGAATCTCTGTCTGACCATGATGTAATCTAATTGAAATCTTCCCGTATCTCCCGTCCTTTTCCAAGTATACCTCCTCCTCTTGTGATTCTTGAACAGGGTATTCGCTATTACTAGCTGAAACTTGTTACAGAACTCAATTAGTCTTTTTCGTCTTTCATTCCTTGTCCCAAGCCCATATTCTCCTGTAACCTTTTCTTCTACTCCTTCCCCTACAACTGCATTCCAGTCGCCCATGACTATTAGATTTTCGTCCCACTTTACATACTGCATTACCCTTTCAATATCCTCATACACTTTCTCTATCTGTTCATCTTCAGCTTGCGACGTCGGCATGTATACCTGAACTATCGTTGTCGGTGTTTGTCTGCTGTCGATTCTGATTAGAACAACCCGGTCACTGAACTGTTCACAGTAACACACCCTCTGCCCTACCTTCCTATTCATAACAAATCCTACACCTGTTATACCATTTTCTGCTGCTGTTGATATTAGCCGATACTCATCTGACCAGAAATCCTTGTCTTCCTTCTACTTCACTTCACTGACCCCTACTATATCTAGAGTGAGCCTTTGCATTTCCCTTTTCAGATTTTCTAGTTTCCCTACCACGTTCAAGCTTCTGACGTTCCACGGCCCGACTCGTAGAACGTTATCCTTTCGTAGATTATTCAATCTTTTTCTCATGGTAACCTCCACCTTGGCAGTCCCCTCCCGGAGATCCGAATGGGGGACTATTCCGGAATCTTTTGCCAATGGAGAGATCATCATGACACTTCTTCAATTACAGGCCACATGTCCTGTGGATACACGTTACGTGTCTTTAATGCAGTCGTTTCCATTGCCTTCTGCATCCTCATGTCGTTGATCATTGCTGATTCTTCCGCCTTTAGAGGCAATTTCGCACCCCTAGGACAAGAGAGTGCCCTGAACCTCTATCCGCTCCTCCGCCCTCTTTGACAAGGCCGTTGGCAGAATGAGGCTGACTCCTTATGCCGGAAGTCTTCGGCCGCCAATGCTGATTATTTATCAAAATGTAGGCAATGGCGGGGATCGAACCCGGGACCGAAAACGTTTTTGATTATGAATCAAAGACGCTACCCCTAGACCACGTAGTGCAACAGTTATGCACTTGAAAGCAAATAGTAGGCTACTCTGTAGTTAAACAGACAGGGCCACACCAAAATCCAAAGCCTCTAGGTGCAATTTTCCTAAAATCGGTGGGAGGACCGTTCGGTAAGGTCTCAGAAGCTTACTGAATAGGATATTTCGATAAAGAACCGAAAATGACGTCAGTACCGAAACTAACCTTCTACACCGATCGGTATGAACGATACAGAATAGGGCCCCTGGAGAGAGATCGCATTCTACCTTCGAAGAGGCACAGTGAAATTTTTCCTGGTGTCATGGTGTGGAGAGCTCTTGGATGTTGTTCTAGTCACGGCTGTTAGTGATTCAGGGAACTCTGATGGCATAGTGGTATGCCACAGACATCCTGCTCCCTCATGTCTTACCTCTCATGAGACAGTACCATGGTGCCATTTTTCAACAGGACAATGCTCGTCCACACAGCCACTGCACGTGTCTCTGTGAACTATCCATGTGATACTGCGAGTAAGACCTGCAGATCTGTCCCCAATAGAACACGTGTGGACCAGTTCAGATATCAACTCCGTCTCAGTGCCAGTATTCAGGATCAGTTGCAGCAGTTGTGTACCAGCACACTTCAGGGGATGATTCAGCGGTTTTATAACACCCTTCCCAGCCGAATCAGAGCATGCAGCCAGACCAGAGGGGTGAAATGTTACACTTGTTAGTGGGCTCATACTGCCAAGTTATTTGTAAATCTGACTCGATTTTGTAATCAGTGGAACAGCACCACATATCCCCTCAACCGATGAAGTTTTATTTCGTTTCCTCCTTGCCTTCTGGGTGCTTCACATTTTTTTCATACAGTGTATAAACATTGCAATACAAATTTGTTATTATATACATAAAGTGTATCGCAGTTACCACGTAAAGTGACATGTGTGGAAGTACACGACAACAGAAGCGAAAACATTCTAGTAAACACAAGCCTGCAAATTTGTGGTTATGAGCCGCTACTCAGTTCAGTATGAAAGATTGCACTGGTCAGTACAAAAGTAATGTACCCGAAATTTAAAGTTTTCGATTAAGTCACCATCTAGTTGTGCTAAAATTTGACCTATGGTCTACCTTACCATCCACACCGTTATGGAATTCGGCACTTGCTTCTTAGAGAACAGGCATATTTTTTCTGCTGACATTAGATGAAATCTAACACGCTAATATGGTCCAGTTTGGGTGGGTTGAGCACAGCCTGTACCTTGACCAATAAGGTCACCTGACCTCATTCTTCTGGAGTTTCTCTCTGGGGTCATTTTTACTTACTTGTTTATTTAGGGTATTAATTATCCATTGTGTCTGCCGCGATAGCTGAATGGTCAGCGTGACGGACTGCCTTCCTCAGGGGCCCAGGTTCGATTCCCGGCTGTTTCGGGGTTTTTCTCCACTCAGGGTCTGGGAGTTGTGTTGCCTTCATCATCGTTTCATCTCCATCCGGCGCGCAGGTCGCCCAATGTGGGAATGTAAGAAGACCTGCACTAAGGCGGCCAGACCTGCCCCGCAAGGGACCTCCCAGCTAATGACGCCAAACGCTCATTTCCATTTCTATTGTTTAGATGTAGTAAGGACACACACAGTTTCGATTAAATTTATACATATAACATAACATAGACACATCTTAATGTAGTCAAAAATGATTTAATTAATCCTTAGATGAATGCCTAACACCCATCCAGATTTCCTTAACATAAGCTGGAGGGACTAAAAATATAAATAATCACACTTTGATGTTCACAGAAATTAACACGCTCATCTTCACATTTTCACAGTCCTACTCTTTTATCAGTTAACTTTTCCAAAGTACACTGTGAACTATCTCTGGCAGCCTCACTTTGTAGCACCATGTCTGTCCAAGGCTCCTGGAACAAACAAAACAAGAACAAGCAGCAGCAAAATTATTGCTATAAAACGATAGAATACTTACATTCTGTATTTATGCTTTCTGATTTATGGATAAGCAGATGTGTTAATAATTTATTGTTTGGAGGAGCTCTTCTTTGCTCTTTAGGATCTAGGTATTCTTTTAGGGTATTCAGTTACGAAAAACCCAAATAATTTAATTTATTTCTGAAAACAGATTTCTTTTCAATGTATTTTGAGTGGTAAGTTATTGTATAAAACGCACCCACGCACCTAGCACCTATGTGGTTTTCTTTCTTTTTTTTCTTTTTTACTTTGAGCCGTTTGCTATATAGATAATAACTATTCCTAAATCTCATATTGTAATCGTGTATGAGTCTGTTTAACTGCTGAGTAGCCTACTATTTGCTTTCAAGTGCATAACTGTTTCATTACCTATAGTGAACAGACAGACATGATATTAATAGTGGCAGTGTGTGGTATTGTTACAGTGCTGCACAACTCCTAATAATTTTATACTTTATTTGTCCCCTTTTCTTATATACTTTTTTGTTTAGGAAGCGTAATATATACAATAAAATATATTATGATCATAAAGGTATCACTGCAGGTTCTATCTGGCATTCAACTGACCTTTGGTGAATATATTACAGCTATTACAATTCTGCATGTCATTTCAAAGGTCACCCGCATGGTAGGAGAAAGAAGGGGACAGGGCAGGAAGGGGAAGAAGGGGGGACGAACAATCATGTGAGGATGCTCTCAGGCAAGAGCCAATCACAGTACAGCCTGCTCTGTTGCTCTAGGGCAATCGAAATCAAGATAACCTCCTCAGTTTCTTTTATTATGAAGATCCACCATTACAGAGGTCCACTTGCCCCTAATTCGAGGTATGCAGATTCTAGTGAAGCGTCAGATGTCATGTCGTCAACTGGTGAGGCATTTTTGTTGAAGACATCTACATCTATATCTACATCCATACTCCGCAAGCCACCTGACGGTGTGTGGCGGAGGTTACTTTGTGTACCTCTATCGGTTCTCCCTTCTATTCCAGTCTCGTATTGTTTGTGGAAAGAAAGGTTGTCGGTATGCCTATATGTGGGCTCTAATCTCTCTGATTTTATCCTCATGGTCTCTTCGCGAGATATACGTAGGAGGGAGCAATATACTGCTTGACTCCTCGGTGAAGGTATGTTCTCAAAACTTCAACAAAAGCCCGTACCGAGCTACTGAGCGTCTCTCCTGAAAAGTTTTCCACTGGAGCTTATCTATCATCTCCGTAACGCTTTGTGATTACTAAATGATCCTGTAACGAAGCGCGCTGCTCTCTGTTGGATCTTCTTTATCTCTTTTTTCAACCCTATCTGGTACGGATCCCACACTGCTGAGCAGTACTCAAGCAGTGAGCGAACAAGTGTACTGTAACCTACTTCCTGTGTTTTCGGATTGCATTTCCTTAGGATTCTTCCAATGAATCTCAGTCTGGCATCTGCTTTACCGACGATCAACTTTGTATGATAATTCCATTTTAAATCACTCCTAATGCCTACTCCCAGGTAATTTATGGAATTAATTGCTTCCAGTTGCTGACCTGCTATATTGTAGCTAAATGATAAAAGATTTTTCTTTCTGTGAATTCGCAGCACATTACACTTGTCTACATTGAGATTCAATTGCCATTCCCTGCACCATGTGTCAATTCGTTGCAGATCCTCCTGCATTTCAGTACAATTTTCCTTTGTTACAACCTCTCGATATACTATAGCATCATCCATAAAAAGGCTCAGTGAACTTCTGATGTCATCCACAAGGTCATTCATATATATTGTGAACAGCCACGGTCCCACGACACTCCCCTGCGGCACACCCGAAATCACTCTTACTTCGGTAGACTTCTCTCCATTGAGAATGACATGCTGCGTTCTGTTATCCAGGAACTCTTCAATCCAATCACACAATTGGTCTGATAGTCCATATGCTCTTACTTTGTTCATTAACCCTTTCAGGGGCAAAATAAAAAAAAAAAATTAATTTTTTGTTGTTTTTATTGTATTAATTTTCATACAGTGAGACAGAAAAATGTAAAAATTAAATGAAATATACAAAAACTGAACACATACAGGGTGGTTTCAAATGGAGCCACTGCCCGCTAAATGTCATCACTTTTGATGATACAGTAAATAGCAATTCCTTTCTGCAGATAAGCATAAGGCTACCTGGCAGTGACTATGTGTTCATCTGCTTCTGTGGGGTTCTTTCATTGTGCTGCAGTGCACACAGCGCCTTTAGGTTCCATGTTTTGGCAGATGTTTTGCTGCCGATATACGTTTCTCATGGGAAACAACAGTTTTGAGTTTTTTTGCAGATGGTTCTGACGGTGTACTGGGATGGCCAGGACTATCTTTGAAGACATTACTGCCTACCAGGCCTGTCGCAACACGTCTTCGAAAATCCTGCAGCACTTGCTTTGCTGTTGGATTACATAATCGAAACAGAATAAATGCATTTCCAATACAAATATCAACTATATACCAAAATAGTCTTAGCTACCACATTCGTGATTTCCTGTCTATTGCATAAAAACTATTCATTATATCTCCCTTATCGACACATCCTATATTTGCATTATAAGATTTCACTATTTTTGGGCAAGGTTCCTTTGTGATTTTTCCATGCTTTTCTTTATGGCTGACTTCTTCAACACACACAGGCGAATGAGTTGTAGACAGCAACATGACTACACGTTTGTCTTTCCATTTGATACAGGCAATGCCATCAGAACAAACTGACCAGTCAAACTCTCCTCTTTGCAACACTTTGTCTGTTTTTAGCGTAGGAAGTCCTTTTCTGTGTGATCTAATTGTTCCACAGGTAAAAAGTCCCTTATCTTTTAGCTACATCTACATCTACATTTATACTCCGCAAGCCACCAAACGGTGTGTGGCGGAGGGCACTTTACGTGCCACTGCCATTACCTCCCTTTCCTGTTCCAGTCGCGTATGGTTCGTGGGAAGAACGACTGTCTGAAAGCCTCCGTGCACGCTCTAATCTCTCTAATTTTACATTCGCGATCTCCTTGGGAGGTATAAGTAGGGGGAAGTAATATATTCGATACCTCATCCAGAAACGCACCCTCTCGAAACCTGGACAGCAACCACCACCGCGATGCAGAGCGCCTCTCTTGCAGAGTCTGCCACTTGAGTTTGTTAAACATCTCCGTAACGCTATCACGGTTACCAGATAACCCTGTGACGAAACGCGCCACTCTTCTTTGGATCTTCTCTATCTCCTCCGTCAACCCGATCTGGTACGGATCCCACACTGAAGAGCAATACTCAAGTATAGGTCGAACGAGTGTTTTGTAAGCCACCTCCTTTGTTGATGGACTACATTTTCTAAGGACTCTAACAATGAATCTCAATCTGCCTTATCGACACATCCCATATTTGCATTATAAGATTTCACTATTTTTGGGAACGGTACCTTTGTGATTTTTCCAACCTTTTCTTTACGGCTGACTTCTTCAACACACACAGGCGAATCAGTTGAAGACAGCAACATGACTACACGTTTGTCTTTCCATTTGATACAGGCAATGCCATCAGAAGCCTTTACACATATCTCTGATAATTCTCTCTCCTAAGGATTTTTCCACTATGCCTTCAACTTTTCCAGTATATATCTGAAAATCACAAATACACTCCTGGAAATGGAAAAAAGAACACATTGACACCGGTGTGTCAGACCCACCATACTTGCTCCGGACACTGCGAGAGGGCTGTACAAGCAATGATCACACGCACGGCACAGCGGACACACCAGGAACCGCGGTGTTGGCCGTCGAATGGCGCTAGCTGCGCAGCATTTGTGCACCGCCGCCGTCAGTGTCAGCCAGTTTGCCGTGGCATACGGAGCTCCATCGCAGTCTTTAACACTGGTAGCATGCCGCGACAGCGTGGACGTGAACCGTATGTGCAGTTGACGGACTTTGAGCGAGGGCGTATAGTGGGCATGCGGGAGGCCGGGTGAACGTACCGCCGAATTGCTCAACACGTGGGGCGTGAGGGCTCCACAGTACATCGATGTTGTCACCAGTGGTCGGCGGAAGGTGCACGTGCCCGTCGACCTGGGACCGGACCGCAGCGACGCACGGATGCACGCCAAGACTGTAGGATCCTACGCAGTGCCGTAGGGGACCGCACCGCCACTTCCCAGCAAATTAGGGACACTGTTGCTCCTGGGGTATCGGCGAGGACCATTCGCAACCGTCTCCATGAAGCTGGGCTACGGTCCCGCACACCGTTAGGCCGTCTTCCGCTCACGCCCCAGCATCGTGCAGCCCGCCTCCAGTGGTGTCGCGACAGGCGTGAATGGAGGGACGAATGGAGACGTGTCGTCTTCAGCGATGAGAGTCGCTTCTGCCTTGGTGCCAATGATGGTCGTATGCGTGTTTGGCGCCGTGCAGGTGAGCGCCACAATCAGGACTGCATACGACCGAGGCACACAGGGCCAACACCCAGCATCATGGTGTGGGGAGCGATCTCCTACACTGGCCGTACACCACTGGTGATCGTCTAGTGGACACTGAATAGTGCACGGTACATCCAAACCGTCATCGAACCCATCGTTCTACCATTCCTAGACCGGCAAGGGAACTTGCTGTTCCAACAGGACAATGCACGTCCGCATGTATCCCGTGCCACCCAACGTGCTCTAGAAGGTGTAAGTAAACTGCCCTGGCCAGCAAGATCTCCGGATCTGTCCCCGATTGAGCATGTTTGGGACTGGATGAAGCGTCGTCTCACGCGGTCTGCACGTCCAGCACGAACGCTGGTCCAACTGAGGCGCCAGGTGGAAATGGCATGGCAAGCCGTTCCACAGGACTACATCCAGCATCTGTACGATCGTCTCCATGGGAGAATAGCAGCCTGCATTGCTGCGAAAGGTGGATATACACTGTACTAGTGCCGACATTGTGCATGCTCTGTTGCCTGTGTCTATGTGCCTGTGGTTCTGTCAGTGTGATCATGTGATGTATCTGACCCCAGGAATGTGTCAATAAAGTTTCCCCTTCCTGGGACAATGAATTCACGGTGTTCTTATTTCAATTTCCAGGAGTGTATATCCAAGCTTATCAGCTCTGACCCAGATTTTGTATCCCCTCTTCATTGGCTTTTGGGGCATATATTATTTGAATGCGGTTCGTTCTTTGAACTTCACCATGCATTCATCTATAGCTTGCTCCTTAGGAGGTGCATAGAATTCTTTGAAGTTTATCAGTATCTGTTTGATTAGTGAACGGATTTTATGCAATTTGTCATAATTTCTGCTCTCCCTTGAAGGCATAACAGCGTTGTCATTGACGTGAATATCTGTCAAAATCCAGCTGAAACTTTTTACCGACATTAGTGAGGAAATGTACTCATCTCGAAGTTCCTTATGGGATGACCAGCAATCACGATAATAGCAAGATTTCTTGATTCCCATTAGAATATTTATAGCCAAAATACTTTTAGTTCTGCTCCTCACTATCACTTTCCGAAATAATTTGAGATAAAACAGGTGTTTTCATTCTCAAATCCAGATCACTGTCTTCAGCTAGCACATCACTTTCACTGTCACTGCTAGTGTCAATCTGTGAGTCTGGATCTGAAGGAATATCTGAGAAAAGGCACTCCAGAATTTCCTCATCCTTTAGTCTGTGAGGATACATCACCTGAAACTGGAAAAAAAATCGTCACACCTACTAATGCTGCCGTTACAGGAGCAGTGCTTTCAAATGGAACCACCACAACATTCACGGAAATAAATGCATTATTTTGGTTATTATTGTAGTACATATAGTATTAATGTAAACAGAACAGTATTGTGCATTTAATACATGCATAAAAGTTACCTAATACAGAAGAATACAGTCACAATTTGCGAACAAAAACGTTGGCGCACAGCGCACAAAAACGGCTATCCAACTCGCCTCACTACTTGCTAATATTTACAGATTTTGAAGCGGTTCCGGTGACAGCCACTCGAGGGCAGCACCAACTAAGCTGCAGAATAGTGTCCCCAAAGGCAGCCACTGCCCTTTTGCCACAAAATCAAGAAATTGTAGGTGGTTTCAAACGGAACCACTTCCCCTGAAAGGGTTAAACGACTGTGGGGAACTGTATCGAACGCCTTGCGGAAGTCAAGAAACACAGCATCTACCTGGGAACCCGTGTCTATGGCCCTCTGAGTCTCGTGGACGAATAGCGTGAGCTGGGTTTCACACGATCGTCGTTTTCGAAACCCATGCTGATTCCTACAGAGTAAATTTCTAGTCTCCAGAAAAGTCATTATACTCGAACATAATACGTGTTCCAAAATTCTACAACTGATCGACGTTAGAGATATAGGTCTATAGTTCTGCACATCTGTTCCACGTCCCTTCTTGAAAAGGGGGATGACCTGTGCCCTTTTCCAATCCTTTGGAACGCTACACTCTTCTAGAGACCTACGGTACACCGCTGCAAGAAGGGGGGCAAGTTCTTTAGCGTACTCTGTGTAAAATCGAACTGGTATCCCATCAGGCCCAGCGGCCTTTCCTCTTTTGAGCGATTTTAATGGTTTCTCTATCCCTCTGTCGTCTATTTCGATATCTACCATTTTGTCATCTGTACGACAATCTAGAGAAGGGACTACAGTGCAGTCTTCCTCTGTGAAACAGCTTTGGAAAAAGATATTTAGTATTTCGGCCTTTAGTCTGTCATCCTCTGTTTCAGTACCATTTTGGTCACAGAGTAGACCTATCTGGTCATTTTGTTTTGATCCACCTACCGCTTTGACATAAGACCAAAATTTCTTAGGATTTTCTGCCAAGTCAGTACATAGAACTTTACTTTCGAATTCATTGAACGCATCTCGCATAGCCCTCCTCACACTACATTTCGCTTCACGTAATTTTTGTTTGTCTGCAAGGCTTTGGCTATGTTTATGTTTGCTGTGAAGTTCCCTTTGCTTCCGCAGCAGTTTCCTAACTCGGTTGTTGTACCACAGTGGCTCTTTTCCATCTCTTACGATCTTGCTTGGCACATATTCATCTAACGCATATTGTACGATGGTTTTGAACTTTGTCCACTGACCCTCAACACTATCTGTACTTCAGACAAAACTTTTGTGTTGAGCCGTCAGGTACTCCGTAATCTGCTCTTTGTCACTTTTGCTAAACAGAAAAATCTTCCTACCTTTCTTAATATTTCTATTTACGGCTGAAATCATCGATGCAGTAACCGCTTTATGATCGCTGATTCCCTGTTCTGCGTTAACTGTTTCAAATCGTTTACTATTAGCAGATTAATATTGTTATTCCCCGTTGCGTTTTGCCTACTGCTACCTTGTCGCGTCTCAGGATGCGTCTTGTCGGGCCTAGGGAGGTAATTCTCTAACCTAAAAAACCCACATGTGCACTCCACACGTACTCCGCTACCCTTGTAGCCGCTTCCTTCGTGTAGTGCACGCCTGACCTTTTCAGGGGGACCCTACATTTCTCCACCCGTTAGCGGAGGTCGAGAAATTTGCACCCCAGATCTCCGCAGAATCGTCTTAGCCTCTGGTTTAAGCCTTCCACTCGGCTCCAAACCAGAGGACCGCGATCGTTTCTGGGAACGATACTACAAATAGTTAGCTCAGATTCCACCCCGCGAGCGAGGCTTTCCGCCTTCACCAACTCCGCCAAACGCCTGTATGAACTGAGGATGACCTCTGAATCCAGATGCCAGAAGTCATTGGTGCCGACATGAGCAACAATTTGCAGTCGGGTGCACCCAGTGCTCTCTATCGCCGCCGGCAGGGCCTCCTCCACATCTCGGATGAGAACCCCCGGCAAGCAGACAGAGTGAACACTGGCCTTCTTCCCCGACTTTTCCGCTTTCTCCCTAAGGGGCTCCATCACCCGCCTAACGTTGGAGCTCGGCCCAACCGTGCCCGGTACCCGCGAAGATGTCTTCACAGCAGGGACCGTCGGTGAAGCATGTATTACTTGGGGTGTACCATGCGACGCACCAAGACTCCCCATTGCCGCTACACTCTGAGGCAGCAGCCTGAAGACGGCTGACCGCGGCCATCAACACGTTCAGCTGTTCGCGAACAGTGGCCAGCTCCTCCTGCGTCCGTACACCGCAGTCACACATCCTATCCACCCTGAGAAATCAATTTACTGTAGAGAGTTAATCAACTTTTTACTAGACTGCTAATTCACTAAAGGCGGCTGACAGATGACTAAACTGTGGTTACTAGACACTTCTTGTTGAAAACAATGAAAATAAGCACTACCTGCCTCTGGACTGTATTCATAACAAACGCGAGCACTACTGGCACTACAGCTGACTAAAGGGACTCTCCCTAACTGTATTCAAAACAAACACGAAATCTATGGAACACTATTACTAGTACTCGAAAATTAAAGCCTACTAAAAGCAAAAACACATGGAAGAAGAAGTGACAAGTAAGAAAAATACAGTTAATACTTAAATTAACGTAGCTCGCTGCACAGCAGATGTGAAGCAGACGGCAGTTACGACACTGAAGACTTCAACAAGCGTGTTTCCTGCAAGCATCCATCAAAGGACTGTATTCACAGTCTTTTGCATCAAAACTAGAAAGACATGATAGTGGGAGAGTGTATGACAGTTTATTTGAATTACTCAGCAATCAAGAGATGTGTAACCAGCAATATTGTTCAGCAAACAACTCTAATGCAGCAGAATGGTATGAAGGTTACCTGATGAGGTTTCCCAAGACAATGAGTTGTATTGTCCGGAATTACATACACTTTTTGAAACCTCTACTGGGTCTACCTCTTCCACCATGCAAGAAATGGTAGTGAGCACAACATGAATGGAAAGACCTGATAACGATACTTTATCCGGATTATCAGCAATCAAGAGATGTATATGCATGAAAACACATGAGCTCTCCGAGACAATGAGATACATTTGCTGGAGCTACCTCAGCCTTTTGAAATGAGTAAGTTGTGCAACACAGACAGCGGCTCCTACCCACATATGAAAAGTAAGTAGCTCCCTATCCACTATTATTATTACATGGTCCAGTGACACTGATTTGACCACCACCTGTGTTCGACATAAACGTGCAGTAACCATTCATAGACAGAATAGCGGCCCTAGCAGTGGAGGGTACATAAAGTGCGTTGGGAGGACGTGAAAAACAGTGCAGTCATTGTGGTAATATGGAAACGGAGAGATTTATCTGACGTCCAAAAGGACATGGTCTACGCTTTCGGGCTAAGGGTGGAAGCATCTCCTACACGGCTAAGTTTGTAACCTGTTCGCATGCTGCTATGGTTAAAGTGTACCAGGCATGGAAAAATGGCGCTATCCAAAACTGGCACGGAGGGAACTGTTGTGCACCACAGGCCATAGATTACAGGGGTGAACATGTCGTTTCTGGAAACCCAGAATCTAATCTGTAGGAATCAACATGGATTCCGGAAACAGCGATCGTGTGAGACCCAACTCGCTTTATTTGTTCATGAGACCCAGAAAATATTAGATACAGGCTCCCAGGTAGATGCTTTTTTCCTTGACTTCCCGAAGACGTTCGATACAGTTCCGCACTGTCGCCTGATAAACACAGTAAGAGCATACGGAATATCAGACCAGCTGTGTGGCTGGATTGAAGAGTTTTTAGCAAACAGATTACAGCATGTTGTTCTCAATGGAGAAACGTCTACAGACGTTAAAGTAACCTCTGGCGTGCCACAGGGGAGTGTTATGGGATCATTGCTTTTCACAATATATATAAACGACCTAGTAGATAGTGTCGGAAGTTCCATACGGCTTTTCGCGGATGATGCTGTAGTATACAGAGAAGTTGCAGCATTAGAAAATTGTAGCGAAATGCAGAAAGATCTGCAGCGGACAGGCACTTGGTGCAGGGAGTGGCAACTGACCCTTAACATAGACAAATGTAACGTATTGCGAATACATAGAAAGAAGGATCCTTTATTGTATGATTATATGATAGCGTAACAAACACTGGTAGCAGTTACTTCTGTAAAATATCTGGGAGTATGCGTGCCGAACGATTTGAAGTGGAATGATCATATAAAATTAATTGTTGGTATGGCGGGTACCAGGTTGAGATTCTTTGGGAGAGTCCTTAGAAAATGTAGTCCATCAACAAAGAAGGTGGCTTACAAAACACTCGTTCGACCTATACTTGAGTATTGCTCATCAGTGTGGGATCCATACCAGGTCGGGTTGACGGAGGAGATAGAGAAGATCCGAAGAAGAGCGGCGCGTTTCGTCACAGGGTTATTTGGTAAGCGTGATAGCGTTACGGAGATGTTTAGCAAACTCCAGTGGCAGACTCCGCAAGAGAGACGCTCTGCATCGCGGTGTAGCTTGCTGTCCAGGTTTCGAGAGGGTACGTTTCTGGATGAGGTATCGAATATATTGCTTCCCCCTACTTATACCTCCCGAGGAGATCGCGAATGTAAAATTAGAGAGATTCGAGCGCGCACGGAGGCTTTCCGGCAGTCGTTCTTCCTGGGAACCATACGCGACTGGAACCGGAAAGGGAGGTAATGACAGTGGCACGTGAAGTTCCCTCCGCCACACACCGTTGGGTGGCTTGCGGAGTATAAATGTAGATGTAGATGTAGATATGTGTACGGGCTAGTAGACGTGCAACTGCTGAGCAACAGACGCCCAGATGAACCAAGGGGCTACCAACAGTGTATCATGAACGACCATTCAACCAACGAACGTTGCTGTTCATGTGCCTGGTTCATGCACCCATGCTGACCGCTATTCATTGGCGACGAAGGCTGGAATATGCACGCCAGTACCGCAAATGGGCGTCCACTGAGTGGTAACACAGTCTTTTCCGATGAATCACGTTTTATGCTCCGTCTGGTAGGCGACCGTTTGCATGTATGGTGTGAAACGTCTGACAGTAAACACGCCGCGACAACTGTCGCAAGTGTCCAGGCTGGAGGAGGGAGTGTTATGGTCTAGGAAACGTTTTCGTGCCATTTACTGGTTCATCTCGTGATTCTGGAAGGCACAATGTATCAACACAAGTATAATACATCTATCCTTGGAGATCATGTCCACCCTCACATCAGTTTGGTTTTCCTCAGCATGATGGCACCTACCAGCAGGACAATGCCACGGGTCGCAGTGTATGTGTACGATTTGAATAGCACCAGGATTAGTTCACCGTACTCCCTTGGCCGCCAAACTCCCCGGATTTAAGCCTAATCGGGAATCGGTGAGACCATTTCGATCTGGCTTTTCGTGCCACAGATCCTCAACCGATAAACCTACCACAGCTGGCCACAGTGCTGCAGTCGGCATCGCTCTATCCCTGTCAGTACCTTCCAGAAGTTCATCAACTCTGTTCCTGCACAACTCACAGTGGTTCGTGCCGCAAAAGGTGATTTTCCAGGCATTTGACAGGTGGTCACAGTAATGTGACTGGAGAGTGTATATTCGTTTATACTTACGTTATCTGTTTTCCCCGGCAGCAGAACTACATAAGCAGGATGCGCAGTGGTACAACATCTGTTCCTACCATCAACACTCGCCAGTGAAAAAATATTCAGTGGATGTATTTTAAAGATGATGAATTACTACATCCAATGTAAGGTTTTTACAGATGTATCAAAAATGTAATAATACTAATAATTTCATACAGAGCTGCCTTATTTTCCTCAAGATCACCTTGTATACTGTAGCTCTGCGAGTGAGGTATTTGTCTGTAAATAATAACAAAAATAACTAATGGTTTACTGGCAGTCTTTTGTAAAAGATTACTTATACTGCATACAGCAGTGAAATAGAGAAACTTCATGTGTCTAGAAAGTATCAGGATGACCAATAGGGACCATAATTAAATTAGCATACTGGCCACGAAAACTGACATTAAAATTGGCAAATTGTCTATAAAATTGGTAAATTGGCAGGAAACTGGCAAATTGGCCATAAAAAGATTGGTGGAATAAACCAAAATGCCGATATGTGTAAACAATTTGCCACCTGACATTAAGGTAACAAAGTAATTCCTTTGAGCAAAAACATTTATACTCTGTAGTGAAGGAATCGGGTTCTTTTGTAAAGAAGACACTTTGCCATTATAGGTAGGCTAAACCAATGAAGCGGTAGCATATTCTAAAAAACGGCTGAGTGCAAGAAAAGTGCCAGCTGTCATGTGAGTATTGAGAATATAGTCACTATATTGTTTTGGTGTAACGACAAACGCCAGAACGGAGATGCGAAACGAAAGATTATAGAAGGCAGTGAATAAACGGCGGGCAATGGTGCGCGGAATCGGACCGCACCACGCCAGGCCCGCCTCTTTCAACAGCTATATACACACGCAGCTCCTGCTAGCCTCGACCACACAAGATCTGCCCGATTTTTCAGCGTCAGTATCAAGTGTTTCCTTGGACTTGTGTATACCAAGAACTGTACTGTTTTCACGTCGCCTCTCGCTGGCGACATTTGCTGCAAAGAAAGTTAAGTATTGATAAGCCACATGTGCCCCTGGGCCATGCCAAATGGAAATAGTTTCAGGGTTTGTTGGGTGAGTAAGGGTTTAATGATTCTGGACCTCTTATAAGATGAAGAGTGGCAATGGCAAGAATAGTGCTTCTGAAGAAGAGAAATTTGTTAACATTGAACATAGATTTAAGTGTGATGAAATCTTTTCTGAAGGTGTTTGTCTGGAGTGTTGATTTGTACGGAGCTGAATCCTGGACAATAAGCAGTTCAGAAAAGAAGTGAATAGAAAATTTCAAAATATGGTGCTGCAGACAAATACTGAAAATTAGGTGAGTAGATCACATAATTAATGAGCAGGTACTGAATAGAACTGGAGAAAAAAGAAATCTGTGTCACAACTTGGCTAAAGAGAGGTGTTGGGTGATAGAACACATTCTGAGACATCGACGAATCACCAATTCAGCACTACAGGGAAGTGTAGGAGAGGGGGGGGGGGGGGGGAACTATAGAGGGAGACAAAGAGATGAATGCAGTTACCAGGTTCAAATGGATATAGGTTGCAGTAGTTATTCAGAGATGAAGAGCTAAGAGCTTGCACAGGAGAGAGCAGGAGGGAGAGCAGCATCAAACCAGTCTTTGGACCAAAGACCATAACAGCAGGAATCACAGTGAAATGAAATGATTGTATGGCATTGTTGGCCGGGAGGCCCCATGCGGGGAAGTTCGGCCGCCATATTGCAAGTTCTTTTTACTTGACGCCACTTCGATGACCTTGCGCGTCAATGAAGATGAAATGATGATGAAGAACACACAACACCCAGTCATCATGAGATAGAAAAAATCCCTGACGCGGCCGGGAATTGAACCCGGGACCCCATGCGTAGGAAGCGAGAATGCTACTGCAAGACCACGAGCTGCGGACAGGAATAACGGTGTTAGTCATATTCTCTCCCTGTATGTTTTAGAACACTGTAGATAGTAGCAAGGCACATAAAAGCTCAGGCACAGAGCTAGAGTAGTGGATCTGTAAGCAGACCAGGCAGCAAAGCTGGCTGGTGAGCTGACTGGCTGGTGGGGTGACTTTCCAGCACAGTAAGCCTTGTCCACCAGGTTAGCCCCTGCTTCAAAATGGCTCTGAGCACTATGGGACTCAACTTCTCAGGTCATTAGTCCCCTAGAACTTAGAACTAGTTAAACCTAACTAACCTAAGGACATCACAAACATCCATGCCCGAGGCAGGATTCGAACCTGCGACCATAGCGGTCTTGCAGTTCCAGACTGCGGTGCCTAGAACTGCACGGCCACTTCGGCCGGCCTAGCCCCTGCTCCATATGGGCTAATGCACAAGACATGGGCTGGAAAGGCTTAATCCTGCACTGTGTATGCGGCTACTAGTCATGATTTGGTGCACTGTACCATGCTATAACACCTCTCAAAGAAATTATCTTTGGTCTGTCTAATCACCTATAGGACACAGTGCATGAGAGCCATTCTGGTGTTATTAACTGTATATTCTATTAAAGTTTTAATGAAATATTTAGTTCGTGAAAATTGAGCAACAACTCTCTGTCATCAGTAACAGTATATTGTACATTATAAGGGAGTCAGTACACTGCTCTTTGTTTGTGGGCAATTTTGCTGTATTTTTCATTGTCTTCTGACTCTGGAATAGTATAGTTGCAATTGACTGAAGAGAGTGGGGGAGTGGACTTACCAGAACACGTATCAAGTTCTCATGAGAGAAAATGGCGCATATTGAGTTCAGTAGTTCATGATACATAGTAGCTCACCTGCTCTGATAATGAGGTACACCATTCTGAATGTGAGTGATTGTATGAGGTTTCTTGGCCATGTTTTTTGAAAAAAAAATGTATACCCACCACTTCTGAGAGACCTGAAAGGCTCTTGATGCATTTAAAGTGTCTCAGTCATAGGTCTTGTGGAGCTGACAGAACACATCTACTCTAGTTCTATAAGGCTCTAGAGCAATCAGGGCTGAATCGTTGGTTTCAGATGTATTCATCAGCAAACTTAATGTTGAAAGGCTGTAGATGGCATCCACCATGAGACTAGTCACTGCTACTTATAGGACCAGCCCTATTCACAGCCTCTGTACTGAAACTGATGAGCCACAACTGCGTATTCAGTGCCATGGCACCTCAGGCATGTAGTTTCTTTACTTATCCACAGTCACTGGTATTCTGCTTGGTTGAGTGACTGCCCATAAGACTGACTTTTGCAAATTGCCCACAAGTGACAAAGCCATCTGCATTATATGTGAAAGCATAACTAATTGCACTTGCCTTTGATGAAATAACATTTCCCCAGGGTTGGAGTTGTCACCTATGATGACTGCTGTCACAGACAAATATTTTCTTTTTTTCTTTTTTAAGTAAGAGTACAAGAAAGAGTACTCCATACTATATTTATAAAACAGTACACTATATGATCAAAAGCATCTCAACACTTACTAGTAGATATTAAAATGGGATGTGTCCATCCTTCATCTTTATGATAGCTTGAACTCTGCTGGGGACAATTTCAGTGATATGTCTGAATGTGCACTGAGGTGACAAAAGTCATGAGATACCACCTAATTTCGTGTTGGGCCTCCTTTTGTCCAGCTTAGTGCAGCACCCAATATGGCATGGAATCAAGTCTTTGGAACTCCCCTGCAGAATTATTCAGTCATGCTGCCTCTATAGTCATCCATAATTGCAAAAGTGTTTCTGGTGCAGGATTTTCTGCATGAACCAACCTCTTAATTATGTCCCATAAATGTTCAATTGACATCATGCTAGGTGGTCTGGGTGGCCAAATCATTCAATCAAATTGTCCAGAATGTTCTTCAAACCAGTCATGAACATTTGTGGCCTGGTGACATGGTGCAGTGTGTAATGGGACATTCTCTTCTAGCATTACCTCTCCTCAACAGTAGTTGTCAATACTAGTATTATTCTTCGAATTTTGGACAGGTCAGTGTTATCTCAGTTGCTTTTCTGAAAATTTTCATATAATTTTATTGGCCCCTCCTGCCAGAGGTTTGATACTTGCCTTAGGCAAGGATGTGTGTGTTGTTCTTGGCATAAGTTAGTTTAAGTAGTGTGTAAGTCTAGAAACCAATGGCCTCAGGAGTTTGGTCCCTTAGGAATTCGCACACATTTTGAACACATATAATTTTATAATCTTATATTTCAAGCTAAAATTTATGAAAAGGAATTGCTTTATAACATATTTTAGTTTCAATGTTATAATCAATAAGCACTAGTTCTGAATGTACAGTTAAAATCATTGTTTTTTAGAACAATTTGAAATTACGAATTATTTACAAACTTAAAATTTCTATTATTAATTATGTAATCCTATACTGTTTACTATGTTTATTTGTGGATTCATTTATGAAATAATAATCAAAATTAATAATGCAACAAAAACTAGTCAGAATGCATTTGTTAAGAAAAATTGTAAACCCTTTGGAATATTGTTATTTCTGCAGAGTGTGAGAGTCATAAGCTTGCCTCTAATGTGATCAGATGTACTTTTGCATAATAGGTGGGAACAACGTAATTTCAGCTTTGTTAATGTGAAAAATCAAAATACTGTGTGATATCCTAAAATGTGAGAAAATCAAGGGAAACTATATTTATTTTTAAAAAAATCTGCAACAACGATCTTCCAAATTATTTAGTTCAAACCTGCCATGAGGACCTGTTGTTAGATTTTCAGCTTCAAGAATCAGACCCCTAGACAAGAACTGGAGCTTTCTCAACATGACAAGCTAAGTAAACTTGAAAGTTTATTGTAATTTTCACTCCTCTCAAATCTTCATAAAATACTTTACTTATTAATTACTTGGACTGGGCAGTGTTTAATGTGGACAATAAATGGAAGAGGGAAGGAGGGGGAGATTACAAGTGTCATCTATAAAAATTCCACTGTTGTTTGGGAACATGAGGTCGATGACTGACTGCAAATGCTTTCCAAGTAGCTGAACATAATCATTGCCATCAATGATCTATGTAAACACAACCCACACCATCATGGATTCAGCGCCACCTTCCACAGTGCCTTGCTGACAATTTGAACACATGGCTTTGTGGCATCTGTGCCACTCTCAAACCCTACCATCAATTCTTACCAACTGAAAGCAGGACTCTTCTGACCAGACCATTGTTCTCCAGTCATCTATGGTCCAACTGATATGTCACAAGCCCAGAAGAGGTGCTGCAGATGATGTCATGCTGTTATCAAAGGCACTACATGAGTTGTCTGCTGGCACAGGCCATTAACACCAAAATTTGCTGCACTGTCATAAAGGATACAGTCATCGTCTGTCCCACATTGATTTCTGTGGTTATTTCATGCAGTGTTGCTTGTCTGTTAGCACTGACAACTGTACACAAGCTGCTTCCCTCAGTTGTTAAGTGAACGATAGGTCATTGTGTTGTCCATGGTGAGAGGTTATGACTAAAATTTGGTATTCTTGTCACACTTTTGACACTATGGATCTCAGAATCTTAAATTTCCTAATAATTTCCGAAATGGAATGTCCCATGCATCTAGCTCCAACTACCATTCTGCACTGTGTGTTACTTCTTGTCATGTGGCCATAATCACATTGGACCTTTTCATATGAATCACCTGTGTACAAATGACAGTTCCACCAATGCACTGCCCTTTTGTACCTGGTGTACACACATTCAATTCCACTATCATGTATACATATCCATATCATTATTCCATGACTTTTTTCACTTCGGTGTATGTGGAGAAGGCAGTCAGTGCACTCTTCCTTAAGAGCCGGAACCAGAGAAGGTAGTAATTTTGCATGGTGGGGTCTGGAGCGAAGTCGACATTCTGTCTCATCCCAAAGGTGTTCCACTGGGTTCAAGCCAGGACACCTGGCAGACCTGTCCATTTCAGGAATGTTGTTGTTAGTGTGGTCTTCAGTCCTGAGACTGGTTTGATGCAGCTCTCCATGCTACTCTATCCTGTGCAATCTTCTTCATCTCCCAGTACGTACTGCAGCCTACATTCTTCTGAATCTGTTTAGTGTACTCATCTCTTGGTCTCCCTCTATGATTTTTACCCTCCACACTGCCCTCCAATACTAAATTGGTGATCGCTTGATGCCTCAGAAAATGTTCTACCAACTGACCCCTTCTTCTAGTCAAGTTGTCCCACAAACTACTCTTCTCCCCAAACCTATTCAATACATCCGCGTTAGATATGTGATCTACCCATCTAATCTTCAGCATTCTTCTGTAGCACCACATTTCGAAAGCTTCTATTCTGTTCTTGTCCAAAATATTTATCGTCCATGTTTCACTTCCATACATGGCTACACTCCATACAAATACTTTCCGAAACGACTGCCTGACACTTGAATCTATACTCGATGTTAACAAATTTCTCTTCTTCAGAAACGCTTTCCTTGCCATTGCTAGTCTACATTTTATTTCCTCTCTACTTCGACCATCATCAGTTATTTTGCTCCCCAAATAGCAAAACTCCTTTACTACTTTAACTGTCTCATTTCCTAATCTAATTCCCTCAGCATCACCTGACTTAATTTGACTACATTCCATTATCCTCATTTTGCTTTAGTTCTACATCTACATCTACAGCCATACTCCGCAAGCCACCTGACGGTGTGTGGCGGAGGGTACCCTGAGTACCTCTGTCGGTTCTCCCTTCTATTCCAGTCTCTTATTGTTCGTGGAAAGAAGGATTGTCGGTATGCTTCTGTGTAGGCTCTAATCTCTCTGATTTTATCCTCATGGTCTCTTCACGAGATATACGTAGCAGGGAGCAATATACTGCTTGACTCTTTGGTGAAGGTATGTTCTCGAAACTTTAACAAAAGCCCGTACCGAGCTACTGAGCGTCTCTCCTGCAGAGTCTTCCACTGCAGTTTATCTATCATCTCCATAATGCTTTCGCGATTACTAAATGATCCTGTAATGAAGCGCCCTGCTCTCCGTTGGATCTTCTCTATCTCTTCTATCAACCCTATCTGGTACGGATCCCACACTGTTGAGCAGTATTCAAGCAGTGGGCCAACAAGCTTACTGTAACCTACTTCCTTTGTTTTCGGATTGCATTTCCTTAGGATTCTTCCAATGAATCTCAGTCTGGCATCTGGAATTAACTGCTTCCAGTTGCTGACCTGCTATTTTGTAGCTAAATGATAAGGGAACTATCTTTCTATTTATTCGCAGCACATTACACTTGTCTACATTGAGTTTCAATTGCCATTCTCTGCACCATGCGTCAATTCGCTGCAGATCCTCCTGCATTTCAGTACAATTTTCCATTGTTACAACCTCTCGATACACCACAGCATCATCTGCGAAAAGCCTCAGTGAACTTCCGATGTCATCCACAAGGTCATTTATGTATATTGTGAATAGCAACGGACCTATGACACTCCCCTGCGGCACACCTGAAATCACTCTTACTTCGGAAGACTTCTCTCCATTGAGAATGACATGCTGCGTTCTGTTATCTAGGAACTCTTCAATCCAATCACACAATTGGTCTGATAGTCCATATGCTCTTACTTTGTTCATTAAACGACTGTGGGGAACTGTCTCGAATGCCTTGTGGAAGTCAAGAAACACGGCATCTACCTATGAACCCGTGTCTGTGGCTCTCTGAGTCTCGTGGACGAATAGCGCGAGCTGGGTTTCACACGACCGTCTTTTTCGAAACCCATGCTGATTCCTACAGAGTAGATTTCTAGTCTCCAGAAAAGTCATTATACTCGAACATAATACGTGTTCCAAAATTCTACAACTGATCGACGTTAGAGATATAGGTCTATAGTTCTGCACATATGTTCGACGTCCCTTCTTGAAAACGGGGATGACCTGTGCCCTTTTCCAGTCCTTAGGAACGCTACGCTCTTCTAGAGACCTACGGTACACCGCAGCAAGCAGAGGGGCAAGTTCCTTCACGCACTCTGTGTAAAATCGAACTGTTATCCCATCAGGTCCACTGTCCTTTCCTATTTTGAGCGATTTTAATTGTTTCTCTATCCCTCTGTCGTCTGTTTCGATATCTACCATTTTGTCATCTACGCGACAATTTAGAGAAGGAACTACAGTGCAGTCTTCCTCTGTGAAACAGCTTTGGAAAAAGATATTTAGTATTTCGGCCTTTAGTCTGTCATCCTCTGTTTCAGTACCATTTTGGTCACAGAGTGTCTGGACATTTTGTTTTGATCCACCTACCGCTTTGACATAAGACCAAAATTTCTTAGGATTTTCTGCCAAGTCAGTACATAGAACTTTACTTTCGAATTCATTGAATGCATCTTGCACAGCCCTCCTCACACTACATTTTGCTTCACGTAATTTTTGTTTGTCTGCAAGGCTTTGGCTATGTTTATGTTTGCTGTGAAGTTCCCTTTGCTTCCGCAGCAGTTTCCTAACTCGGTTGTTGTACCACAGTGGCTCTTTTCCATCTCTTACGATCTTGCTTGGCACATATTCATCTAACGCATATTGTACGATGGTTTTGAACTTTGTCCACTGATCCTCAACACTATCTGTACTTGAGACAAAACTTTTGTGTTGAGCCATCAGGTACTCTGTAATCTGCTCTTTGTCACTTTTGCTAAACGGAAAAATCTTCCTACCTTTCTTAATATTTCTATTTACGGCTGAAATCATCGATGCAGTACCCGTTTTATGATCGATGATTCCCTGTTCTGCGTTAACTGTTTCAAATAGTTTGGGTCTTTTTGTCACCAGAAGGTCTAATATGTTATGGCCACGAGTTGGTTCTCTGTTTAACTGCTTAAGGTAGTTTTCAGATAATGCACTTAAAAAAAATTCACTGGATTCTTTGTCCCTGACACCCGTTATGAACGTTTGAGTCTCCCAGTCTATATCTGGCAAATTAAAATCTCCACCCAGAACTATAACATGGTGGGGAAATCTACTCGAAATATTATCCAAATTATCCTTCAGGTGCTCAGTTGATGTTCAGCTTATATCCTCCCTTCAAGACACTGTCCATTCCATTCAACTGCTCATCCAAGTCCTTTGCTGTCTCTGACAGAATTACAATGTCATCGGCAAACCTTAAAGTTTTTATTTCTTCTCTATGGATTTTAATATCTACTGAAAATTTTTCTTCTGTTTCCTTTACTGCTTGCTCAATATACAGATTGAATAACATTGGGGAGAGGCTACAACCCTGTCTCACTCCCTTCCCAACCACTGCTTCCCTTTCATGTCCCTCGACTCTTATAACTGCCATCTGGTTTCTGTACAAATGTAAATAGCCTTTGCTCCCTGTATTTTACCCCTGCCACCTTCAGAATTTGAAAGAGCGTATTCCAGTCAACATTGTCAAAAGCTTTCTCCAAGTCTACAAATGCTAGAAACGTAGGTTTGCCTTTTCTTAATCTAGCTTCTAAGATAAGTCGTAGGGGCAGTATTGCCTGACATGTTCCCATATTTCTATGGAATCCAAACTGATCTTCCCCGAGGTTGGCTTCTACCAGTTTTTCCATTCATCTGTAAAGAATTTACGTTAGTGTTTTGCAGCCGTGACTTATTAAACTGCTAGTTTGGTAATTTTCACATCTTTGGGATTGGCATTATTATATTCTTCTTGAAGTCTGAGGGTATTTCGCCTGTCTCATACATTTTGCTCACCAGATGGCAGAGTTTTGTCAGGACTGGCTCTCCCAAGGCTGTCAGTAGTTCTACTGGAATGTTGTCTACTCCGGGGGCCTTGTTTCGACTTAGGTCTTTCAGTGTTCTATCAAACTCTTCACGCAGTATCATATCTCCCATTTCATCTTCATCTACATCCTCTTCCCTTTCTAAAACATTGCCCTCAAGTACATCGCCCTTGTATAGTCCTTATATATACTCCTTTACTCTGCTTTCCCTTCTTTGCTTAGAACTGGGTTTCCATCTGAGCTCTTGATAGTCATGCAAGTGGTTCCCTTTTCTCCAAAGGTCTCTTTAATTTTCCTGTAGGCAGTATCTATCTTACCCCTAGTGAGATAAGCCTCTACATCCTTACATTTGTCCTCTAGCCATGCCTGCTTGGCCATTTTGCACTTCCTGTCGATCTCATTTTTGAGACGTTTGTATTCCGTTTTGCCTGCTTCATTTACTGCATTTTTATATTTTCTCCTTTCATCAATTAAATTCAGTATTTCTTCTGTCACCCAAGGATTTATACTAGCCCTCGTCTTTTTACCTACTTGATCCTCTGCTGCCTTCACTACTTCATCCCTCAAAGCTACCCATTCTTCTTCTACTGTATTTTTTCCCCTCATTCTTGTCAATTGTTCCCTTATGCTCTCCCTGAAACTCTGTACAACCTCTGGTTTAGTCAGTTTATCCACATCCCATCTCCTTAAATTCCCACCTTTTTGCAGTTTCTTCAGTTTTAATCTACAGTTCATAACCAATAGATTGTGGTCAGAGTCCACATCTGCCCTTGGAAATGCTTTACAATTTAAAATCTGCTTCCTAAATCTCTGTCTTACCATTATATAATCTATCTGATACCTTCTAGTATCTCCAGGGTTCTTCCATGTATACAACCTTCTTTCATGATTCTTGAACCAAGTGTTAGCTATGATTAAGTTGTGCTCCGTGCAAAATTCTACCAGGTGGCTTCCTCTTTCATTTCTTACCCCCAATCCATATTCACCTACTATGTTTCCTTCTCTTCCTTTTCCTACTATCAAATTCTAATCACCCATGACTATTAAACTTTCATCTCCCTTCACTATCTGAATAATTTCTTTTATCTCATCATACATTTCTTCAATTTCTTCGTCATCTGCAGAGCCAGTTGGCTTATAGACTTGTACTACTGTCATAGGCGTGGGCTTTGGGTCTATCTTTGCCACAATAATGTGTTCACTATGTTGTTTGTAGTAGCTTACCCGAACTCCTATTTTTTATTCATTATTAAACCTACTCCTGCATTACCCCTATTTGATTTTGTATTTATAACCCTGTATTCACCCGACCAAAAGTCTTGTTCCTCCTGCCACCAAACATCGCTAATTCCCACTATATCTAACTTTAACCTATCCACTTCCCTTTTTAAATTTTCTAATCTACCTGCCCGATTAAGGGATCTGACATTCCATACTCCGATCCATAGAACGCCAGTTTTCTTTCTCCTGATAACGACATCCTCTTGAGTAGTCCCTGCCCGGAGATCCGAATAGGGGACTATTTTACCTCCAGAAAATTTTACCCATCATCATTTAACCATACAGTAAAGCTGCATGCCCTCGGGAAAAATTAAAAAAATTATGGCTGTAGTTTCCCCTTGCTTTCAGCCGTTCGCAGTACCAGCACAGCAAGGCCGTTTTGGTTAGTGTTACAAGGCCAGATCACTCAATCATCCAGACTGTTGCCCCTGCAACTACTGAAAAGGCTGCTGCCCCTCTTCAGGAGCCATGCATTTGTCTGGCCTCTCAACAGATACCCTTCCGTTGTGGTTGCACCTACGGTACAGCTATCTGTATCGCTGAGGCACGCAAGCCTCCCCACCAACGGCAAGGTGTATGGTTCATGGGGGTGGGGGGTCAGGAGTATTATGGTCCACAAATCATTACCTCACAATTGCTGGTTTATGACTAGGTGCATTGTCATGCTGATACACATTGTCATGCTGATACAATCAGTCATCATCTTCTAACTGTTCCTCTACTGTAAACAGTACACAATGGTTAAAATGCATTCGTATCTTTAAGCATTTAGTGTTTTTTGTGTGCAATGAGGGGACCATACCCTGACTGCTAAAAGCACCCCTTTACCGTAACATCTCCTCCTTACTTCACAGTTGGCACTACACACAATGGCAGGTAATGTTCTCCAGGCACTTGTCAAAACCTCATCACTCAGAACCAATTGTTTCCAGTTATCCACTGCCCAGTGACATTGCTCTTTATGCCCCCTTAAGCGGTGCTTAACACTGACTATGGAAATGTGTGGCTTACAAAGAGTTGCTCATAGATTATACCAGATTGCTTTTAACTCCCTATCCACAGTTATCTTGCTAGCAAGACTGCTGGTAGCACTTTGGAAATGATGAGTGATTCCTTTTGATCATTTCACATGAGTTTTTACAGCAACCCATCACAGTACATGAGGGCTGCCTGCTCTTAGTTTAGCTGTGGTTATTCCTTCACATTTCTGCTTCACAATAACATTACCAAGACTCAACTGGGTCTGTTTTAGAATGGTTGAAATGTCTCAGATGAATTTCTTATATTGGTAACATCTAATCACTAGTCCACATTCATAGTCACTGAACAACCCAATCTGTGCCTCTCTATTGACAGCACATTTCTCCCCTCCTCCTTTTATATTGGTGGATCTGCCTCTTGTGACAGCTA
This sequence comes from Schistocerca serialis cubense, assembly GCF_023864345.2. NCBI lineage: Eukaryota > Metazoa > Arthropoda > Insecta > Orthoptera > Acrididae > Schistocerca > Schistocerca serialis. The sequence goes on from NC_064640.1 coordinate 639,286,751, forward strand.
CTGGTCATTTCTGCATTACATAGGCTTGTCCAGATGCTTTTGGTAAGGTAGAGTATTTTTCAATATTTTAAAACAGCACAGAAAATACATGCCCGTTTATATGGGGGGGGGGAGAGGAGGAGTTATATTCTGTGGTTTTCCCCAAACATCTCCTCAAGATCCACTTACCAAAAACTTCACTGTGTATGATGCAGTGGTACAGGAAATCTTCAGGTGGCTGCAGCAGATGAGATATATTCAGGCTACAGAATTTATCTGCTCTGACTCTCAGTGCAGCACAAGGTATCCATGCATATATGAACCAGCAGGTGCTCACAACTGTTTTGTTACTATGTGCATGGTGGTGGCCAGGGCCATCGCAGGGGGAGGGGTGGTAGAGGGAAGGTCACCCAACATGGCACACATTCCACTCACTGTGTAATCCTATTTTCAGCATCTCTTGTTTAAGTAGATCAAAGTAGGTGCCCATCTTCTGTAGTATGTTGTGAGAAGGTCATCAGGTAGAAGCAGTCATAGCCTCCTGACAATTAGAGGATACAGTGTTTGTACTGGAACTAAGAACTCCCTGGACATGCTGAGAAATATGTATCTCTCAAGTCTGGAACACACAGACTCTGGGCAACAACTACCACATGAAGCAGCCATTGCTGTGGCAGGGGGATGCCAATAGGCAGAGCCCTTCATCTAACTGTAATTACAAATACAGGTGGTGATACTGCAGTTAAAGTTAACTCAGCTTCCCCAGCCAGACCATCTACACAGGGGCAACATCATGCCATTGACAATGAAAGTAGAGGAAGGAAGAGGACCAAAAATGAAGAGCTGAAAAAGAAATTCCAGAAGAAACTGAAATAATGGTCAAAAATATGCAACTAAATAAAAACATCCATTGTCCTGCAAACATATTTTATACTGAGTTTAATTGCAACTGCCAACAAAAGTGTAAGGAAAAATACAAGCATGAGTGATCATACAAAATACTTTACTTCATTCTTGAATTGGTGAGTGAGGTGGTGCAGTGGTTAGCACACTGGACTCACATTTGTAAGGACGACGGTTCAAACCCGCGTCCAGCCATCCTGATTTAGGTTTTCCATGACTTGCCTAAATCACTTCAGGCAAATGCTGGGATGGTTCTTTCGAAAGGGCATGGTTGACTTCCTCCCCATCCTTCCCTAATCTGATGGGACCAATGACTGATGACCTCTCTGTTTGGTCCCCTCCCCATGCTTTTTCAAATTTTGGGGATTTTTCAAAGAAAAATGTGTACCTTCACAGTTGTTAAATGCCAGAGATCACACTCACTTGACAATACAGGCACACAGAAATCAAATACTTGCAAGTGATTTATTAAAGTTTCTGATGAAATAGTACGGGTGTGCAAAACGCTTTCCTGGCTACATTCCAAATAAGTTTGGGAAACCTACACAGAGCTCTAAAAATAATAGAAGTATTTGCTGTTAGAGATAGTCATTGGAAAAATACTTTGTGAATAAAATAGATGGCAGTGATGTTATTAACAACATAATATCTTTTCATGCTCATCAGAGCCATTACTTACAAAGAGATAACCCTGGAAGAACATATCTGTATCCTGATCTTAATGTATGTAAAATGTATGATTTGTACACAGTGAAATGTCAACAGGACAACAACTGCCCTGGGAAGCCAAAGTTCTATTACAAAGATGTGGTGGTACTTCAAGACACACTGCTTTTAGCAGTCTGGTCCTGTTCCGTATGTGTCTAGCTCACTACAATCACCTGCTTCTTTGTGTGCCTCTGCCTACTTCTGATCAAAGCTCTCAGTTCTGCCATGTGACCAGATACTCGTCTACTATGGTTTCTGGCTAACTGGACTGAGACAATAGCTCCCCACCTAACTAGAATTACATTAGCCTAACCTCACTCTCAGTTCTCTTCTTCTCTTGGAGGTGGCAATACTGGAGTGCAGTCCCATGCACATGTATTTCGAATAGTGCAGTACAGGATACTGAGTCCATTGTTAAATATTTGTTATGGAAGTACTGAGATTCACCCATGTCATGCCATCTATATAACTGGAATGCAAAACTTTATGTAAAGCCATGCATTGCACTGCAAGACATTCTCTCTGACTGGTATGTGCATGTGCCCATGGGGTACTAGTGGAGATTCAAGCTCCCACCCATCATGGCCACTACACTTATGTGAAGACTGTATTTTGTTCTGCTGAATCTCTCATTTACCATGAGAGATATCAGTCAGTTCCACATCTCCTGTCAACAAATCTGTGTTAATACTGGCAAATGCTGAACAATGAGTTAGTGACTTTATTCTGTTGCCACACTTGTGTTGGACCATGTGTGGAGTGTTTATTTTCTGGCTGAAAATCAATATTAAGGAAGTTATTCTTGTCATGCCTCATGGTGCCACTAATTTATTTAGTGTTCATCATATTAGCAACTGATATTAATACTAAGCCTCATGCTTTCAGGAACCACTAAAAACTATTAGTTCTTGCTTCAATGCTCTTTGTAGTAGTTTTGTAAATTCAATAAAATTCAATAAAATAGTTGTTCATCTTATTCATTGTGCCACTGCCTCATGGGCCTACTCTCTCATTCTCCACTTTAGCTAATTTTATGTGATTGATTTATTACATTAGGTAGTGACACTTTCCTACAATGTTTCCTGTACAAAATTTAATTCATGTTTTCAAGCCACTGTATACAAGTTCCTGATGATTTGTGATAAATCAGAAGTGAACATTTCTAATGAGTATATTGCTGGAAAAGCTCTTGAAATGGGCAGAGCAAGCCAGATGCTCCGTGAAATCTGATAATGAAAATACACACAATGAAATGCATGTGGCCAAATTTGATCTCAAGAAGGCTTTGCCTTTCACTAAACTGTCTACACCTACAGTGTACTATAAAAGAAACATGTATATAGGCAATTTAGGCATTCATTTCCTCAATCAACCCACAGCCTTTGTGTAAATGTGGCATGAAATAGGAGAAGGCAGAGGAACTCAAGAAATAGCCAGCTGTATCAGAACACATTTAAAAATGCATGCATCGTCAAGCCACAAACACATCACTCTTCATTTTGATGGCTGTTCTTGACAGAACTGAAACATTAAAATGGCTCTCATAATAATAATAATAATAATAATAATCACCACCATTGTATACTTCCAGGTACAAGAAGGCAGGTGGAAATAACTGACTATAAATTTATGGTACTGGGCCAGTCATTTGTACTGAATGATGCTAACTTCAGTCTATTAGAGAAAGCTGCAAGTAAGATGCAGTATGTCTATAGCCCAGAAGATTGGTTCAATATTGTAAAATCTATAAAACACAAAGTACCAAAATTTGAAGTGGGGTAATGAAATGAGGGAGTTTTATGAGTGCAAACTGATTAGAAGAAGCAATTACAAGTGGAAAACCAACAATTCATGGCTATAAGGTAAACTGGTTAAAATTTCAATTGATGAGGTATTAAAGAGGCATGTCTTTTATGATGAGTTATAAAGAGATTAAATGATGTAAATTTCATATTAAAAAAAAAAAGAAAAAAGAAATGAACTAAACTCACTAGCCAGTTTCCATCAGGAACAGCTTTACAAGAAACAGAGGTCAGTTACTAATGAAAAGTAGGGGGATCATGCATACTACAAGAGTCATCTAACTGCGGAGACTGCTATAAGAGGAAGATCAAAAAATGAGTGACAAGATATTCCTGAGCATCATGATTCATTCAGTAAATGGGAATGAAATTGTGTTTGTGTGAAGAAGAAGAAGAAATATTAAGTGAACTTGCTTGTAGGCCTGCAGTTTGCATAATTAATTAGAAAAATGAATAATTTAAGAGAACACATTAAAAAAAGGAAAAGAGGGAGATGCAGCTTTAATTGCATTTGAAGTCAGAAGTGAAAATTTTTCAGTTGACCAGTGAACTATGTCCAGTAACTTGAAAAAAAAACCAGGCCATTTATATTAATGAAATGTCTGTATACATTGTATTCTTGATTATTATGTCTTTGTTCTCTTCCATTGTAAAAAACATTGTTTAATTCTTCATTGGCAATTAAATTATTACTTTAACCATATATCAGTCTTCCTTGAAAGAGGAAAGTATGGACTTTGCCCACATTTAGCCTGAATGGCTCATATTAGAGGCCTGCATTAATGTGGACCATCAGTGATCTGCATGCTGCTTTGCATGTGAGAGGAAAACTAAATGAGTTTCACATAGATTGGCAGAAGTTGCTGAATATGGCTGATATCACCTCACATACTGACAAAGCCAGGTGAGCGCCATCCATGGCAATGCAGATATCACACACTTGCACATTGCTGCAAATTTTCAGGGTGCACATGTGTGATGCTCTCCCTTACCCCTACACCATGCGCTTCCTCCCTCTTTCAACGCAGGTAGCATTATCACTTGTAATGGGTCCAATTAGTTCATTTTCTCAATTCAGTTATGGGATGAATGAACAACAGCACAACATCAGTGCAGGACTATCATTCCCTGGTGTGTGTGAGTGTGTTTATGTTGGGGGAGGGGTGGGGGGGGGGGGGAGGCTCTGAAAAGAGAGCGTTGGAAGAAATGGAGAAACAGAAGAGCATGAAAAAAATTTATCAGGTGAGTGGTTGGTGTGGACCAAAACAGGTACTGGTAGGTTTGTAATGAGCCCAGGCTGGGAAAAGTTGGGAGAGATATTCAAAAGGAACACTAACAGTTACACAGGTTTTGTACAATGTTTTTTTTATATTCCAACAAAAAGATTTCAATAAGGGCAAGTGTGTCTCCAGGCTGTTAGTATACCACTGGTCTGTGCCGACATGCAGGTGGACACACATGCAATAAGAATTCCTTCCAAAATGATCAGGTTTAGGGATGCTTGTGTGAATATGAGTGCGGAAGACATCTGACTATTCACCACATTCAATGGTCCATATTTTATAGATATGGTGCAAGTATGCATTGAGTTCAGAGTAAAAACAGGTGTATCAATGCATCAAAGCTATTAAGCAATCTGTCAAAAATTTCATGTGCATTTGTGGTCATGTGCAGGTTCTGCTGAAGATGAGGTACTACTGAAGGTTTTGAATGCCAAACAAAATAATGTGTCATGGCTAAAACTAAATTTTGGACTGAAAATTTCATCAAATATCATTATTTGCCTCAAACTGTCCATTATGTAGACCAGGATTGGAATCTTGTCAATAGAGTTACATTTACCAGAAAATTCTCCTATGTATATGAGATGGCTGAAAGTATTAATAAGGAAATACTATATGAAGTTAAAAAAAAGTGAACTAACATCTCAAATATTGACTACTGTATCATTTGTGACAAGTGGCGCTATCATTGTAAAAGTACTGTTCTTTGTTAAAGTAAGGTGACTGCTTTCCTCCACTGATTCCTTCAATGGTGTTCTGAAGATAACATTTACTCTGAAACTGGCAGATCCAAATCTTCATGGTGATGCTGGACAGAAGATCATAGAATTAACTTGCGTCTCTTTCCCAAGGTGCTTTAAGAAGTGCTTAAAGACTTACTGACGTAAGTTCCAAGCATTTCACCATAAATGTCAAAAGAATTCAGGTTTTCACATCTTGCACTGGAAACACTGAATCATAATTTTGAACCAGTCACAATTTTTAGTAAACTATCTCTATGAATTTTTCTGATGAAATTATGAGTGTACTTTATATTCACAGGTATGTCAAGTACTAAGAGAGCCTGATCAAATGAAGCTTGTGAAAAATCCAAAAGGTCATGTGAATGACTCAAAGAAATTAATAAATTTCATGAAACCAATTGAAAGTGCATCAAAACTAGTGGAAATGCTCGGCAGTGCACTGTTTTGAACTGGTTGTCTCTGCACACTGGGTAAAGAATTCCAGAACCCTCATTTTTGAAAGTAGTAAAGTGCTTGTCAGAAAAGAACTGGTAGTTTTTGATTGTTTACAGTTTACTCATGATTGTTAAGAGATCATTTTGCTGTTTAAACATCTTGAAATGTGGGAGCAACTTGAAACTACCATGAAACAAGACAGTGATGGAATTCAAAGTTGCTTATTATGTCTTCATTTCTGCACAACTTCAAACAGGAAGTTCTATAACACACAACAGTTACTGGAAGCAATATGATTAATATTAACTTGTGTTAATTTGTTCCTTTTCTTTTGTAGATAAGTTATGTTTTTGAGACTCACTGCAAACACCATTGAATTTTGTCAACATCAGAGCAACAAAGTTTTCTTGAATTAGTCAGTGTCCCCCCTGTCCCCCATGGGAAGAAACAGATAAAATGAAAGCTGAAATAATATAACAGCTCAGTATGTTTTTCTGTTATTGGCTATGCATTTGAAACATTGCACACCCATGGACAGCAAAAAGTGTGGTAATGGGCAATCTTAAATGTGAACCTGTCTGTTGTGTGAAAAGTTTGTGCCACAGATATTTTAAAAGTAGCCGTGTTTCTGTGGCCACAGTTCAGACATCTTAAAATGCTGACACGAGCAGAGGAGTGAGGTATGTAAGATTTTTTTTTTTTTTATATGTTTTGCATTTACCAAATGACAACAAAGTAAACAGTGACTTAACTCTGAACTAGGTCCATGCTGAGATAATGAAACTTTGATCCACCATTCAGTCTCAGGATAATACAACCAAACCAGTTACCCAATGATTCCTGAAGCAATCATGTGATGATGAGTACTGTGAATGGTGTGACATGCAATGAAGAGGAGGGGGGAGGGAGGGAGGAAGGAGGAGGAGGAGGAGGAGGAGGAGGAGGAGAGGAGGAAGTGGGATGAGGATGAAATTGAATTCTGCCTCAAGGACAGCCCAGGAGATGATGAAGTTTGCTAAAATGGTGGTAATCTAAGATAAACTGTTGACTTTTTGGAAAGGCCTGAAAACTTTATTTTAGTAATATAATCCATTTTCAGCAATGATTTGTTTTTACAGGATCATCATTAACCTAAACTAAACAGTTAACAGTGAAATCTCCAACAGAGAAGGAATCGTACATGAAGCAATATGTCTGTTGGATACTACCGTGTAGTTGGATATTAGTTTCTCTATTCATTTTAAACAAATTTAAGAATTATAATCAGTTGTCACTTTCCTCAACATCAGTCTTTTTCATTTTCTCTGTCCAAAACCTCTCTCATTGTCACCAAGATTTCAACTGCAGATTGAATTCCCTCTGCCAGTGATGCACTACATATATCACTGAGGACATTACTTATTAAGTTGAAACAATGTTTCAAATTCCATCAACAGCATGTGAGCATTTTTTTTAGAATATTTATAATTCTATTCATTTAAGTGAAGGATGTTGGCACTACTATTAGTTGCTTAAAATAAGATATCCAGGCATTTTTAATATATTCTCTTGCTTCTTCAGAATGTCCACTCTTAAAAGACTATTCTGCTCTCATTAATAAGCCTCACTCTCATTAATAAGTCTCAATGTTTTGTATGATCCAGTGTCAAGGCTGCGAGGTGCTGTATTGTTTACTGCCAGTAACTGAATCGATTATTTATGAAAGAGCTCTTGTCACGAAAAGTAAACTGTTGAGAAATTTTTAAAAAACTGTTTAGTTTCCTAATATTACTAAACACAACAGATTTTTTTTGTTCTAGGTATTTTGATTCTAATAACAACTAATGAAAATTAAATGATTGTATGGCATTTTTGGCTGGGATCTCCCATTTGGGTTCGGCCACCAAGTACAAGTCTTATTTCAGTCAGCGCCACATTGAGTGACCTGCAGCTGATTATGAGGGTGAAATGATGATGAGGGCAACACAACACTCAGTCCCCAAGCGGAGAAAATTTGCAACCTGGCCAGTAATCAAACCCGGGCCCAGTGCATGGGAGGCAAGCACGTAACCACCCAGCTATGCAGGCGGACACACTGCTAATAATAATGATGATAAAAACAATTATGTTGTTTATGTTGCATGATAGTGCCTACCAAAGTTGACTGACAAGAGTTCTTTCATAAACAAAGGGCTGACAAAAGCCCATTCATAGAGACAAAAGTAAAAAAAAAAATGCAATGATTGATTGAGACCTTATGAAGGCTATTTATTTTACATTAAACATTGTCTACACAACTGGGATTGGCTATAACAGATAAATGAGAATGGGTTTTTAACAAACACAAATTAACATTAAAGTCTCATATCATTAATTTTCACAGTTATTTTGCAACTGTAGGCCACTGAATCACCTCTTCATAAAAGAAACCATGCTCCTCAGGGACGAACTGAACAAGCTTTTTTGCATCATCCATTTTCTTTTTAGGAATAGGTATTCTTTCAGTGTATGTGTTGTGTATGGGTAGATAAATGCATGATTGTGTCAGGATAGCTAGTTTGAATGTGTTGCTGTAGAGGATTCCACTAAAAAAGCTGATACTGTTACTTCTCCTTTACTTGATTGCTGGAACAAGAATTCATGGTAGTTAGAAATAGTAAAATATTCTATTTTTTCTTTCTTTTCAGATTTGGTTTCTTCTGAAACAATACATTTTTTATAGAACTGAGGCCACCATTTTTGAAAATCCAAAATATTTTCTGTTTCTATCAAATCAACACTAAACTTTCCCCACACTGTACACATTAATATCATTTCACATACTTCTTTTATTGTGTAATATTGGTCACATTTCCTTAATTTTCTTCTGACAAGGCCAAAGACACTGTCACAGGGCAAATAAGAGTGGCCCCTTATAGGCAGTATGCACACAATTGTTTTGAATCTTCCACTGTCTGTAAGAGATAGTTGGAAACTGATCACTGTGTGATTTTTGTCTTGACCTGTAGAGTTATCACTGTACATGTACAATTCATCAACATTTTTGGTATATTATCATTGATATACTTCATTATAAAAGAGAAAGCTTCATTGTTGCCCTTTCCTCCAACCCCTTGGTGGTAAAGTAAAAGGATGCTGTGTCAGTACTGCTGTTGTGGATACAAAATGGATAAACTGACAGCTGTCTAAGGTAATAGAATTCTGAACTGGAATTGTGCGCAAAGAAATGTTTGCCATGTACTCAAAACACAAAAGCACAGCGTTATCATGTTCTGCACAGTATTGTTTTGTTTCATGTAAGGAAGTATAAAATTTGTTACCCTGCTCTTTGCAAACGAGTAACTGTGCAACAACTACTCGTTTTGCTGTGTCATTAATATTATTAATATAATAAAAACTATATTTTATATCACGACCCTGATATTTTTCTAAAAACATGTTTTAGATTTTCTTTATGTTAAGCCTTGTGTTCAAATATTGTACTTCTTTTGATGAGTAGTGACTAGTTTTTAGGGGGAATGACTTAATGTGGTCTTTAATTTGGTCAGTGTAATCTTGTGGAAAAGTCTTATGGTCCTTCTGTTGTCTTCTCAAATCTCTAGGTGACTCAACTTTTAAAATTAGCTCTTTCAGTCTTCTAAGTTGTTTTTGTCCCCTATGGCATACAAACACAGAAATGCTTTTTTTGCAAACCTTAACTCATTGTTCACCAGCCATAACATGAAATGTAAATGAGCTCACATGTTCAACAGAATGTGTAGGCTTAATAAACTCATCTTCTTTGTCATCTGTGGGATTAGGTTTCAACCTAGACATTCTACTTTTCACTGGATGGGCTTCTATTAATGATTGGTAAAATAAGTGTTATTCATCTTTGCATGCAAAGCTTCCACCTCTGCTAAGAATGTCAGTTTGGTCCTCCTCAGAAAACTTGTTGAAACATTTCATTCTGCAGCTACAAAATGCAGAATATGTTAGTCCTATTTCTTTTAAAACCAGCTTGAAAATGTAAGACTTGAAGATATAGGTTAAGTTATGGCTCATGTAGAACAACAAAATACAATAAATTGAAGCATAACCTACAACACAAAATCACAGAACTGCCTAGATCTAAGGTATTTCAAAATAAATAAATAAATCAACTTACGAGTGTGGTGTCCCTGTTTTTTGCGCTCGAGAAACAGTCCCTTTGTAATTAATATACTCATCACCACAGATTATTTCTTTTTTTATACAATTTACTTTGTAGTTATCAAAATTATGAACTCCTCTTTTACATTTATTAGCAACAGCTTGCCACAGTGGATACACTGGTTCCCGTGAGATTACTGTAGTTAAACGCTGTTGGGTGTGGCCGGTACTTGGATGGGTGACCATCCAGCCGCCATGTGCTGTTGCCATTTTTCGGGGTGCACTCAGCCTTGTGATGCCAATTGAGGAGTTACTCGACCGAATAGTAATGGCTTTGGTCAAAAATACCATCATAATGACCAGGAGAGCAGTGTGCTGACCCGATGCCCCTCCTATCCGCATCCTCCTCTGAGGATGACACGGCAGTCGGATGGTCCCGGTGGGCCACTCCTGGCCTGAAGATGGAGTGCTTTTACATTTATTACTTTCTACATCGTTACCACTCTCTGTCATTTTTTAGGAACACACAAAATCTTCTTAACAACTCTTAAATTAATTTTAGGTTGAAGATATCACTTTAAACTAACCTACAACAATATTAATCACAATGAAGAGAGAGGAATAGACCTGTAAACTACACAGACTAGTGAACAGAAACAGTTGGTTACCAGACCACTGCTGCCAACCATACTTCATTTAAGAAAGGGCTCTTGTCATTGACATGAGCCGTTTCATAACTAGACACAGATTTGCAATGGCTGTATCTTGAAAAGTATTGGTGTGAGAAGAGACCTTCCAAAAGTAAATGCATGGATGTTGGCACAATCCATTTTCATGATAAACTCATATTTGAAAAAAAAAAGTGGCGTGAGCCCTTTCATAAATAACCAATTCAATTGTCCTTTTTCCATTGAAAAGTGGGTAAACATTAATTATTTCTGCCTGAAAACTGTCAAAAAAAAAATGTTGTCAACCAGTGTCCTAATATCTTGCGGCACACAAGTTGGAAAATTAACTACAGAAATTAGATTAAAACACCCAAATAATGATTCCAGTTCAATTTACCTGTCTAAATATTTTAAGAAATCTACACTGAAGTCTACAAACTACTAATTTTCTCATCTTTAATGAAAGGTGGCCCACTAATGCATCTAGATATGTTACAAGTTGTTGAAACATTTCTAGCATAGACCTGCAGACTGTTACAATTATCACAGAATATTCTTCGCTAAGAACTCACAAGCACATGCTTCTAGGTTCTGATTAACACTAAAATTATTTGTTTCAATATTTTTGACTTAGTGTCCAGCTTTCATATCTGTTGCCACACCTCCTTTTTCTATTTTAATGGTACACAAAAATCATGGCAGTCTACATCCCGATATTTAACTTTTCCATCCCTGTGGTTGCATTATGTTAAGAGAGGCACAGAACATCTATAATTTCAGAATTTTCCACAACTTCCAGGCACACAAGAAGCTGATGTATCATGCTTTCCAATCCTCTAATGTTCTGATGGAGGAAATTAATTTTATTTTCCTAGAAACCATTACATATATCATGGTCCTGTTCTGATGTAATTTCTTTCAGTACTGTTTGCTAACCTGATACTAACCTAAAAAATGTGCCCTCCTGACTCCAGTTATCACAGGAATTTTGTCTCGTGTGCATGTGGCCCTTCATACACTTTTGGCAAAATGCTCAGCTATTCTTTCCTTGCCTGTTCTTGTGTGGAACATGATTTGTGTATCTCAATTTCATAATTTCAGCAACAGACATTTCACACATATGAGACTTTGTTTCAGGCAAAAGCTGTGTGCTCAGCCCTTAACATAGGTACGAAGAATTTGTAGACTATTTGAACAAAACCAGTGTTACGGTGATCCAAATGGAACAGTGTATGAACTCCTGTACACCTCCTGTATCAAAGTCTGTAAGTGTAAACCCAGTCAGCTCCATAGAGGCTCAGTTGACTGAAAGAATTCCTACGTGGGTAATGCCACCTATTGGCTGGAATGTGATACACCCTGAATTTAAGGCCTACAGACAGCAGCTATTTTCAAAATTCTGTGCTGCCACTGTGCAGTGATATTTATAGATAAAAAAATGAATAAAGCACATAGTGTTTCCTACACTAAAATTGTTTTTTATTTCATGCCCCCCTTCATATCATATCCAATTACCTACAGTAAAAATAAAAAATAAAAATTGCTTCTTACTGGGAGTCAGGTATGCTCACGCAACACCGCCCCCGATGCCAAAGCTGGCGCTGCCTCTGGGGGCCCGTGGTCACCCACTGCCTGTTGCCTGTGGCCACCACTGATGTCACGGCATTGAACAGTTGTGAATGAATATTCGATACAGATACATCTTGAGAAACAAAGGATTGCAGCTTATCAGAGTCTGATTAGCAACTGCTACCCACTCATAAGGTGCATATCTCAGTAACAGACTATGAACAGGGGGAGTGAGACTCAGCTGCTTTGTTGAAATATGAAATAACAGTTTGTGAAAAGATGAAGCCACCATGGTTTAGACAGTAGCATCTTAGACATTACCACATACTTGCTAAACCAAAATGTCTACACACATACATTGAGTAGAAAAGAAACTGATATTATTTTCTTTTTTACAACCAACACAGTGCAGTTTAATGGGAGGAGGCCCATCAGTCTGGCATTGTACATTCACAGCATAATTTTTATAGTAGGGCTCATAAATAGAAAGATTGACATTTTCAAACACTTGAGGCAGTAAGTTGAATCTGTGTGAAATATCACATAGCAAAGGTGTAATATATGTAGAACACAAGTAGTACTTTACAGAATTCAATCTTTTAGGTAATTCAGCAAGTCTGCTATAAATTTCCAAAAGTACTTCACAAATATTTCATGATGTCAGCAACTCAAGCATGGAATAGGTGATAGTGATCCACTTCTTTTCATCTTGGAAGGCATAATTCTCAAGGTGATTTTTCAAGTCACTTTCTTGCATATGCCAAAGTTGTGCAAGTACTATTCTCTTTTAATATTCAGATAACTGCCAACACATTAGTAGACATCACTTGTAGTACAAACTCACTATCCTTACTCAGGTTAAAATGAGCACCATAATTCCACAAATGATCATAACGATCTTCATTTTGCTGATGAACTAGCAGAAGAGGCCAGCATATTCATCTTTTATATCCAAACTAAAGATAATATTTTTTTAAGTCTACATACACTGCTGTAAATAATGTATATTAACAGTGATCAATGAATAGTTCACCTACTCATGAGAGAACTGGCTAAGAGCAAAGATGCCAAGGTGCCTGGCAGGTGAGGTGAAGAAACAGCCACATGCCATGGCAATTATATCATTTAATGTTAACTACAGTTTAAACAACACAAGCTGTAATTGTGTCAGTATCGGTATGATATCTGACCAGGACTTCCATCTGGTGGTTGTATTAGAAAATTCACGATTTAGTGATGCCAAAGTGATATCATCTGCAGATGAATGGGTTCAGCTATGTGACCCATCAATGCATATTTCTGCTTCATTCCACAGGAATAATTCCTGGCCATCAGTAATGCTGGGAGGTGATATGGTTACAGCAGGAGAATTCTCTGGAACAATGAAAATATTTAACAGCAGCTTGTGTGTACATTTTCAGGAACAAACTTTTAAGAATCCAGAGTGTATACAAGTTGTTTTGTAAAGTATGCTTTACACTGTTGATGAAGGTGGCAATCATACGTCCAAAGATTCTATGAGACATTGGGGAGTAAACAGTTGGGGAGCGCTCAGCAAAGTCTGCGCCCATCAGAAGAAATCATTGCTCCACTCTGTGATTCAGTTTTTGCTCTTAACAGATTAGAAAGTTGTAAGGTAAGTGTGCAAGATATAAGCACAGAACTGTGATAATATTGAAATCTGTTAATACACCCTGCAATACACATGGTTGTAGATCACAGGGGGTGAAGGGGGAGGGGTAGGGGAGAACAATATATATATAAAAAGTGGATTTAAAGTTGCTCACTTTAAAAAGTAAATATTAGTTGTAAAGAATATGAGATTAAATTTTGACTGTTGAACATTTGAGCAGTAACCAATCAAAACTTATATTGTCCACCTGTGGACAAAATTGAGGTTCAAATTCAACATAGATTCATGTGGTATTTTATGTACTTTACATGTCCCATAAATAAGACTGCATTTACCTGTATATTGTAACACTGAAAAAGTAGCTTGAAAATAAACTGTTAAAACAAATTGTATATTGTCAACCAGATTGAATGAGTCACAATGAATAATGTCCACCATTTACATTTCAGTTTGCTTTTGTTTCATTTACTTTGGCAGTACTGTTGAGTTTAACTTCTGTCAATGCTAGCAGCTGTTCAAAACTTTAGTTGGCATTGTTGCCTTCTGGTATTGTTTGACATTTTTTTTAGCAAAATCGTTATTGTTAGTACTGCATAGCAGCAGTATTCTGTTGTGTTTTGTGTGTACTGTGTCCATTGGATTTAGAAGAGGAAAGTGTGACTGTAGGGGAGAAGCATAAAGATTGTGAAACAAGAAAAAGAATGAAGAAGAAATCGAAAAGAGAAGTGGAAACTGAAACCAAGTAAATCTTCTGTTTATACCTTCTTATTAGAATAAATAGAATTTGTTTCTGTAACATTCATTAGTAAATAATGCCATGATAAACAGTACTTTCTTATTACTTTTGTCCTAGGTATCATGATAAAGATCCTCATTTAATAAATTTTGATCCTCCCTGCCAATTTTAATTGCTGCTCTATCCCAGTAAATGTTCTATGTAGAATGCAAAGAAATATGTTTTCTACACCAAATAAAAAAACACAAAGATCTGAAAATATCATTTTCTGGATGTAAGCAGTCCAACAAAGCATCAGTGCATTCACAGAGAAAGTGCCAAAGTAAAACCAACAGCTGTCACAGTGAAATATCATGCAAGTTGGGGATTTAAAACAGTTTTGTACCATTTTTCATTTTAATTTTTTTTCTTAATGAATTGCATCTTTGTACGGATACTAAATAGGAAATTATCCAACAGACTCTGGAGCACTTGCAGTTGATGTTCCAACTTGCTAATCTAAACAAAGATCATAATTATTTCACAAAGTTAAGTAAGTAACTATCACATGCTAACATGGGTTTTGTTAATTGCAGGTGAAATAAAGGGGTGAGAAAATTCCTGCATGTGCTGCATTTTTTCAGAAACTCTTTGGTATTGGACAAACAAGATTAAATACCATTGCAAAAGGAGTTTCATCTGGGAGAGGACTTACAGATAAAAGAGGGCATGATCATAGGACTGTAAACTATGAAACTAAAAGAAAGCAGGTGGTAGAATTCTTATCAAAATTGAAAGCCACCAAAAGTCATTACACTAGTAACAAAAGCCAAAGGCTGCACCTTTCACGTGAATCAAATATAAACAAATTTATAAAATTATACAAAAACTCAGCAGCAACTGATCTCAAAGTTAAAAAATTATTCTACACCAGAATTTTCAACTCCAAGTTCAATTTGGGTTTGGCTCCCCTACCAGTGATAGATGCAGTTGTTGCTTTACAATGTGGCATGAAATTCAAAGTGCTGTAGATACAAAGAAAAAGATGAAGGTAATGACGGAACTTCTTGCTCATAGGCCGAAAGCTTGAGCTTTTTATAAATTAATGAAACAGTCACCACATGGAAGTAAAATCCTTGGATATGACTTGCAGCAAGTCCTGCTTCTGCCAAAACTGAATATTGGAGAGGCATATTACACTGAACAAATTACATTTTATAGCTTCTGTGTAGCAAATATTGAAAACATACACCCTTTTTCTATGTATGGAATGAAGCTCAAGCTGGAAGAGAACCACAAGAAATTGCATGAACCATCACAGATTTTCTTTCTAAAGCATCCTTTGACTGGGCTACCACATCTCTCAGACTCTCTGCTGGTGGCTGTGGTGGCCAGAATAAAATCAACATCTGATTCATGTTATTGTATTCCGGCTACTGAAAAGTTCTCCATTACATATAAGAGAATTGTATCTTTATTTTACAGTTTGAGGGCATTCCTCTTTACCTGCAGACAGGGTCTTTGAATGAGTTGAGAGAATACTGTGCCAAATACCAGAAATTTTGAATCCAGAGAAGTATGTACAGTTCTATTATGAAGCTGAGGAAATGCGGGTAATTGGAAAAGACTGGATGCTTAAGAACTATAAAGAACTCTCAAAGAAGTGGAAACAGATAGATGTTATCGGTGAAGTATAAAGAATAATTTTGAAAAAGTCAAAACTGAAGGGTGTCAGTGACCAGGACATAAAATTTAAAACAGAAATTTATTATTACTTTGATGACCCTTCTAAATCATTCACAGCATTGGCAAAATGTGGATATAAGATGTTCTCTGATACTGAAATACCTATACTAGCGTTTTCAAACATGATAAAAGGAAAGAAAAGGGAAGATGTGAAGAAACTGCTCGCTTTAAGGTTCAGCACGCAATCCAAAAGAAGAAGAACAACTTAATTTTTTTTCATGAACTTTACAGGTCCCATGCAGCAGCTTCACTCCAGGAGATATCGAATGTGATTGTTTACAAGAAGAACCAGGAATGGACAAAATTTAATTAATTCTGTGTGTACCAAATTATTGTGTTCGAAAGTTTTTTATGTAATTTAAGGCTTTGTAGAATTCCTTCAAGTAAATATTATTGTTTCATTGCTCCAAGTATTATAATTAATTTAAAGTAGTTGAAAATTACTCTAAGTTAATAATTATTTTCAGGTATCAAAGTTCATATGAATTAATGAAGATTTAATATTGAGAACCTGTCAAAATATATAATGTCCTAGAGAACTGATCAAAATGTATATTGTCCAAAACAAAAATCGCCATAGCCATACTAATCAAATTTTGATCTGTTGCAATGTGGGATTGAGTTCAATACCCCAACAAGGAATTAACTGTGAAAACAGCATTATGTTCCATTGAATAGTTTAGTGGATATCAGTGTTGCACTTTTCCTGAAAAATTTGAATCAATGGACATTATACATTTTGATTAGTTGATCCTCATTTATGATGAATGTTAGACTGCATAGTTTGGTAGCAGTGAAATGCATAAGATGTCAATGCAAGGTTGAGCTTGGCTTTGCATCTATTATTTGTGCACTTTACATTGACTTCCTATGTTTATGTCAGCTGCCAGCTTCAGAGATCTAACAGTTTTAGCACTATAGTAGTGCATTGGGCTCATGTTGAGTGTAAGCTGAAAAATAAATAGCATAATGACTATGTTTGAACAAGAACAGCTCCTTGATATGCATTCAAATAACTTTGTTACTTCCATATTTAATTTATAACCACGCTGTTGATTATCCATGTGCATGCATGACTAAGTTGCATCATTTTATAGCAGATAGACAACATTCCCCTTCTTATGCTCCTCCTCATCACGGTGACAAAGCTCTACTCCCTGCTTTCTCCACACCTCACACTCCACTGAAGTAGAAGCTTAACTTAACATCAACAACTTATATGGATTCCTATCAATATCTGTAGAGCGTCACAGTTGCATCTGCTCTAAATTAAATTTGAAATAAAAGAAACATGGCTTAAATGATAAACTAGGTACCAAAAACTTGAAGGCATTTAATGGTTTCTATTTTAGAGTGTTTCAGTTGCATTCATAGTGATGTAACAGTGCTGTATCTAATACACAAGTTGGATCTGTTATCAGTCGCAAAAAACCCGATGGCTGCGTCCTAGGTTCACTGTGCAATGACTCATCCTATGTTTGTTTACATGAGGGTTAAAAATAAATTGAGTCTGTGGAAGTTTGAAAACATTTTATGACACTAATAATGAGAAGAGAAATGTGGTATTCAGCATGACTGACATTGTGCCGTTTGTCCAGTTCACCTGAAGCGATATTTCATGGTGAGTTTTTATTTATGATTTGAAAGAGTGAAGTGTTATTAAATAACTGTGATAATTTAATATTGCTAACCTTACATGACAATAAACATAACTTTCATATCATCTATTCAATATTAGGGATATGGGGTTATCACCTAAATACACCACAAATAATTTGTTTCTAGTAGCCTTTTACACACATTAAAACTAAGAGTAATGCCCCAGCAGATAGAAAAGAAACCACTCTGAGGGTGGAAATGTGACATAGAAACCAACAACAATGTGTTTGAGAGAAGCATTCGAAGTAACTGAAGACACTAGAGGAGAACCGCAAATGTTGAAGTCTGATGCTACAAAAACTGTTTTTGAGAGACCACCTAAAATTATGAAGATTGTTCTTACTGAAGATGTTCTTACTGAATTACATTATGCAGAAAGAAATCTGTGAAAGATGATTCCAGACTTTTAACTGCCACGTAAACACTGAAATTATGCAACAATGGCCTGTATCCAAATAGCAACAATAACCTGATGATAATGGCCACACCTTCTGTAACTAGAGCCACAGCAGATCACAGGAGATTATGTTCCACTTTAGAGAGAATTGAGACATACTTGCAAAATTCAGCAGGACAGCAAATTTTAAAGTTTATTGTCTCACATTAAGTCAACAATAGTTATTAGATTGTCATGTATTATTATGCTGCCATGTCAGTTGAATTATGTTGATAATTGTGTTTTATTATTTTGGTTAAATGGAAGAGTGACGGCACTTTGGGACATTCTGTCTATCGAAAGCCCCCTCACACTGATTTGTATTTACATTCTTCAAGTTGCCATCACCCATCCCAGACCATGAGTGTACTTAAAACCCTTGTACACAGGGCACACACAGTGTCAGATGCAGAGAATTTGCCTAAGGAACTGGCACATTTGAGGATGGTGTTCAGAGACAATGGGTACTCGATCCAGCAAATTAACAGAGCCTTCTCAACTAGAGCCAGGAACCGGGAAGTGGATTGAGAGGAGGACGCGCCAGCCAAGTCCCTAGCTTTTCTTCCCTTTGTCAGAAATATCTCCTTCAAGATAGCAAGGATTCTTAATCGTTTTAATGTGAAAGTGGTTTTTCGCCCGCCTTCTAAGATTTCGGATTTGCTGGGATCGGTGAAGGATGATTTGTTACTGCAGAAGGCGGGAATTTACAAAATACTGTGTCAATGTGGCATGGCCTATATAGGACAGACAACGCGTACAGTGGAAGAGCATCGTACAGAACATCAGCGTTGCACTTGCCTACTGCCACCCAGTAAGTCTGCAGTTGCAGAACATTGTATTTCTAATGGACATTCAATGGAGTATGACAAAACTTCGACTCCATTATCATAGAATCAGTTGAAATATGCAATGCAGGAAATCTAATGAACTGTGACAGTGGTTACCAATTGAATAACGCATGGAATCCTGTCATCTCCAAAATTTGCTTGAGACAAAGACGCCAGAAGACTTCGATAGCTGCAGCCAGCAACAATACCGATGGCAGCTGATTACTGCAGTTCCACCAGTGACGGCACTGCTGCTGGTCAGTGTGGCCCTTCTGTCTCCGCAATTGCAATTGCATGCGCAGCAGTACTATCAGTGCACTATATAAGCTGGAGCGGAGAACGTCTTCATCAGTCCTTGTTTGGCTCACTTGAAGATGACTGACAGTTGTCCAGCCGAAATATCATGCAATGAAGTTTACGATGACCGGCTGCAAGCCCGAAATCTTTTTGACCAATGGTTTGCTCTTTTATTCAGATGTATGCCATGTTTTCTAAATTGCTTTCTTTCCAGATCAACTATGCTAAGAAATGATGCAGTTGAAGTGGGCTGCCTAATAACATACAGTTTATAGACAGTAAATACTAGTGATTAATGTCAACATCTAAACACATAGGAATGTTTCTACTACAGTTCTTTCATCTCCATTCATTACTATGTGTGACAGTCCTATTCTTCCATGTCACTGAGTCAGTTTGAACAGCCACTGGAAAAGTATGCATTATGCATTATACATACTGGCTGCAACTGCTGAGGGGGCATTCCAGACTCGAGGGCTCACTCCGGTGGCATGGTTTTCCATGTCAAGTGAACAACAAGGAAACATCATCTGTCATCACACTGGCTGCTCGTGACTTGAGTGTACCATGTTGGCTGTTCCATTTCAATTTGGCAGCAGAAAACCTTACATTTTTTGTGGGGGCTCAATTTTATTTCGTTTAAAGTACACGTTAAGTAAATATTTTTTGTAAAATCTAAACTGTGATAAACAGCTGCTTCTTGGTTTTTTTCATGGTCAAAGTTACCATAATTTAATAAAACTATGTGATTCTCATACTCATAGCTCAGAAACTATTCGAAGTTAAATTCTTGAATACAGTTTAAAACAAAGGTAATATTTATATATTCCTGACATAGTAAGTATGGGGGTGATCTGCAGTGTATGGTAACTAAGGAAATCTCCACAAGCCAAGACCATTAAAAAGCATTTTATTGGATGACTAGTTTCAAGAGAGCTGTGCTGTTATCATCCAATCATATGCTTTATAGTACTACAACATATTGTCCATCAGTGTTGCAAGTTGTTTGACACTGTATATATACACTTCCCACTAAGAACACTTGCAATTGGCACAATGTTTGTATTGGTACACTGCAATTTTATATTTGAAATGCCAATTTGTAGTGAGCTTCATGGTAGTCGTTAGTGTATATGCAATTTCAAATAACTTGAAACACTGATACACAATCTGTTGCAACATTTTAAAGTGTAAGTTCAGATGATGACAGCATCACTCTTTCAAAACTAGTCATGCAATAATTTTTTTTAGCAATTTTGGTTTGTGAAGTTTTTGTCAGATATGAATGTAATACCATATAGATTCAGGTGGAATTTATGTGGTATTTTTAGAACTTGTAATTTTCATCGTGTTTCATATTTCTTCCAAAAAACAAATTTTAATGGAATAAAAATTATGCCATATCAGTCAGTATTTTATTTAAAAATAATATAAGTAAACATTTTTATGGCAGCTTCACTGGAGAGCTGTAGAAGAAATAAAAAAACTTATAGAAACAGTGGCAAAACCTGCTGTCTGAACTAGTCCACATTATGCAACAGAGTGCTGGAAGGCTTCCTCCCCTGTTGAGTGGCAGACAGGATTCCATTGCAATCTAGGTACACTGCAAGTGTAAATATTTATTATTTAATTATTTTTACCCATGTCAGAGAAGGGGCTCTATAAAATTTAAAACTAAAATCAATGTGTAAACAAAAGAGGTTCAAGCCTATGTAAGTTTAATGCTTATGAAAACTGTGTTTATGCTTCACACATGGAAAAATTTTAAAAAATTGTGGTAATTATTTCAATTTTATTAACATGTAACTCCATCAACAACAGACATTCAGCTTTAAAATTAATTGCAGTTTACTGAATTCTGATACAAGGATCTTGAGTTACACAGCTCACTAGTTGTCTTGTCCAGAAAAAAATGCAAACTTTACAGAATTTTAACTCAAAAACTAACAAACATGTAAGAGGTAACTTTATGAAAACTGTCTTCTTTTTACATTAAAGTATTTGACACATCCAGAAATTATCAATGACTAAAAGAATAGGAGCTGAATTTTCTCGTTTAGGTTTATTTGACATGGAATGTGCCATGTGCATTGGCCTGCTGATGAGCTGCACTTACCAAAATGATTTGCTGCCAGCATATTACCTCAGGTTGATGTTGGCTCAGTTTGGCTCATATTAAATGTAGCTCAAGTGTGGTGTATTTCTGGCTTGTTAGGAACTTATTGTTAATGTTCTGAGTATTGGGTACTTTGGGTGGCCTTATTTAGAATCTTACTATACTCTCCTACTTAAAACCTCTTGTGACTGCTGTTTGAGCTTTTCTTTTTTGCACCCGAAGTAACAGAGTGCATTATGTAATTGTTTTAAAAAGGCAAATATAAATGGCACCACAAATATGAGATTTCTCAGACATATAAATTGTGACATTGACAACTAGTTAGTGTGAGAATGCAGTTTGATAGATTTCTGTATAAGTAACTCCGTTCTGTATCTTCTTTCAATGGTGGTGTTTTGAGGTTCCTATAAGTTATGTTTTGTATTGTATAGTTAACAGGGGAAGGGGGTAGGAATGAACATCATGTGCTTGATCAGATCTGAAAGATCTGAACCCCCCCCCCCCCCCCCCCCCTCTTTCCTGCAGAAGAAAAAATTACCTATGCCCCTGGCAATATCAAAGTGTTTATAAATAAAAGTTTTGGAGCAGCATGTGTGTGTGTGTGTGTGTGTGTGTTTGTGTGTTTGTGTGTGTGTGTGTGTGTGTGTGTGTGTGTGTGTGTGTGTGCGAGAGAGAGAGAGAGAGAGAGAGAGAGAGAGAGAGAGAGAGAGAGATGTATGTTAATGTGAGCATGTAGTTGTCATCATGGTGAGTGAAGGAAGAAACATCCCCACCACTAGAGTCTTTTAGTCACTGACCGGTCCTTCTTTTAGTCACTGACTGGTCCTGCAGTTATGCTGGAAACCGAAAGAAGAAGATGAAGAAGAATCTATCATTACTTCTTGATAACGTATATGCTTTAATTCTGGACCTTCAGATTGTGGGAAGACTAATCTTGTTCTAACATTGTTAACAAGTCATGAGGGGATCCACTTTGAGCATCTACATAATTTTTCAAAACCATTATTTCGGTTCAGATGTCAGCTATTACAGCAGATTTCACTGAGGGGGTAATGTACCAAATATCCAGTGAAAGTTGTGATATTGCACCATCTGAAAAGTAAAGTCAAACAGTATATTCATATATGATGACAACACAGTGGAAAGCCAGGATGAGGTCCCAAAATATTTTTGCCTTTGCCACCATATGCACACAAGATATCTTTTATTTGAGCCAGATGTACTCAAGGATCCTCAAGCAGCTGGTCTGGAATAATGTGAACGTTATTCCACAAGCAGTGACATGGCTGCAAATAGAAAAGTAATCCAGAAACTGAAGGATAAATTTCTTTTATTTCCATCTATGATCACAAATTTGTTAGGTCCTTAGACTACCAGTTTGCATCAGCAATGACATCACATATATTTAAGATATCATGTGTAGCTGGCTACAGTGTTGGCAAAGTCATCTTTTCAGTTCCACTATTGTTCATAAAAAACTCCATGTTATGAACAGTAGCGAATTTAACAAAATGACTCCATCAACATTGTGGCCTAGTATATACTACATTTTAAATATATGTGATGATGCTATGCTGATTCTGTGTGTCTTTTGATGATTCCACTGTGGCTTCATTATACTAGGATATGTTTTAAAAAAGATCTGAAGATGGTTATCCTTGACCATAACCCATAGTCTAAGGGTCTAACAATTTTATAATCTTAGATGAATCCTATTACTGCTTTTAGACAGGAAAATCTGAATTTAAAGCATATTTACCAACACACATGTAGGAACCAACTTGTCATTCAGGAATTAATCACTATATTTGTTGATTACTGGAACAACTGACAGTATGGCTTTTTGGTTATTGATCAAACAAGGAAACTGAATAATAAGGGAGTGTACCAAAACATAACTGAGTCAGTTTATTTTAGGCTACAAATAAATTTGCATGTATGCAATGTGCTCATTCCAGTGGGTTGAAGCACCAGACAAACATATTTTTATGTGTCAACAGCAAAATCAATATAAGATCAGTGGAATTAGATAGTGGTGTCAAGGGAGCAGCTGCCAAAGATGAATCACACCTGAATGATGGAATCCAGCAAAGTGAGTGGGCAATCAGCACCAGATTAATGGGATTGAATAGCATTATCAAGACAATGGCTGTTAAAGGTGAATCTCAGGCACAGCAGTTGTATGATACAATACAGTCATATATCTTTCTAACAAACACAAAGATCAACGAGGCTTGTATGACAACTGTAAAGATCCACAACACATTGCAAGAGGTAAAAAAAAATCCTTATGGAAATATCATTGAAAAGGGAAGCTTGGGAAGAAAGCAATCAACCCCTTCTGAGGTTACTCGCTGTAATAAATTGAAAGACTGAGAAGCTTGAGGAAGCCTTGTATAAGACCATATAAGATGATTGAGATATCTCAAAGTGTGATCAGTATGTGATAGCATGATGACAATAAGCAAAGTCATAGAGGCACATAAAGCTGTTCGTTGCAAACTACAACTTTTAAAACTGGGGCAGCTGGAGCATGAACAGTGTGTCTCTGTAAGGTTTAGACATGTAACAGAAATTATTAAACAGCTACCTCACGCGATAGGGCTGGATGGCGGTAGAAGAAGAGGATGAAGAAGAAGGATATAATATCACCAATTTCATCAACCATGACAGTGCCAGTGAACTATATGCGACATTTGTGGTCAGTCTACACAAAACAAAAAAACATAATAACCTACAACTATAACATGAATGAGGCACTGTTGGAATCAGCCAACTCATACAAATATCTGGATGCAAAACTTCATAAGGATATGAAATGGATTGATCACATAGGCTCAGTCATGGGTAAAGAAGGTGGTAGTCTTCAGTTTATTGGTAGAATACTGGGGAAGTGCAATCAGTCTACAAAGGAGACTTCTTACAAACCACTCATGCAACCGGTTCTGGAATATTGCTCAAGTGTGTGGACCCATACTAAATGGTACTAATAGGATATTGAACATATGCAGAGAAGGGCAGCACAAATGGTCACAGGTTTTTTGATCCATGGGAGAGTGTCACAGAGATACTGAAGAAACTGAACTGGGAGACTCTTGAAGATATATGTAAACTATCACAGGAAGGTCTATTAATAAAAACCAGCTTTAAATTATGATTCTAGAAATATACTACAATCCCCTATGTATTTTTCACATTGGGATTGTGAGAATAAGATTAGAATAATTACTGCACACACAGAGCATTCAAACAATCAATCTTCTCATGCCTCCATATGTGAATGGAATGGGAAGAAACCCTAATAACCGTGAAAGTGGGACCTACCATTTGCCATATACCTCATGGTTGTTTGCATAGTATAGATGTAGACGTATATTAGTCAAGGTCTGTCATATCTCCTGGGAAAGCTACCTATGCACTTAAAGAAGGACACCATAGATATTGGAGACAGGGAGTTTGAACAGAGATGCAGTTGAGTGGAGCTAATAATTTGCCAAAAGGGAAGAGAACATACGTTCACCAAGGAGCATGATTTATTCTGTACTGCAAATTGAGGTTTGATAGAATGTCATGATGAAAATCGATTTTTGCAAATAGGCCAAAGAAAGAACATAGGCATAAGATGATGTATTACAACATTTACAGTTGATAAAACAGTGTGTGCCATACTTAAATTGGGTTCTGGAATAAATTTCTAACAAATTATGAACACAGCTCACCATACAATAAAGAAGTAGGAACCCAAGGGCTCTTAGAAAAAAATTGTATCCAGTCAGCGATGATTGTGGCAAGAAGTGTCCTGAAGAAGAAGAATGGGGTAAGAAGCTATATTAAAATGCCTAAGGTTCTGCCAATACATAAGGCCAGTATTACACTGTCAAATTTATTTGACAGTTCACTTAGGGAAGCTTGTATTGAAAAATTCTTTAGTCAAAGACTTTTGTTCATAGACAGTATATGGACCTAGCTTTGATCAAAATTCGCCATATTGTATACGTGTTTGAGTCTGTGCAGTTGACTGAAGTAAAATGGCTTCAAAATTTACTTGGTGTCTTACTACCACTGAAGAAGTATGAAGACTGCAACTTTCTTCATAACATCAAACACACTGATTATAAAAACTTGCATAAGCAGTTAGACTATTGTAAAGAAATACCTGCAGCCATCAGCTGTATTGGAAGTGGCTGCATTGTGGATGATGTAAAGAATAAATGAAATTAACTAAGGTACCTATGGGATGTGGAAACAGAAGTGTTGTCAATAAAGTGTACATAAGTGTAATAAATGTATTTATTTGTTGTTCTAAATAATGTAACCTAACTTTTATAAATTCCTATGTAAGTAATTTATATGTTAGTTCACATGTTTCTTGAACAAAACGATAAGCTGTTCGATGCGTGATATGAGTACTATGTTACAAGCTCAAATAGCTTTCACCTGTTGTTAAAAGTCTTAATGTAACTATAAGATGATCTTTAACAGAAATCACATTTCTTAAATGAGTATCCCATTTGCAAATATGAGGGGCCACATTGGCAAGGGTAAATTTAAATATATGTTCATCCATTCTCAAACAACTTTCATAATTCTTCATGTCCTCATGCTACAGCTCATGAAGCAAATTCTGCTGAACACTTCAAGCTTCCCTTCTCACTATACATGCTTTCACCACAATTGTTTCTATTTCTTTTTGAGCAATGTGCTGCCCCTAATATTACAGTAAATGCTGCTGTACAGACAATTACTTGTTCAGTGCCCACTCTCCAACAATGATGATGAAAAATTTGAGATAGCATCGACTTCATACCTAACAGCACAGCACTGTGAAACAGCATCAAGAAGGCACTGATCTGCACACCAGTGGAAAGAGCGGGCAGCACCACATCTCCAACAAGACTGAGTTCAGCGACCTCCGTCAATGCTGACTTAACCAGCCGCCCATTGCTGGTTGTGGCCCAGTTCGGGCATCAGTACTGAATAACAAGAAGATGATACTTAGTCTATGTTCTGCATGTAGTAGTAGTGGATAAATGTAATCATACGTAGGAGGCACAAGCACATTTTGATTCCTGCCACTGGCCATCACAACTTCCCTCCTTCCTTGTATGTACCCATGCTGACTCCCACAGAAGCCAACACAACATCTGGCAATGAGGATTCCAGAACCAATGCTGCTTTTGCTCTACACTGCTCTGTCACAGTGCATCACTAATATGTCATGTCTGAAAGAACAGATACCATCTTCATATAGTTAAGGCTAACTGGTCATTGACCTCCTTGCTCTGTGCAGATGCACACGCATTGCCCGAACTCTTACAGGCCTCAGTAAGACTGTCTGCTGTGAGTAATGAGTGTAATTGGCAGGGGCACTATGAATGTGGTGTGTGGACATTAAGTTGGGAATGTGGGTCTCACGGGGAGTGTGCAAGGAATAAATCCCTGCAGTCGCACTATCCTCTGTGCCCTCGGTGGCTCAGATGGATAGAGCACCTGCCATATAAGCAGGAGATTCTGGGTTCGAGTCCCGGTCAGGGCACACATTTTCAACCGTCCCCATTGATGTATATCAAAGAGTGTTGACAGCTTAGGGCATCGATTTAATTAACATTTCAGTAATATTTCTCTCTTTCCTTTCAGAGGCATATTGCTACTAATTGTGCTCTTTATTGCAGACTCGCCACACCACTTTTGCTATTTGCTTATAATTGTTTTGTTGCGGCGCTCCTCTCATTAAATGGCCTCTCATCGGCCTCCTACACCATCTGCGCCAATGCCTCCAGCTGTTGTTGGCCTTGATCTAATGCAGTTTATTGAGATTCAGAACCAAGAAATATTGCAATTGATGACAGCAGTTCATTAAAACACAAGCCACTGCTACATGAAATCCACCACAACAGCCAGCCACATCCACGGTACTGCCTCTGTGCACTCTGAGCTTTCAATGAACAACGAGAGCAATGGAATGAGTACTATGCTCAGTTTGATACACATTGTGCTACACATCAAGTATAAGGTACTGTGAAACATTCTTATTTTTAGTCAATGGCCAGCAGAGGAGTTTACTGCCTTGCTCAGGAGTTATTCCTGTCTAGTAAGCAGGGGTTACTAGCTTTTGAAGATTTAGTTTCTGTCGTCACTAAGTATTACAACGATCAAGTACAGGTTGCTGCAGCTCTTTACAAGTTCTTTTGATTGTGGAACAAACCAGAACAGACATACTATCAGTGGGTTACTGAACTCCAGGCTTTGAGGTTTTGACATGACAGACTTCATTGTAGTTGTTGACAGTACTATAGTCATGCAATGATTTGTGATGCAATTACACACAATGTGCCAGACATTATGATTCATCAAACAAATTCTCAAACATTCTGATCCTACTTTGAAACAAGTGTTACAGATTATTGAACATCAGGACCTGTGTGATAGTGCCGTGGAAAACTTTGGCATATCTCCGGTCTTTAGTATAATGCAAAGTGACAGGTACAGTCCTGTGACTGACCAACACATGCAAACAGGCTACCATGCCGTATACAGGTATACAGAGTAAGCAAGTGTCAACGCATGTGTCTGCTGTGAAATCATGTGCCCCCCCCCCCCCCCCTACTTTTCTACGCATAAAATACAACATTGCCCCTCGTGGAACGTGACTTGCTTTGCTTATGGGAAGCCAGGTCAAGTACAGTCTGTGTGCTTGTAACAGTGAAAGGATTCTACTTATGTTTGCTCTTGTAAGAGCGGAGCACCTTCAAACTCAGTGAATGTAGTTTTTTATAAACCAGCTATCAGTACTAGTAATGACCTACTTCCAGCTGTGCCTTCACTCCCCTCCCCCCTCCCCCCCCTTTCCCAAGAGCTGTGCAATGACAGTCAAACAAACTGTTTGTGAACTTAGTCATTGCCAGATGCTGTGTTAGACTTGAGTTAGACACTGGCACTTCCATTACATTGTTTAATCGTGCCACTTACTAATAGTTGGGTTCACCACAGTTGACAAAATCTTGCACTGAGTATAAGAGTCAGGAAATTCCTATGCTTGGAACGTGTAGTTTGCCTGCCACATTCCAGTCTCACACCAGAACTGTAACATTTACAATTTTGCTTTTGCGAGACTGTGAAAATAGTTTTGGGTTAGATCCATTTGACTTGTCTGATATTCGTATTTAGGCCAATGTACTTTCTATTTCTGCTTCTAATCCAAAAAACATTGTTACTCAACTCACTGCAGAGTGTCTTGATATATTTTATGAAGGACTTGGCAGAACAAATAATTTTGTGGTGCACGTAACAGTGAAGGACAATTCGCATTTTTTTGGGTGCCTCCTGTCCCTCATGTGCTTAGAGACAAAGTTGCAAGTGAATTTAAAGAATGGAAAGGCAATGGTGTCATTGCTCCTAAGCAGGCTAGTCAATCCTCCCTTACAAATCTTATGAAAGCCTTTCGGATGACTTTGTCTTTGTCTTGACTTTAAATCCACTGAGTATCCACAAACAATAATTGATATTTATCCTTTGCTTCCCCTTGAGGAATTAATGGAGAGGCTTGGTTCAGGCTGCTATTTTTCAAAAATTGACTTACGGGACGTGAATTTGCAAATTCCACTAGATGAGGAGTCTCAGAAAGTGTTGGTGGCCATAAATATTTAGGGTTGTTCAAATTTTAGCACTTAGCCTTTTGCACCTCTTTGATGCCTGCTATGTTCCAATGCTACTTAGAATAGCTTACTGCAAAAGTACAATTCGGGATGACATTGTGATGTTAGGATATACATTGGAGGAACATCTCAGTAACCTTCATATGCTTTTTCAAATACTTGCTTTGAAGTGTCTCCTGAACGAATTTGCCTTTTTTGGATTGAAATTCAGTACTTACGTCATGTTCTTAATACCCAGAGTGTTCATTCCCTTCACTCAGATTTGCTGGCCATCCGGCACCTCCTTGCCCTGCAGAACATGACAGAAATACAGTCAGGTCTTGGGAAGTTGATATATTATATCCGGATTATACCCAATGCAGCCCAGATCATGGTTCCATTGCATTGTGGGTCTGGAAGAATGCACTTTTTTTTTTTAAACCAAAGAATGTCAGGACACATTCCAGAAACTTAAAAATGCCTTGAGTGACAGATGCCTTCTTCATTTCGATCCTGCTAAGCTTGTGGTTTCAGCAGTGGACGCTTCTTTGTACAAGAACGGAGCTGTGCTCTCACGCAGGTTTGGTTCACAGGACAGGCTCATTGCTTTCACTTCCAAGTTATTGAACAAGACAAAGGGTAACTATTCCCAAATTGAGAAGGAAGCACTCACTGTTATCTGTGGTGTGACCAAGTTTGACCATTATCTGTTTGGTTGGAAGTTTTACCTAGTGATGGACCACAAGCAACTTCAGTCTTTGTTTCTTCTGTCCAAACCTGTTCTGTCAAGCATGGCTCAGAAGCTGCAACATTGGGCTTTGTTATTGTCACAGAATGTTGTACCGACCCACATCAAAGCATGCAAATGCTGATGCTCGTTATTGCCTTCATGTTGGTCCTGTTTCTGAATTTGATGCTGCTGCCACATCTTGTAAGATTGATGCGCAGGACTCTGAACTTTTACAAACTTTTCCACTGAATTATAGGAAAACAGCACAGGCAACAGAAGCAGACCCTGACTTGAATCTTTTGTTGCACTACATCCATACAGCTTGGCCTCGTTCAGTGGAAAACATACAGAATTTTTTGTGCTCAAATATTTTGCTCATTGACATAGCCTCTCCCTCAAGCATGGTGTGATTTTATTACAAAATGACTCCGGACATTGGTGTGCACTTATTCCTAAAGTGTTGCATAAAAGATGTGTTGCGTTTGTTCCACCAAGGACATTGGTCAATTGTACGCACAAAACAGTTAGTGTGTCAGCACTGTACCTGGATGGGCATGGACACCCAATGCAAACAAGTGACATACAGTGTCGAGCTTGCTTCTTTCTTCCTTTCTTGAGGCCTTATCCTCACAGCAATGCGGGGTCAGCCTTACTGTTGATTTGGCAGTGTTAGTTACAGAGGGTGGCTGGATGCCCTTCCTGCCGCCACCCCGAAACCCCCAGAATGGAATGAGTGTACCCCCACTGTCTGCGACTAGTGTAAGCCATGGAATAGTGTGAACGTGTTTCTAATGTCTGCGAGTCATGTCACTGAGGCGGAATGTGGGGACCAGCCCAGTATTCACCTAGTGGGATGTGGAAAACTGCCTAAAAACCACATCCAGGCTGGCCAGCATACCTGGGCGGATTCCATCCGTGACCAGTGCACCTACCCGAGTCCAGGAAGCAGCGCATTAATGTTCTCAGCTACCCTGGCGGGTAGTGTCACACTTTTGCTAAGAAACTATTAGCCCCGCTGCAAAACTTTTCAGCTTGGCCAAAGCCTCAATCGCCATGGCAAAGAGTGCATACTGACTTTGATGGTCCCTTATGGAACACTCGTTGGCTTACTGTTGTGGACTCTTCCCAAATGGAGATTTGCTAAAAATCTCGACTATGTCACATAGTACCATTCAGGCTTTGTCAACCCCCCCCCTTTTTTTTCTTTTTTTCTTTTTTTTTTAACAGATCAGTAAACTAGTGGCCTCCCACACATGGGAGCAAGTGCTCCTACTCTTCCTTACTCCTTACTATGTACTGCTCCCAGCCCCATGGTGGTCCGTCGCTGGCAGAGCTACTACATGGCTGGCATGGCACCATGGTACACTGCTCCAGTTGCTGCACCCACCATAGCGTGTGGCACCTCCCACACTCTGCAAGTATCACTTTACGCCTAATGTGTCTGTTGTTTTCAGAGATTTTGGTCACACCAGGTGCTAGGAGAGAGGAACCATTCTTCGAAATTTTGACACCTGCATGTATTTAATTCAAGGTCTTTCTGGGTTGCTTGATCACCATAAGAACCAGAATTGTACTTGCTGATTGCGAGGCTGAGAGATTGTAATGCGGTGATGGGACCAAACCGATGCTGACACAATGGGTAGAACAGTCAGACTGGGCAAAGTTAGGCTGGGAGAAACCTTTCCAGAACCTACCTTTTTTGAACTGGTAGCTAGTGACTGTAGTACCCAGATATCCAGTCTCACAGCTGAATCATCAACTTGTGGCAAAAGAAAGCACATGAAGAAAAAACTCACTGCCTTAGCATACAGCTGTTGCAATTTGGGAATGTGTGGGAGTACTAGGGTTGATGTGCAGCTCATTTTCATTTATGACTTGTCACACAATCATAAAGTATCTGTATATAGTGCTTTGAAAACACAAATTAAATTGTGTACTGGAAACATTGTAGGAAAGCATCACTACCTAACTCAATTAACCAGTCACATAAAATTAGCATAAGTTGAGCATGAGAAAGCAGGCTTGTTAGGCACTGGCACAACAAATAATGTTCACAAAAGGTTTGAAAGGAATAACTGGTTTATTGATTAACTAAATTAGTACAAGAGCATTCATATAATCTCAAGAACTGTTAGTTCTTCGTGGCGCTGGAAAGCATGAGGCACAGTAATAACGTCATTTGCTAATATAATGAACACTAAATAAATGAGTGGCATCATGAGTTTTGACAAGAATAGCTAACTTACTAGTGATTTTCACCCAGAAAACTGTACACATGGTACAACATGAGTGTGATGACAGAATAAAGTCACTAAGTCATAATTCGGAGTCTACTAGCACTAACACAGATTTGTTGACAGGAGATGAGGAACTGCTTTACATCTCTTGCAGGAAATGGCCAGGGCAAGACTCAATAGAACAAAACATATTCTTTACACGAGCTTAGAGGCCATGACATGCAGGAGATCATATTTTGAAAACTGAGCTGCATTGCAGGTATAGAGGCAGTGTGACATGAGTGAATCTCAATACTTCTGCACCAAACATCAAACAATGGACTCACTAACCGCTATAGCAAGAACAAACACGATTTATGGAACATAGTATTTTATAGAAAAACATGTAAGATACAGTAAAGTACGGGTTGTGTGGAGCACTGAACAGGTTGACTGGACAACAATAATACAGGTTACAGTGTGCCAGGGTGCCAGGGTGTCGACTCAGCTGGCCTCTATAAGTAGGCCTATGAGGTGTAACGATGTTTGATCTATGAAATCACACAAGTCATGAGTAAAGTGCATCGCTCGTCCCTTCAGGGGTGGGAAAAGCACACACATAAAAACACTAGGCACAGAAAAATACAAGATACAGAAAAAACCACAGTACAGAAGAAAAGTATGGTACAGAAAAAAGATCATGATACAGAAAAGAAAGCACAGTGCAAAAAAAATTGAGGTACAGAAAAAAAGAATGGTGCAGAAAAAAAGGCATGGTACAGAAAAAAAGCACAATACAGGAAAATATCATTGCACAGAAAAAAGCATCCCACAGAAAAAATGCAAGGTACAAAAAAAGTACAGTTCAAAAAATAGACCATGTTCGGGATCTTGTTCAAATACTTAATGCTGCCATTTTTACTATTCGTATGGTATCTGAAGTGAATGATCATTCAACACAAAAGTGGTCTACTTTGTTTATTTTCATTCGCTTATGTCATACGGTAATATATTTTGTGGCCACTCTTCCCATTCTAAAAGGATATTTTTGGCTCAGAAATGGGCAGTTGGGGCAGTAGGTGGTGTAAGTTCATGGACCTCTTGCCAACCCCTGTTCACGAGTCTGGGTATTTTGACATTGGCCTCTCGATATAATATGTTCCTTACTGTCATTTCTTGTTAAAAATATAAGCTTATTCCCAAGAATAAGCAGCTTTCACTCAGTTAATACTCAGCAGAAATCAATCCTGCAGTTGGACCGGACTTCTTTAACTCTTGTGCAGAAAGGTGTGCAGTATACTGCTGCATCCATTTTCAATAAGCTACCACTCAAATTAAAAAATCGTAGCAGTAATCCATGCACTTTGAAATCAAAACTGAAGAGTCTCCTCATGGGTCACTCATTCTATTCTGTTGAGTAGTTGCTTGAAAGATTAAGCTGATTCTTGCTATATTGTTGATTGCATTTACTTAAACTTATGGATTGACTTTTTTGGGTTCATAAACATTACTTTTATGTTGTAATTTCATGTACTGACATGTGCCATGACCTTGGAGATTTTCTCCTCAATTTGGTCAAACGGAACTTGACATGTAAATAAATAAACAAAATACAGAAAAAAGCATGCTACCAAAAAGAAAGCACTGGCACTGGAAAAAAAGCACTGGTACTGAAAGAAGCCCTGGTACCAAACAAAGCCCTGGTACCGAAAAACAAGTGCTGGTGTATAAAAGAGCACTGGTACCGAAAAAAGTACTGGTAATGAAAAAGCACTGGTACTGTGAAAAAAACAAGCACTGATCTCACAAGGCACTGAGATTATGAGTCACAGAAAACACCAACAACAGCGCAGATGTGGAGGTGATGAGTGCGCAGTTTGGCATACCATCCCACCTCTCATAACAGGTCATATAGCAGGACTGTAAATGGCGTCTCCATAGTGATGTCCTTGTTGAGGTCAGTAGTTGGGGCTGGAGGTGTCAGTGAGGGCATCAGAAATGATGGCCGCACAGGACCTAGCAATGGTGGCAGCAACGGCTGTTCAGTCAGGTGTCGTAGGGAGTGCACTGGCAATGGCAGTCAAGGAGTGAGGACAGAGGCTGGAACCCCAGACAGCGATCTGCCAGGCAGCAACCTCCACTATGGAGCAAACCAGAACTTCTGTGACACAGGAACAGGCATCAGATGTGGCGAGGATGGGAGATGTGGTGAGCCCTATGGAACAAACATTGCCATGCATGGTTGCAGCTGGTCAGAGTGATGGGACATCACCCCATCAGGAGTGTGTATGATGCACAGGTGCCGGCCCTGGAAATGCTCAGTGTCAGCAGGAACCCAGTTTAGCTGGCGGCCAAAACCACAAGCCTAGATGTGCGCACCCAGCTGGAACCATTGAGGAGCTGGTGACACCAGTGGACACAGTGGCAGATGCAGCGGCTGAACAACCTTGGTTGGTGTCCATTTAGCAGCTCCGCTGGGGCCTTGTCTGCCACAAAAGTGCAAAGGTACAAATTCAAAAAACAGTATAAAGCAGCTTCAGGAGACCTGCCAGATACACACTTCTGCATCTATGTTTTAAATGTCCAAACCATGCTTTCATCTTCACCATTAGATTGAGGATGAAACACCTCTAGCCTGATAAAATGATGAAAATTCTCGAGAAACAAACTGGGGCCCATATTGGTAACCACACTATACAGAAGTCCCTCAATTGCAAAAACCTTAGACAGGACTGAAATAGTGCCTTCCACAGATGGAAGGGCCCAGCAAAATCAAAATGTGGACACTTCCACGGGTGCTGTGGTGTATATGGCTGGCCAATACACATGCTGGTGAGCCAAAGGTTTGGTGCAAGAGGTCCTGCAATGATCAACATTCAGAAGCCACAGTACATTACACCATAATGAAGAATGAATCACAACCCAAGGAGCAGCATCCTCCATAGCTAACAAAAGAATGCAGTCAAACACAGAAAGGTGGTGCTTGAGGAAGAAGTAATTATGTTAGGAATATGAGGCATGGCAAGGGTGTTTTTCCAGCCAATTGTGCTGCACAAAAGGGAGGATCTGACTAAGTAAAGGATCCGTGGTGACATATGCTATCATGGCACTAGTGATGGCAAAAACATCGACTGCATTCTGGTTGGTTGGTTTAAAAGAGGGGGGTGGGGTGGGGGTGAAGGGACCAAACTACAAGGTCATCGGTCCCTGCATTCAGGTTATCACTATTTAAATAGAAACAAAGCAACTCATCCTGATGGAACACCGGGTCCAGCCCAATCAGAAGACGAGATAGGGCATCAGCATTTGAATGTTACACCATCAGCTGGTAATGGATCTGATAATGATAACAGGAGAGGAAGGAAGCCCACTGCTGCAAATGATGTGCTGCCTTGTCTGGCATGGAATTGAAAAAGGGTTAAAAGGAGCAACCAATGGCTTGTGATCCATGATTAAATGGAACTTAGAACCATACAAGAAGACATTAAATTTCTTGAGATCAAACACAATCACTAAAGCCTCCTTTTCAGTTTGAGAATAGCACTGTTGAGCAGGAGTTAAAGTCTTAGTAGTGTAAGAAATGGGTCATTGAGACCCGTCTGCGCATTTATGTGCCAAAACCACGCCAAGACCATGCTGAGAGGCATCTGTAGCCAACACATGATGATGACCTGGCTAAAAAGTAGACAGACATGGGGCAGACTGAAGCTTAAATTTAAGCAAAGCAAACACTCAATAGCAAACTGGGGACCATAAAAAAGGCACATTTTTATGTGAAAGTGCACACAGTGGCTGAGCAATAGTGGCTATATCCAGTAAGTACTTATGGTGGTATTCAGCTTTACCTAGAAATGCCTGCAGTTTCTTACTGGAGGTCAGCCATGGCAGAGCCCCAATTGCATCAACACAGTTATGCAATGGCCAGACCCAGGTGTGAAAAACCTTAAAACCTAGGCACTCAGTTGGTAACTGAAAAAATTGAGATTTGGCAATATTGCACTTGAGACCCACAGACTGCAAAACAGAAAACAATGTTCAGAGATTGTTAAGGTGGTCTCTGGTGGAAGAACCTGAAATAACTATATCATCAGGATAACTGATGCAGCTGGACACAGAGGCTGTCAGCTGTTCCAGAAAACACTGAAAATTATGGCTGCACTAGCATGCATTGATACTGGCTAAGGCTGAGAGATGTATTGACAATAAGAAGGTGCCTAGTGTTCTCCCATCAATCTTGGAGAAGTAATGGCCACCTGCCAGTTTTGTGAACAACTTGTCAGGGCAGGGCAAATAGTGTGTATCTATCACGGACTGCACATTAATCATGACACTGAAGTCGCCACAGAGGTGAAGCTTATCTGTCTGCTTCTTAATGATGACCAGTGGTGGAGCCCATTCACTGGAAGCAACATCAGATGGTCTAATCCAGCATGACAGAGTCACACAATGCAACAGGCACAAGTTGTGCCTGAAAAAACCTAGGGGTGGACTCTTTCATGGTACTGTGGGCCTGAAAACTGGTAGCACAACTGAGCCCATGGAAAACAGAGATGAAAACTCAGAGCAGAGGGACTCCAGTTACTGATACAGAACTTGATCTGACACTAAATTTACCTCATTGGCAATGGAATAACCAAAAGCAATAAATGCATCTAACTTGAACATGTCTGTGATCTGGGAATGATTGACAACAAGGAATGTGAGGGGTGAACAACAGATTTGTAAGAGACAGGAGCAGAGAACTGACCTGGGATCAGAATCTGCTGTTTGTTGTAGCTAAACAACTTCCATGAAACCTGTGTGAGGGGAGGGGAACCCAAGTCTATGTATGTCTGTGCATTTACTAAAGTTACTGCAGCTCCTCTGTCCACTTGCATTTTAGCAGTTTTTTTAACACATGCAAGTCAATAAACAATTTGTATGGTGAAACAGCCATTGTAGAGATACAGTTTATGTACGTCAATACTACTGTGTACACCATGTTTGAAGAGGAGTTACACAGCAATGCAATGTGGCCTTTCTTTCAACACTTGTTGCAATCCACCCAGCACTTATGGCATGTAGCATGCTCGTGTTGGATGAACCAGTATGGGTAAGACAGAAGGGGGTGACATGCCCACTACTGTGATCCATCCTTTCACTGCTGTGGCCATAAATGACACTGCCCCACGTGATGGTGAGTTGAGAGTTATACTGCTGCAACAAAGTCCCCATCATCCCGAACACTTGCAGTGTGCATAACAGGGTTTGACTGAGCAATTTCCTGTACCTGCCGCCATGCAGAAATCTTATCACCTGCAGCTGATGATAGTTCAAAAGACTGTGCTATATTGAGCAAATCTGTAAGTGTCAGTTTCTCACATTGAAGTGCTTTTTTGTGGACTTCCCTATCTGGGGCCATATGAATAATAACATGATACACCATGAGATCAGCATAGGATTCATGATGGGTACTACTGACAAATTTACAGTGACAGCTCTACTCATGTAATTCGGCAGCCCAGATTTGGTAAGATTGGTTTGAGTATTTCTGACAATGATAAAATTCTATATGTGTGGCAATGACGTGTTCTGTCATAGTACTGGGTTAAGAGAAGCTTGCACATTTCATCAAATGGTCAGCTGGCCAGTTCCTGCAAAGCTGCAAGTTGGCACAGCAACTGATAAATGTGTGGTGAAAACCAGGAAAGTAAGAAAGCCTTAGACAGGTTTACATCATCCACTCAAAAAGCCTGGAAATTTTGGCATAACTGTGTCTCATAGGAGTCCCTATCCTCAGCTGATTCATGAATGCCGAAAAGGTGATGATTGCACTGATGGGAGGGTAACATGCCATGAACATGCAAATGCCACTTGATTTAGAGTGGTGGCGAGAGCCTGCCAGTGTTCCATGAAAGCTTGCTGCTAGGCAATGATACATTCTCTTTTTCAACTCTTAATTATTGGTCCTCTTCCTTACTCTATTTTCATTGTCAACGGAATGTGTAGTGAGTCTGCCTGGAAGAGCTGAGTTAACTGTATTATAACCTCCTATATCTGTAATTACAGTTAAATGATGCAGTACTAAATTATTTATATTTATAGTATTAAAATATGGAAAATGAGAGGCAACTGATCAGTTACAAATTTAACCTAAAATTTATGTTACTTTGAATAATTTGTATTAAAATGTAACTGACAACAATTCTCTTCTGAAGAGCTTGACTTATCAGTATCTAGACTGTAATCAGACTCCTCTTCCATTATTGCACATTAACTTTATAAAAGTAGCACAAATTACTACATATTTTAGTATCTCTATATTCTGAAACACAATTCTGTTATGTCTTCCCTCCATAGTTCCTGTAATGTGCTCTGCAACTGGTTCACAATAGCTCTGCCAGAAGGAACTATTTCCTCAGAGCTTCTATGTTCACCACTGTTCTGAAGAAGCATTGATATTTTGAAACCATCTGTGACATGCCTAGGATTTTTAGGATTTTCAATTTTCTGGACTTCATCCCCTTTTTCTTTGAGCCCCTCATAAGAAAAAACATACACAAGAGTGCTTTGAGGACATAAAAGACACAGAAATGCCACAGCTGTGCTACTGCTCTCACCCTCTCTCCCCCACTATGTGCCCATGTAGGTAGTAATACCAACATTGTTCAGAGATGTTGTTCAAACTGCCATGTGACAGATAATGTTTTAGAGATGTTGCTGAAAAATAAGTCAATTTTACGTTACTGCACAAGTAGCATCTGCATGTTAATGGTTGTCTAACATGTGCAAAACAACCATGAGTTTCACAAATTATAGCTGCACAGTTGGTCCACCGTGCAATCAGCTCTATGAGTGTACCACTGTCCTGAACATTAAATGCTTTATTTTCTCCCACTAAAAGAAATCCCTAGGTCAGCAACAGCTCAAACAATATTCATCACACAGCAGATTGAACACTGTCTCTGAACATTACCAGTTCCAAACAGCCATGGATCCATAGCAGGAAAACAGTGCACATATGATTTTTTTATCACATAAAAAATGTTTCTTTCTATCTCCTCTGAGTGCTCAAATATTTTATGCATAGGTTTTTTACACCCCATATGCTACAGAAAATTATATCTGTAGCTGTCCATTTGCAAAACAACCACAGCTTCTAATGCTGTACTGAGTGCTACTCTATCATTAAAATTTCAAAAAGTATCAATCTATATATTGCCAAATGCTCTTTCAGTGTCAGATCTATTTTTGAAATGGTGTGCTGATTTTATAGGCTAGACGTACACATTTCACAGAACTTAGTTCCTGAATGGCAATACATTTTGCTGAATGAAATGATAGCAGGTGTCAGTCCCACCAGACAGTGAAAACAACTATTGCAGTTCCAATTGATGATGGCTGCAGGTGTACCCACAGATGTCAGGAAAATGGTGGGAATATGGACACATTTCAGCCTCTGTTTTCATCACCTCTAGAGAAGGAATGAAATCAACAGACCTAATTTCCACACTAGCAGCAATAGTCATGGGTGGTGGTTCAGTTTCTTTCATGTCTTATTCCTTTCTGTCATTATTATCCTTACACAGGTTTGTTCCTGGTTGGGGAGCATCAGGTTGTACTTCTGGGAGGGAGAATGAGCAGGTCATCGCATTTTTCTCCATCACTGTGTTAGAGTTAGCCTGCTGAGCAGACTCAGATGTTGGTAACCCTCTGCTGTAGAATGACAACTGGGCTGAACTCTTTCTAGCCTGAATGAGGGACCAAGGTACCTGACGAGAGTGTAGTGGGAACAGATGGGGAGGGTGTCTGGCCCTCATTGATAGATGTATTCAGATGGCAACAAGGGCCTGACATGGTGGAGCTATTGATGTCTTCACCCTTTTTTGAGGTGGGGCTTAGTCTTCATTTTTGCAAAGCTTGCTATAATTCACACTTTTTTTTCTTTGCTTCAAAATATTAAAGACAGTAAAAGTTTTGTACTGCTGTATCTTTCTTTCCTTCTTTATAACAGACATTCAGAGACTGAGGGGAACGTTGCACTCTACAGCTGACATACTCTGCAAGTTTACTGCACACAGCTGCAGCAGCTATTTGATATCATGACAGGTGGGAGTCATTTGTGCAGCATGAAGACA
This sequence comes from Schistocerca serialis cubense, assembly GCF_023864345.2. Classification (NCBI taxonomy): domain Eukaryota; kingdom Metazoa; phylum Arthropoda; class Insecta; order Orthoptera; family Acrididae; genus Schistocerca; species Schistocerca serialis. Next base: position 639,327,077 of record NC_064640.1, read on the forward strand.
TGCAAAAAATGCAAACATTTTGAACAATACACAGTACTTCATTATTTTTACCTTTTCAGTGATATGTCCCCTTTGAAAATCAAAATAATAGCACCAGTTACTGACCCTGTTATTGTTTCGGCCCCACTGGGTATAGAAGATGCCACACATTCCAGGTTTTATGACAGAAAATTATACCATTAAACATATTGGAGATATTGTAAGGAGCAACTGTGGCTAACCTTTTCATAGGAGAGCAGTGACTGGTCACCCTTGTAACGAGGATAGAGCCACTTCATATTTTGCAAAATGATATTACTTTTTCCTCAGTATGTTCAACAAAACACAAAGGTTTTGTGGTAAAAAGGACACGCCATCACTTTGTACACAAAGTAGGTAGTTATGGGAATATTTTTCACAACCCCTTTTGAATGTACTTTCCTCTCATGATGTGACTGGGATAGGGAATGCCTTGAGGTCATAACTTTGTGCATCAAAATGGCATTCCCTCTGGTGAGGTTGCTTGGGCCTTGTAGATATCAGTGTAAGAAAGTTTGATCCTGGTCATTGGGGACCATATGCCATGATGCCACCCATCTATGGGCATCAACCTCCTGCAGCAAATGGCTGATTCACATGGTAACTGTTACCTGGAGTGTGTGTTTCCTAGATCGTGGTGGCACATACTCCTTGGCATGTCTGGGGAGTTTTATATCTGGTACCAACAGTGTGTTCCCTTCATTGTCAGGAGGCTGACTGCTTATACTTGACAACTGTCTCACAACAGCCTAGGAATTATGGCAGATTTTGGGCACTTAATTTGATCTACTTAAGAGGTGCTGAAAATAGGATTACACTGTGGATAGAATGTGTGCCACATTGGGCGACCTCACAAGTCAGAAACTCTATTTATAACACAACACAATATTCGCCCTTTCCTTCACACTATGTAATTTGAGTTTCACATCGATTACAACTTGTATAAAGACATTCTGTAACGTAACTACATAATTTAAATTGTACATATCATGTGCATGTAATACCAGTTAATTTTGCAAAGCAATTTATCTATCATTATAAATGGGTTTGTTAACTTTGCCAAAAACATGGATGTGTAAATTAAAATATCTGATCTTGACCTGAGGGATTAAGATTACTATTTCAAAATGTGGTCCCTTACCATTCACTTATGGAAAGTATGCCAGGTTTCACCCTGGTTCCTTTTCTTGCCTTGGTGCACATCATTAGTGGAGATGTTTTCGTCAGTCACAGCCAAACAACAGTAGAAGAGAGTAGCAAGTAAACACTAGTAACGAGCAGATGTGTGCATTAAGTAGTGCTGTAGAGCACTGGATCAAGGGCCCAAATGTATCCTGCTGCAAAATGATGTTGTCTCTTATAGTGTTGCCTTGTCTGCAAGGTTTTTTGGGGCAACACAAAGTTAATGTTACTTATTCAACAATTTCCAAAAAGTTCAGCAAACATGATGGTCACAGAAATGCTGCATTTTGAGCTGGAGGTTAGCTTGTTGTATGAGACGTGCAGACCTGCAATTTTTTGGCAAAATTACAGCTCATACATCTGAGCATCATCAAAAAGGCAAGAGCATTCTCGTATCTTTAGACATGTAACAGGGCGATCAAGTGAAGTCAATATCATTGCTAACTGTTTGGAACAATATATTAGTCTCGCAAAATGTATGCTAGTGTCAGTGTAAACTATTGTGGGCTGGTCATTTACCTTAAGCTAACATTGTTTCCTATAGTAACATCTTGCTAGAAAGTATTTTATATGTTTTGAAAAGTATTTGAATATAGTAAAATTATTGTGTGACACTGATAGTGAGAGGTTATACATTACATAACATAAATGTGCCAGATAAATTTCTATTCCACATTGCTATCCCATAATTCCAATAAAGTAACTGTAAGAGCTGCAACTTATAGTAGTCAATAGACTGGCTTGATTAAGAAGAATTTTTGCAGTTGTAGTAGTCTCATGGTCAGCTTACTACTAGCAGGTTGGAACAAAAAGTTGAATCAATTAAAATATCACATTCCATTATGAAAAAACTTCTCAATTCTAACTTTAAAGTGTTGGAATTGTGCTTGCTTGTATCATTTTTGTTCTCACTGAAGCACATGGGTGAAGTCTTATACCAGGTTCTACTAATGACAGTTTTGTCCCAACACATTTTTTTTTTATTTGTACCTTCTGTGTTGGTAACAGTTTTCTTTTTTTTTACTATACTTACTTAATTTCCATCAGTGCTTGACAGAACATGATAAAATCAATTAGGAAACACTTTTGTAATGTTCTGTAAAACGTTAAGAAAGTGTTCCCTTTTAATTTTTGTTTCTTTTTTATTTAACATTTTCACAGGAGGATTAAGACTAGACTGGTTTGCATGCTAGCTGTGAATACTGGCACAGTCGTTTAGTGGACAACATAAAACTATTGGAAAGATAATTCAGGTAAGCAGTGAAGAAGTGTGATAATGTCCTTCAACAACAGCCACATTATAATCCACTAGATGCTTCAAAAAATGTGACAGCCTTCGCAGTAGTTTGATCCAGTTGTAAACCACAGTTATCAGTAATCTTTAGAAAAAAAATTAAGTTGTTAGAGTATTCCTTTTGCCATCAACAGCTTTGTTATAGGTGATCATCAATACAGTTCAAGTGTTGCACTAGGCTATTCATGTTCATAGCTTATGCACCTGTAGAACTTCACACTTCTAGTAAGGTTACAAATATTAGCAGATGAGACTATAAACTTTCAGGAAGCAAAGATTTAATAAAAGGTCTTGTGCATTAGCCTATACTGGCCATGGGCTAAACTGCTAGACTTATGAGCTGAGTAAACCAACTGTGGACTGACGGTACACCCCATGAACCAGTCTGTTCACCAGCCTGCTCTGCTTACAGATTCATAGCCCTGTCCCTGTACTGTAATTTTCATTGCTACTGTTTACAGTGTTCTTAAACACACGGAGAGAGAATATGACTAACATTGTGTGCTATGTGATTCCTGTAGTTATAGTCTTCAGTCTGAAGACTGGTTTCATTTCCCATCCTACTATATCCTGTGCAAGGCTCCTTACCTGTGAATAATTCCTGCAACCTACATCCATTTGAACTTGCTAACCGAATTCATCTACCGGTCTTCATCAATGATTTTCCCCCCTACACTTCCCTTCAATGCTGAATTGGTGATTCTTTGATAACAAAGTGTCCTCTCACACAACACCTTTCTTTAGTCGAGTTGTGCCACAAATTTTTTTTCTTCCCAATTATGTTCATTAACCTTTCACTAGTTAGATTATTTCCATATCTAATCTTCAGCAATCTTCTGTAGCACCACATTTCAAAAGCACCCATTCCCCTGTTGTCTTTTCTGAACTGTTATCATCCATATTTCACTTCCATACAAGGTTACACTCCAGACAAATACATTAGAAAAGGTTCCTAACACTTACATATGTATTTGATATTAAAAAATTCAGAAATGCTTTTCTTTCCATTGCCAGTCTACATTTTATATTCTCTCTACTTTGGCCATTATCAGTTATTTTACTGCCAAAACAGCAAAACTCACTTACTATTAGTGTTTCATTTCATAATCTGTTACATTCAGTATCACCTGATTTAGTTCGACTACATTACATTAGCATTGTTTTATTTTTGTTGATGTTCATCTTATAACCTCTTTTCAAGACACTGTCCATTCCATTCGACAGCTGTTCCAGATCCTTTGCTCTCTCTGACAGAATTACAATGTCAACTGAAAACAGCAAAGGTTTTATTTCTTCTCACTGAACTTTAATGCCTCCAAATTTTGGCTTCCTTTACTGCTTGCTCAGTGTACAGATTGAATAACATTGGTGGAAGGCCACGAACACATCTCACTTCCCTCCCAACCACAGCTTCCCTTTCACACTCTGAGCAGTTATAATTAAGGTGCAGCTACTCGTCCGCAGCTCGTGGTCGTGCGGTAGCGTTCTTGCTTCCCACGCCCGGGTTCCCGGGTTCGATTCCCGGCGGGGTCAGGGATTTTCTCTGCCTCGTGATGACTGGGTGTTGTGTGATGTCCTTAGGTTAGTTAGGTTTAAGTAGTTCTAAGTTCTAGGGGATTGATGACCATAGATGTAAGTGCACAGAGCCATTTGTTTTTGCAGCTACTCACAGATGTAGAGCATGTGTTGTAGTCATCATATGGCAGCAAAGCTTGGTAGATATTGTAATGTGTTAATGCACAACAAATTTATGCTGGAAGGGGGGGGGGGGAGTTCCAATTTTGGCCACCAGGTGTAAATCTGGCACTGTGAATGCAGGAAAGACGTTTATAAAAGTTTCCGTATGTGATGAGCTAGGTATAGGATGTGGGCAGAAAGGGTCAAAAACTGAAAACGTGTACTGTAGATTCTATTATTAACTGCTACTCACTCAATCTGTTCAATATGAGCACTGGAGAAAGTGACAAGATGCTGCAGCTGTAAAACTACATTATCAACAGTTGCTTGCAGCAGTTCCTGTGGAATATGAGCAATGTCTTCTTGTATACTGGCCTCCAGATAACAGGAACTGAATGTGTCCCTGGTAAACACATTTTGCTACCTATCCACAGAGCCAAAAGCCATATGGAATCAGATCATGTGATCTTGCAGGCCACGCATCTAGGAAACTTCTGGAGGTAACAAGTTCATGAAAGGTTGCATTAAGCAGATCTTTCACTGGTCAAGCAAATCAATGGGTTGGCCCATCTTGAATGAAAACAGGGTGCAAACATTATGGTACACCTGATGGGCTTTCTGGGTCTATTCTCTTCAAAGGAGAATGAACTGAGAATAAAGGGGCTCGTGAATCCACACCACACAGTTACATATGGCAAATGCAATGGCTTTTTTTGCACAACACATGGTTTAACAGTGCCCCAAATATGGTAGTTCTGTGTATTCACTGCACCCTGTAGAGTAGACTGTGTCTTGTTACTCCATATAATGTTGCCAGGCCATATGTCATCAATTTTGATCTGTGCCAGAAACCGAAGAGGATATTCAGAATGTCACTGTGGATCATGAGGTTTTGGTTGCTGCACTGTCTGGGTCTTGGACAGGCATCAGTGTAAAATAGACTGCAAAGACCATGAGATGGACAAATTTCATTATACTGCATGAGCACTAGCACTACCCATGGAATGTGCTGCATGATCAGTTGCAGCAACAGCAACCTCGTCAATAACTTCCACTGGGATAGGACACCTTCCTCTTCCAAATGCCACATCAAGCTCAACTGTGTTTTCAAAATTCATTATCTTCTTTAATCCATTTAATGACATCAGGCTTTTCCTCAAACCTTTCAGATGGCAATGCTCTGTCAACGCAGCACTAAATGTTTCTGTTCACATAAAACAATTTCACTAACACAGACTCTCTTCTTGATAGCTATATTGCCCACTCACATTACTGCTTGTCAAATAACAGCGTGGATACTTATTGTAGGATACTGCAAGCGATTTGTCATCCAAATCCACAGAATACCAACAAAGTGTCATTCATCAATAGGATAAAATCAGCAGCACTGTAAACATAACTGGAAAAATGTATGAGTCAATATCAGTTACATATGTTATCTTTTTGTTAAATCTTCAAATTTAACACATATATTTCGGACAACACAACAACACATATAAGTCACTGAGTAAGTGGACCTGTGAACAAGTCGGCATTTGATTAAACACTGAGTCTCAGTCTAGCGGCCGCTGCTCGGCTGGCCGCTTAGGTGGCGCAGCTGCTGCATGGCTGGCAGACAGAGCCGCACATAGAGGACGTGCGTAATTGCTCGGCAGCACTTTGAATAATCGGCGAGTCACAACACTTTTGTAGAACATTTATAAGAACAAATAGAATGTTTATGTTCCCCTGCTAATCTGTAATGAAGCTTTGAAGTGCACTTTTTCATATTATTTATTCTTTATGTAGAAAAATTATAATAGTGCAGCACAGTTAGTATTTGGATTTTGGCTCACTTGTTTGTAATTCAGATGCATTACATCCTGGATGTACTGTATAGAGTAGACTTTTGAATGATAATTTAGGTTGCATTACTGCTTTGAATATATGTTAATTCCTAATTGTAGCACTTTTATATAATTTGGTTGTATAACACTGTCCACTCTGCAATCATTAATATAAATAACTCAAAGGTTTTCAATATAACAAACATCCCAGGGGGCCATCCTACATTGCCTTATAAGTGTCTGCCCAATCCCTCTAATTTCCAATATTTCCACTAGACCACACTAGCCCTTTTTTGGGTAAATTTTTCTGCAAGGCATAGCTGCTGAATAACTATACTCACAGTTGCCAACAATAAATGAGGAAACAAAAAATGGCAGCTTGGACAGAACTGAGGTTATGTCATAATACAGTTGGACTTTCCCATCAAAACATAAGAAGCTTGAAACTTCCTGACGAATTAAAACTGTGTGCCGGACCGAGACTCAAACTCGGGACATTTGCCTTTTGCAGGCAAGTGCTCTATAATCTGAGCTATCCAAGCATGACTCACGCCCCTGTGAGGATGGGGCATAAGTCATGCTTGGATAGCTCAGATGGTAGAGCACTTGCCCGCAAAAGGCAAAGGTCCCGAGTTCAAGTCTTGGTCCGGCACACAGTTTTAATCTACCAGGAAGTTTCATATCAGCACACACTCCGCTGCAGAGTGAAAATCTCATTCTGGAAACATAAGAAGCTTGTTCAGTAAGAGAAATGAGCTTCTTAAATGAAGACAATACACTGAATAATGTAACTTCTATAGATGTGGTGTGCATAACAGATCATCATACGGAAGTCACAGAAACTGCAAAGATGCATGCAGATGGATACAAGACAGTATGACATTACTGTAGGTGTAATACAAGGAAAGTGGAAGAGAGTCCCAGGCCACAGACCTTAGGGAGTACTGCATTGATCATATTTTTGAGCATTATAGTTCAGAAATACTTGGAAACAGGGATGTAGATAACGAGAGGGAGGGGGGATCAGGGGTCCCAAATCCTCCTCCCCCCCTCCCCAGAGCCATAGTCATGAAGGCTTTTTTAATTTTTTTAAAGGTGTTCATGATGCAACCTGTGTCCCAACTGTAAACAAAATCCATCATCTTTAATTAAATATATGTGAGCCCCATAGTACATGGTTCATCTCACCAGTCAAATGGCAGCAATCACACATCCCGAGTGGTCAGATTTGACTAAGTAAGAAGATGTAAAAATTCACAGAATTGTAAATTCCATATCATTTACACTATTCAGAGATAATTTAAAAGATGAAAAATGGGAAGAAGCTTATCAAACGTACACAGTAGATGAGAAATTTAATTCATTCCTAAAATGTTATCATGAATTGAGTTCTCCTTTACATCTGGTCAAGAATACTGAATCACCTTGAGAATAACCTTCTAACAGCTCAATTTGTCTTCAGCAAAGCTCCTCTACAGAGAATTCAATATATAATCAAGAACTAAATGAAAAGAAGTCTTGATGGGATTTTTTTGTGATCTTGCAAAAGTCTTTGTGCAGATCACAAAATACTGCTAAGGAAACTAAAATGATGTGGCATTAATGGTCTGCCCCATGCTTGGATGGAGTCTTTTCTTAACAACAGAAAACAGGATCATTTTAACAAATGATACGATGAGAATGAGAATAAATTCTGAGTGGGAAAACATTGATATAGTGTGCTGCAAGGTTTAGTGTTTGACTGGCCCCTGTTCTTGGTCTACATAAGTGATTTGTCAGGAATGTATGAGAATTACTCAAAAACTGTAATTTTTGCTGATGGACCTAGTGTATTGATAAAATGTCTGAACGTATCCATAATACACAGAGCCAGCAGAATAATGAAACGGGCCTAAAACTGGTTCACAGCCAACAGCCTAACCATTAATATTTCAGAAACTCATATTATGCAATTACAAACATATCAAAATGGCTTCACAGGTACCAGAAATAGAGATAAATAGGGCGTTCACTGGATCAGACTCCAAGTGTTAAGTTTGTGGACGTTTGGATGGGTATTAAACTGAGGTGGTAATGGAGAGTTGGGGGATCATGCAGGGTACACCTTGTGTACTTGTTGATGGCATACACTGTATCATTTTGGGAACACTTTCTTCCACCTCAACTGTCAGTGTTGTTGGTAAGTGACCAGCGTCCAGCCTGTGCACAGGGAATGAGTTGGTTTCACAATATTCATAATGCAGGTTTGTGAATAATGAGTGATATGGAGCCTTTCTATCAGGATATTTTGCACAATACAATCACATGGCTTATTGTCCACTGCAGTTGGCCGCACCATAAATCAAATGTATCTCAGTCATTTTGTGGTATAGAATGTCAAATCAAACACCTTTCAGCCGTCTAATTTCCAAACTGTTACTTTATTTGGTTAACAGTTTCGGCAACTTACTACACCATTTTCAGGCCCCCAGACCAACATGTAGGAAGATTCCACCCGTGGTTCCAGTCGAAATAGAGCCCAGCATTCAAAGACTAGTATTTGTAGTTTTCTGCTTGGTACAGCAATCACTTTAACCATCATCTGCAGGCAGATGATGGTTTAAATGATTGCTGTATAAAGCAGAAATCTATAGATACCAGTCTTTGAATGCTGGCCCCTATTTTGACTGGAACCAAGGTTGGAATCTTCCTACACATTGGTAAGCGGGCCTGAAGATGGCAGAATAAATCACCAAGACTGGTAGCCAAATAAAATAACAGTTTGGAAATTAGACAACTGAAAGGTATTTGATTTGACATTCTGCACTGAACAGTCGAGACCTGTAATCATCTCTGAAAATATGGACATACAGAGATTTTGCAGTGTGTGTAGTTAGCCAAGTTAATCCTTATGCTTCCACGTCATGAATGGTGGGTGTATCTGCATACTCTGCCCATGGTTGTATAGCAATGCCCTTTCATGACCGTAGCCTCCTCGTTTCACATTTTGATCCCTGGTTCCTATGTGATTACTGAACCTTGTTATATGTCCAATGTGGCATGTCAGTTGTAAAAAATTTTTTGAATCACCCTGTATAAAGAGCTTATAGTGGATTGTGTGAGGCATTAAATAATAACAGCTGAGTGGTGAAGGGGCAGTTGGCTCTTCCAAAGTAGGTGTTTCATTGTAACACAAATATGTAAACTAACCTAGGCTGGAGTAGTGCCCTTAGGACATAACTGTTTGGACAGATTAGTGCTAGTCATAATTTTTTTATTACCATACCATACAGAAGCAGCCAACACACACTGATTCTGCGTACTAATACTTGTTCCATATCACTGATGGCTCTCCTTCTGGATGGGATCTATGGAACATGATTTGTGAATGAACAAAAAATACTTCTTTTCCAGGTTTGCTGTTACTCTTAGGATCTTAGCAAAGGGGGAAAGTTACACAAGTTTGGCATACTTGCACAAAATATCTGTGCCAAGTATTCCACACTCTATAGTTGAAGTATGCACTGCAATTTGGAATGCACTGAAAGGCAAATATTTGAAAGTAAAGGTGTTCTTAAAAGCTGTTGTTGAAGTATCAGCCCACCAAAACCATTATCTTCAGTCATTACTGTGAAAACAATGTCAATGTTTCACTGCTGCCTTTGTCCCATGGGCTCCTAAAACAGAAGGATAATTTTTGTTTGCTTTTGCTTTAGGGCATAAAAACAACTGGGGTCATATGCACCTATGTCAAAACTATAGAACACGAAGACAGAGAGCAATTAAAAAATGACTGTATATCAGTCCCAATTGACATAAGAGGAGACAGCTAAAAAAAGGCATGTGGAGGAAGGGCTAAAAAAGACACCATACAGAAACGGAGGTCCAACACTAAAAATTAAATGGCCTTCGCGATATTGCTTTGGCGGATAAAAAGTAAAATGTGGTTGACAGCCTGCACGTCATTTGCTAAAATGGCCAATAACTCAGAGGGAAAACCCAAGAGGGAACATAAACAGTTAAAAAGTGGGCATTCCGTCAGGAAGTGGCAGGCAGTTAAAACTTGGGCACAATGTGTAAAAAGTGGTGGGGTAGCGCCACTTATCAAATGATGATAGCTAAAAAGGCAGTGCCAAATATACGACTAGTTAAAATGATCTCCTCCTGGTGGGAGGGCTGAGAGGAGGTTGTCAAAGCTGCTGGGAGAGGCTTAATAAGCCGGAGCTTATTCCCGTGAAGGGAGGACCATTGGCAAGGCCAAAGGGACACCACCTCCTGACAGATGGCAACACAAAGATCATCAGAGGGTATATAGAAACTAGCAGGCTGAGGTACAAGGACTGCAGCCTTGGTAGTAGTGTCAGCAGCCTCGTTTCCTTGCAGACCGACATGACCAGGAACCCACATAAACATCACACTGGCTGCATTAAGAATGAGCAAGTGACAGTTTCCCTGGACCCACTGCACTAAGGGATGGGCACTGTACAGCGCACATAGACTTTGAAGGGCGCTGAGTGAGTCTGAGCAGAGGACACAATTGTAAAGCCTGTGTCGCCGGATGTACTCCATGACCTGATACAGGGCAAAGAGCTTGGCTGTAAATACTGAGCAGTGTGCAGTGTATTGAAAGATATGGGTGCCAATGATGAAGGCAAACCCAACCCCATGGTCAGTCCAAATGCCATCAGTGCATACAAAGGTACTATCGCGAAGTTCCTTGTGAAGATCGTGAAACTGAAGGCGATACCACAATGCTGGAGTAGTGTCCTTAGGACACAAATGAAGGCCAACGTTAACATGGGCCACTTCATGAAGCCAAGATGGTGAAGGGATCACACCAACTGGGAAAGTTGCAGATAGTGTGAAGTTAAGCCCCTGTGGCAAGTGGTGACAGTGGACTCCAAGAAGTAACAGGGAAGAGGAATGCCGCCCATACTGGTGATCAAAGGAAACATCAAAGAAGGAGGCAAAGGATGGGTGGACACACGACAGACAAACAGTGTGCATACCTGCTGAAGAGAAAGTCATGGTGGTAAGACAGTGGTAGTTCAGCAGCTTCAGCATACAGACTCTCAACCAGGCTAGTGTAAAAGACACCAGTGGCCAAACTGATGCCACAATGGTGGATAGTGTTAAGTCAGCGTAAGAAGGATGGATGTGCAGACACACAAACAAAGCACCCATAGTTGAGTTTCGAATGGACAAGGGACTGATACAAATGAAAGAGGGTGGCTTGATCGGCATCCCCAGGAAATACCATTGAGGGCATGTAGGACATTGAAGAACAGTGTACAGCAGACTGCCAGGTAAGACAGAAGGGAGGACCAAGAGAGTTTATTATCTAGCATGAGCCCCAGGAATTTCAACAAATGGAAGGGCAACAGGCCCAAGATCTAAAGATGGTGGGAGAAACCAATTGCGCTGCCAGAAATTAATACAGACAGTTTCGTCACTGGAAAAGTGAAAGCCACTGTTCATGCTCCAGGAGTAAAGACAATCAAGACATCACTGAAGAAGCCAGTCAGTGAGACAGGTCCATGGAGAACGGCAATAGATGGCAAACTCGTCAACAAAAAGGGAGCCTGAGATGCCCCGTGGGAGACAGGTCATTAAAGGATTAATGGTGATAGCAAAGAGGATCACACTCAGGATGGAACCCTGAGGCACACAGTTTTCCTGTATAAAGATGTCCGACAATGCAGAACCCACACGCATCTTGAAAACTCAGTCTTCTAAAAATTCCTGAAGGAAACAGGGCAGGGGGCCATGGAAGCCCCACATATAAAGAGTATGGAGGATATCAGTTTTCCAGCAGGTGTCCCAAGCCTACCAAAATCTAAAAACACAGCCACAGTCTGGTATTTCCACAGAAAACCATTCATTACATGGGTGGACAAAGAAACAAGATGGCCAACTGCAGAATGCCGTGCTCAAAATCCACACTGTGCATTTGTCAGTAAATTGCAAGACTCAAGCCACCATACCAATCGGGCGTGAATCAAACATTCCATCACCTTCGAAACACAGATGGTGAGAGATGGGATGGTAGCTAGAAGGGAGATTTTTGTCCTTACCTGGCTTAGATATTGGTATGACACTGGCTTCATGCCAATGTCGATGAAATGTGACCTCTGCCCAGATGTGGCTGTACATGTTAAGCAGAAAGTGATTGCCCCCAAGAGAAAGGTGCTGCCACATCTGAATGTGGATGTCGTCTGGCCATAGAGTGGAGGATTGGGATGAACTGAGAGCATGATCTAGTTCCCGTATAGTAAAGGCAGCATTGTGGCACTCACGATTTGGAGAAGATAAGGGTATCGCCCGAGCCTCCTCCACTCGTTTCTGATGGAGCAGGGTACAGTGATAGTGGGAAGAGCTCAAAATGTCCACAAAATGGCGACCCAAGATGTTGGAGATAGCAATAGGGTCCATAATAACATCATCTGCTACTGTCAGGCTGGAAATTGGAGAATTGATATTGGTCCCAGAGAGCCGTCGGAGGTTGGTGCACAAAACAGAGGAATGGGTGGAACTATTGAAAGAATTAGTGAGTGAAATACAGCTAGCTCTTTTGCTATCCTGAAGAACATGACGACACTTTGATGTGACAACACTTTGCATGCATCTGTTTATAATGAATGCAGTTTGCCATTGTAGGATGACTGTTAAAAACATGGCAAGAATGTCTCTGTGCATGAATCGTGTCACAGCATGCTTCAGTCCACCAAGGTACAGGGACAAGGCATGGTAAAGAGCAAGTGCAAGGAATGGAACATTCTGCAGCAGTAAGGGTAACGTTTGTGAGATATTCCACTGGTCATTACGATTGGGGAAATCTTGTTCTTTGAAGGTTTCCAGGGAGGAGTAAAGCTACCAGTCAGCCTTAGTAAGCTGCCATTTGGGTGTGCATGCAGGTGGGGTAGGAGTCAGCCACTCAAGATGATGGGTAAGCTGGGCAGCGCAGAAGGATAGGTGCAAATGTAAATAGGTGTGTGGCGAATCGGAAAGGAAAGCGGGTGCTCCAGTGTTAAGGCTGAAGAGGATGAGTTGATTAAGAAGATCAGCCAAGAAGCCACCAAGCCACCTCTCTGACAGGTTCTGGGAGAACCCCATAGGGGATGATATGGACTGAAGTTACCAAGTAGCAGAAATGGGGGAAGTAGCTCTCCAGTAAGCTGAAGGAAGTCTGCCCTGGTGACAGTGAATGAGGGAGGGAAATATGGAGAAAAACTGGCTGCTGCACACTTGACACCAGGCTGTGGGCTGGTGATCTTTTATTATACTTTCTCCATGTTCCTATTTAAATCTTGTTTCACCTGGAGATGGGCTTATGTTCACCCAAAACCAGTCATGAATTGAACAAATAAATCTTTTGTAACTGAAGCTGTTTATTCTCTGATTCCATGATGCACAGCTGTGGATGTCCTGTCAATTAAATTTTGTCAATGCCAATAGTAAAGTTAGATGTAAAATACATATTTCATGCAAGTGGCATTTTAAGAAATTAGTTATGCAAAAAGAAATGTACAAACTCAATGAATCTAGCATGACAAATATCTGTAGCAGCTACTGCTGTTATAGATGCAATGGACCAATAAATATATTAAAGAGAACCACTGTTCTAGAACTGCCTGATGTGTTAAAGTCACTGAATGCTTTTGAAGTTACTATTCTAGTTTATTCAGTTACTATCTAAAAATTTTAACTTTTTCCTCCTCCTGGGATAAAACATGCCATTTGAGCATTCTCTTCTTCATACATTTACTATGCTCAATATTCTATCAAATATTCTTAAGGTCTTTCTGTTCTTCTCCGCACAACACCAACAACATTAACAAGCTTAACTTTGTCAAGAGAAAGCAATGGCCAAAAATATTTACTACTCTATTTGGGATATTACTCTGGGCTTCACGCCGTTTATGAAATTTTCCACTAAATACATCAGATGGAACTGTGAGACTCTTGGTCTCCAAACAGCACTGAAAGAGCCACTGCTCTCACTCTGGAATATTTTTGTATGTTCTGCAATATAGTGAGACCGCGAAGTAAAAAATTTTGTCTTGCAGTCATTGACAGTCCCACCTTACAAAACTTCTGCCACCTCCACAGCTACACAACTCAAGCCATCCTTCCTTCCATTCTAAAAAATACAGGGAGTTTCAATGATACTTCTCTAAACATGTGTGCATATACCTGTATCTATACATAACATAATGATATAAGGAACAGGAAGAATATTAGAGACACTGAAAATTTACCTTATGGTGATACAGTGGATGTTCTGTATCAATGAGCATGCTTTTGTCCTGATAAGCAGAAATCAGGGCACTTACTTAACTCCCTGTCCATTCCATTTCTACAAAATACCAAATTACAATAAAACACAAATAATTATAAATATATTGTGACAATATCAAAAAGGGAGTACATTTATTAACAAGTGATGATGAACACTCACTATGAGAGTTCTGTTCACAGATTGGCTGTGTGTGTCTACTGCTGGAGTCCATGATTGTAAATAAATGTGGCACAACTACAGTTTCTGTGCATGTGCAGTATTCAGTGTACTCCGAATTTTTGAACTCCGCACTTGGCCAAGTCTGTTTATCATTGATGTCACTGATCCACTCGTATCATGGTTGCTGCTGATTACATGCAGGGGCTCAACTTACACTCAAATCAAACAGTTGATTTTGAGCAGAAAGTCATTTGTGTAAAATGGGCTTTAGACAGAACATGAAACATCAGCTTCACTTCTGTTTACAAGTCAATGGAGGCATTTTTGAACTTCTAGTGTAACTGATGTATCTGTGTTGTGTTAATGTTGTTGCCTCTTAGTAATAATGAAGTAAAACTTGCTTGTGTTATTTTGTCTTCACAGGAAAACACTTTTTCCACAGTGTTTTCACTGTCCCATGAAACCTTCCAGAGTTTGTTGGCATAATTAAACTACATCCAGAGGACATTCCCTCTATTGGTTTAAAAAATGCTCACAGGTAATTATGAAATTAGAGAAAAAAAATTGTTTTGGTGTCTCTTGCAAGCTCCCAGAGCTTGTCAGTTTATATAATTTTCATCCTATGTATCTCAATGTCAATATATATCAGTTAAGTTGCTGTTACAGGAAACATGTCAATTCACCTATACCATATATCTTCCACAACAGGTGGAATAGTCTGGTCACCACTGTCTCTCCCAAGGATATCAGTAGTTCTAAGAGAATGTCACCAAATCCTGGGGCCTTGTTTCAATGTACCTCTTTCTGTACTTCCTACTGTGTGTTTCAGTGGTTCTTAATGTGTGGTAATTGATTACTACATTGTAATTATCAACATTCCGTCCTATAAGAATGGAATGCCTTTAGTTCTGGGCATGTGTACCTGATTTGCACTATTTGGAAATTTTTGTTCGCAGTGAAGATATTCTGTACTTCTTTTTGCTTTCTTATACATTCTTCTAACTGTAAAAAATATATATATATTAAAAAATCTCATGAACTGTCACTACAGTGAAGCATGGAAGCTTAAGCATTCAAATTGCTTACAACTCATTCCTGCATAGTTAAATGAAAGAACAGGGAAGGGGGATAAATACAGGGCTTTGCAGATGGACACAGAACGAAATGCAGCTGAGGTAACTGGTTGGTCTGGCTACTGACATCAAAGGTAAAGCCAGTGGGCTGGGGAAATGGACTGGTGAGGTGTGTCAACACAGCCAAGCTGGCAAAGTGTGCAATCTCGCGAGCCAGCTGGAGAAGCCTGTGTACCACACAAGCCAAACAGCAAGAGGCAGGCTGAAACCAGCACTGAGCACAACAAGTGGCCAGGTCCCATGTCATGAACCACAAAAAATGCTTCATTCAGCTTGTACATGGAGAATAGGGAGTCATAAAGTCCCTCACTGTTACATAGGAAGCTCTAGCTGCCTTGCTTGACAATAGTTTTATTTACGAAGGCTGGGCTAAATTGGAGATACCGCTCCTTTGACACAAAATTTTCCACTGCTGTGATGTATGGTGGTCACACTAGTCAGCCAGAACATCATGATCAGTGACCTACTATCGATATAAACCCATCCAGGCAATGGCAGCATCAGCTGGCAAGGAATGTCTGATAGACACACGCATGGTGCATGCAGTATCAGTGAGCCTGCTGTCCGTGTGTAGGATGGGGAAGGCCTGCAATTTATTTGAGTTTGTCTGAGGACAGGTTGTGATGGCCCAGGGGCTTGGCACAAGCATTCCAGAAATTGCACAACTTGTCAGCTGTTCAAGTGAGTGTCTTCAACTCATGGCAAAACCAAGTTGAAACTACATTCAGGCATTGTGGGTTTGGGCAGCCACCTCTAATTAAATATGTCTGACATCATAGGCTGGGCAGAATGTTAAGACAAAACAGGCTGTGAACTGTAGTGGAACTAACATCAGACTGTAATGCTCAGCAGAGTAAAAGTGTGTCCAAGAACTCAGTGCATCGAACACTCCTAACGATGGGCCTCTGCACCCAAGGACCCATGCATGTGCCAATTTTAACACTGTGACATTGGCAACTATGACTGAAATGGGTATGTAACCATCAGAACTGGTGTTAATGCAGTGGCAAAGAATGGCATGGTCTGGTGAATCCTACCTTCTTCATCAAGCCAATGGGAGGGTGTGAATCCATTGTCTTCCACGGGAACAGCTCCTTGACACTTGTATTGCAGGTTGGAGACAAGCTGGTGGTGGCTCTATTATGCTCTCGTGAAAATTCATGTGGGCATCCTGGGGTCCAGTGGAGGCTTCTGCAAGGCCTGACAATGGCCAAGGCGTATCATACGCTGTTTGCAGGCCACGTACACCCCTTCATTACAATTATGTTTCCCAATGGCAGTGGCATTTTTCAGCAAGATAATGCACCATGTCGCAAGGCCAGGAGTGTGACTGAATGATTTGAGGAACACTGTGGTGAGTTCCAATTGAAGTGCTGGTCCACAACTTGTCACATATGAACCCAACCAAACACATGTGGAACGTGACAAAGTGATGTCAGAGCTCATTGCCCCTTCCCTGGAATTTATGGGAAATAGGTGACTTGAGTGTGTAGATGTGGTGACATCTCCCTCCAGCTACCTACTCAGGCTTCACTTCTTCAATACCATGATGTGTTGCCACTGTTATCCATACCAAAGGTGGACATATCAGCCCTCAGGTAGCTGGTCATAGTGTTCTGGATTATTGTACATCACAGAGGACTGGAAAACTTAGCTGCTTCCCAGCTCAGGAGCCACAGGTTCATCAAACCAATACCCACCCGACAAAGATGAAGCTCCCTGAAATTATTGCCATTTGGCAGGGCCCAGAAGGCACACGTGGCTTATTGGACACCAGGAGAGCAACGAGCATTACCTCCACAAATTTAAAAATTGAAGCGGTATGCAATCCAGTCTTCTTCCGAGAGTGGCTGTTGCTAATGGCGAAAAGGGTACACATCAAGGAGAGGAGGGAGGGGGTGGAGGGGAGGGACAAGTATTATTCCAAGATACAGTAAAACTTCATTTATACGTTTTTCACTTATACATTTTTTATACATTTTTCTCACTCATACTTTTTTTTGTGTCTCGGTGAAATATCCACAGCGTACACAAGTTATGATGCTCCAGCCACTTGACCTTTGAGTAATACATAATTTCAAGTTGCATTATCGCAAAATGCTCATGCAGCATGCCATTAGGTGTGTAGACATAAAAAAAAGGAAGAAATGAAAATAAACATTTTACAGGTAAGATTTTTACTTGCCATATATTTCATGTCGTGCTACTGGAGCCAAAGAACACTTTGAGAAACTTCCTGGCAGATTAAAATTGTGTGCCGGACTGAGACTTGAAATTGGGACCTTTGCCTATCGCCGGCATGTGCTCTACCAACTGAGCTACCCAAGCACGACTCACGCCCCGTCCTCACAGCTTTACTTCTGCCAGTACCTCTCATCTCCTACCTTCCAAACTCTACAGAGGCTCTCCTGTCGATCTTGCAGAACTAGTACTCCTGAAAGAAAGGATATTGCAGAGACATGGCTCAGCCACAGCCTGGGGGACGTTTCCAGAATGAGATTTTCACTCTGCAGCAGAGTGTGAGCTGATATGAAACTTCCTGGCATGTTAAAACTGTGTGCCGAACCGAGACTTGAACTCGGGACCTTTGGTACAGCACTTACCTGCGAAGGGTGAAGGTCCCGAGTTCGAGTCTCAGTGCGGCACACAGTTTTAACCTGCCAGGAAGTTTCATATCAGCACACACTCCACTGCAGAGTGAAAATCTCATTCTGGAAACATCCCCAAGGCTGTGGCTAAGCCATGTCTCCGCAACATCCTTTCTATCAGGAGTGCTAGTTCAGCAAGGTTGGCAGGAGAGCTTCTGTAAAGTTTGGAAGGTAGGAGATGAGGTACTGGCAGAAGTAAAGCTGTGAGGATGGGGTGTGAGTCATGCTTAGGTAGCTCAGTTGGTAGAGCACTTGCCCGCAAAAGGCAAAGGTCCCGAGTTCGAGTCTCGGTCTGGCATACTGTTTTAACCCACCAGGAAGTTTGATATCAGTGCACACTCTGCTGCAGAGTGAAAATCTCATTCTGGAAACACTTTGAGAAATTATTAATGAATTTGTTTCTTCTACACTACATTGCAGCTTCATAGCACACTGTTTCAGACGATACCATTCGGAACTGTTTCTGAAACGCCCAATTTGAGAAAGAAGCCTATGATCATAGTGGAAATGATCATACTGACCATATTTCACCTAATGAAGAAGAATGGAATCATCTTGAACACTGGGCATCATTTGAGGATTACGTGAACATTGATGAAAACCTCATCACAACAGAACCTATGACTATCGCTGAGATAGTTCAATGTGCATCGTGGGACCTGGATGAGGAATGGAACTAATGATGAGGATGATACAGAAGAGCCTCAGCATTCCGCCATGATGTTTAATGATGCAATAAATGTGATAGAAATAATAAAACAATTTGTGATGTGCCACAATGTTTCTGATGAAATAATGACAGAGTTATACCATTTTGAGGGTACAGTGTACACTATTTCCACGTCAAAGAAAAAACAAGCAAAAATTGTGGATTTCTTTACAAAATTTTCTTTTGTGTAGAGGTTTACATTTTTCTTTATATCTGTGTTAAGTATGGTACCTAATAACCCTATATAATGTTTTGTAGAATGTAACTTTTTATTTAACAGATTTTTTTATTTGTGTTTACCAATTTGATAGTATGGTGCTTATATTTCATATATATATGTTTTTTACACTTATATGTTTTTTTTCTGTAGTCCTTTGAAAAACGTATAAATGAAGTTTCACTGTATTAAGTAACTAATTATAACCACTTTGATGGTGAGACTGCAGATAATAACCTGAAGTTTTTTTCTAATTGGGCAAAAATACCTGTGACAAAGCAGATCAGTATGTTCAAGTAGGTAGAGGGTACAGACACAAGTTTCAAGAATGGCATGAGTGGTTAACAGATTTACATCTTTAGCCTCAGCCTTGGTTGGGTCTTAATGTATTACTCATTTTTTGTTTTAGTGTGATCTGTAGTGTTGTAATTTCCAGCCATTTTTTAACAGAGATAATATGTTTTCACATGTTTGGAGTCTGAAGTAACCTGGAGAGATTTGAAACATCACACTGGCTTCGAGAATGGAGAAACATGTTCACACAAAACTGTCATATTAAAGTTGATGGGTATGGGCTCAACCCAATGACAGTTTTTGACAACAGAGGTAACTTACTGTGTGAGAAGTCTTTACCTAGATTCACAGTTGCATTGAACTGGTTATGTTGATTCATATTTCCGTTTGCCTGGTTGCCTGTTTTTAGCAGCAATCAAATGCCTGACATTTGTCATATTTCATGTCTTCGGTTTCCTCAACATTACTCCAGTGATTTCATTTTTGACATCTGTGTTTTATCTTTGATAACTCCCAATACTTTCCAGAATGGAATTTTTTTTACAGAAATATATGAAATCTTCAAATATTTTAAACTTAACTAACACTGACAACTTACAACTAAGAGCACACATTAACTCATTAGCTTGTTCAGTTCTTCCTAATGTGATAAAACAAGTTATGTTTCATTATATTGGTCAGCTTCTCTAAGCATTTCAATCAATCAAATCAAAACTTGCTGTAAAAACATAATTGAAAATTGTGTGCAAAATAAAATCCACTATAAGAAAAAAAAACAGGTGTATTGCTGTGAACAACACAATATTACCTACTTACAGTACATTAGCATAGTGCATATACAGCTATGAGCCAAAACAATATTACCCCTGCAAACACAAGAAAGTATGTTGCCTGGCAGTGTTGTGGGCATGTGATGTGAGGACAAAAGTACACAGGTGTAGCAGTGAAAAATGGAGAATCACTGTATCGATGATACAGACTGCTAATGGGTAATTTACTAACATAAGTGACTCTGACAAAGTGCAGATTTTTATGACCTGGCACCTGGGAACATTTACTTCAGAAACAGTGAAGCTGATCATCTGTGTGTGTGTATTACTCGAGTGAGCATCTGTGGAAAGTGGCTTAAGGACAAAGGAACTACAATTGGATGACAAGGTGTTGGAAATCCACTTTTCAGTACCCTGTGGGTACTCATGTTGTGGTGGTGGCAGGGGGCAGAGAGGGAGGGGGGAGTGGGTAGGGGAGATTGATGAGGAGGAGAAGGAGGAAATACAGAAATCTAGGGTTAGAGACTTGGCAGCTTTAGTGAAGGAGATAGTGAAAGCAGGATATGTGGTGTCATCTGAAGAGCACATGGTCTAGGGGGGACCTCATGGCAAAATCTCAAGCTAAAGACAGTCAGCACCAGACACAGCCCAAAATGACAGATGTCAATGGAAACGTGCTCTCAAGAAGTTCCATACGCTGCTGCTGCTGGAAGTCTAACATAAGAGTGCAGCCACATTGTAGTTCCCTTGCAGCACCAAGCTGGTTTTTTGGTCAAAGCACAATACTAAAGTTCGCAGTTAAATGTAAAGTGACGTTTGACTACTGTGATGTTCGACTGAGAACATTTCTGGGTGGAAGTATTACTCAGTAAAAGAACTATAAACAGTTGCAATGAACTGTCCTACTGTTATTTTATGTCAAGTGCAGTAATTGTGTTCTGAAATTGTGTTATGTTTTACCAATACAAAACTTTATGTGGGTATCTTCTGAAGATACTTTGTTATTAAAGTGTTTTACTGAAACTTATCTGATAATGTTTTCATGTTGTATAAGTTTTTCAACCTCCTCCAGAAGGTGAAACTGTAGAATTGTCATCTTTGGTTGGTACAACATATAAAAGGAAATGCATTTGAAAATTCCCAGAATGAGATGTGGCAACAGCTCAGACACACAATAGTCAATTCCACCATAGCAGCCATGAGTGGTGATTAAATGAAAATACATAAGCACCCAAAGGTTCAGATTAGTCAATAAACCAGAACATATTTCCCAAATGGAATGTTAGAATAGTTACAGCATGAGGCAGTTTTGAATTTTTCAATTTCTCTGAAAATCAGAGACATGCACAGATTTTTTTCTTTTTCTTTTTTTTTTTTTTTTTTGGCCTATGTGGGGAAACTTCCCAACACGGTTATATATAGTTTTAACCACTGCTTCAGATATGTACATGAATATTGTTAATGTGCTGATGAACAATCCCTCATAGTTTGGAGTCTTTTAGTGACTAGACTATTTATTTTATCTCCTTACTTTCAGTTACAGAAAGGTAAATACAGCATTCAACTTTAATGCCGTACCTATATTGGACTTTATTAAAAGCAGTCATGATAGATTTTTCAACAGAATAATAATAATCCTAAAAAACATTTGCAGTATGATATTGACATTTTATGACATTCATTTTATGGACAATAATGAAGTCACAAAATACATCCTTACTGCCTCTAAAGTAATTTATAACATTCTAGTCACATTTTCCAGGGCTACTGGTATTCCTATACATAACTTCTAGTCTCTTTGTAATAATCTTGATAATTCTGAAATTTTGACTTCTGTTTGACACTTTTGCATTCCTTTACCATTATACATTGGGAATGTATGTTTTCTCCAGTTTGTTCAGCTACTTTATTTGTATTTCCCAACAGATCATAACTGGTGAGGTCACTTGCAGGTATGCTGAAGCAGAAGTATAATTCACATGCAAACTTTTTGAGTGGAACAGAGAGATTTTCACTTCCATGTTGTGATTCTTTTGGCTAAGTACAAGATGAAATTTAGTCATATGGGATAACTATGGTGAACCACTCTCACCCTGTAACCAATTAACTAACTGAATCATTAAGGATTATAAGGCCTGTATGTATATTTGTATATTTAGGATTGAATATTAAATTTTTGAAGATCAGCTTGAATAGGTTCGCCTTTAAAAAAGAAAAATGTTTTGCTTTTTGAACATTAACTTTTTAGTAAGCTCCAAAATGCTTATAATGTTTGAGTATTTGTGACCCATATGACAATGGCTCACCACGGCCTGCATGGCTCATTTATGCTTCAGAAGATTACTATAATGCTATCAAAATTCCTTTCAATAAAGTAAAGCTGTATTGCAGCTTCCCAACTTTCAGGTCTTCCTTTTCGAGATGATGGTTTTAGTGCACTCAATGTCATGGTTAGCAGTGCCTTTGGTGAATACGAATGTGGTATTTTGTGACACAAAGAAATCTTAGACTAAAAAATCCACTCCAATTGCTAGTAAATCTTATTTATTGTACAACTGGTTTTGAAGCCTAAAGCTTCATCTTCAGGTGACATCAAATAATTATGGAAACACAAATGTGTGGCAATGCACCACACTGTCATGGAGGGGTCACACCCAAGTCAAACAAATGTAAGGGAGCATAGGATCAGCAAACGTGGCACCCGCCTAGACAGCATGACATGGAATAATAGCATACCAGCAATTACAGCCTTCAGAAGATCATAACTAAAGGTCTTGCTGTGTCCACATTTTTCCCCTTCATGTTTTCTGTAAGGGTGTGGGACTTTCTTATGAAATCAATAGAATTATTATCTGTAATGTTCAATGTTATGTAAATATAAGTGTGCTCTCTCTCTCAGAAGTGAATGTGTCCAATTTTGATAAATTTTATAAGCCAGTGTCCTAAGAGACTGGGCATAGAACATTCCTGTTTTCCTTATAACATGTTATTGGATATTAAAGTTTTATTTATGTATAATACAGACAGAATAGCATGACTAGCACACATACAAGGGAGGAAACATGTTTTAGTGGAGCTAATGTAGGAACTTTAACAAATTATGTGGTTTGGGAGCCAGATACAACCAACAGCTGCCACTGGACAGTGCTACTGTCACAAATCATGATAACTAGCATGTCCTGTGTGGCACAGGTGCTGTGTCTTGTGAGTGTGAATTGCCTGTTCTCACATCCACTTCAGCACTAGCTACCTAGCCCTGGGTGATTACAGCTTCATAGTGTTCTCAAGTATTTGGTACAAATGTTTCTGCAGCATGGTGGATCACACTCATAACACAAATCACACGGCCCTGGATGCTATCTTCATGTTCTAGAATATTAAACCGGCTATACAGCTTCCAGTCTGCTGTGCTGGTCACCCACTGCAAAAGTTTCTTCTCAGGTTCTCTTTTACCTGCAGAATGACTCCAGATAGGGAAATGGCCACTCGAGTGATGGCCTCACGCCCGCACACACACGCACGTGCATGCCCATGTGCTCTCTCTCTCTCTCTCTCTCTCTCTCTCTCTCTCTCTCTCTCTCTCTCTCTCTCTCTCTCTCTCTCTCTCTGATGGAACTGAAATGAATTGCTTGATCCACATTCAGATGATAAATGTCTTCAATACAATGAGACACTCAAGAATTCAAGTGTAGTTGGACATCAAAGCACATGATGAGCATTAAAATCATCAAAATGTAATAATGGCTTGAAGAGTTGCCTAATTAGGTCTACAGAAGTCCCTTTCATACAAAGGTCATAGAGTGGGAAGTACACTGAGTAGAGCTCATTTTCAGGAGGCATGTACACTATAGGTTCTGCCTACAAACTGGTGGTGAGTAGGGCAGGTAAGGTGGAGCACATGTTACTAACAAAGCCACCCCAATCTTAGCTGTCAGTTTTCCTGTTCAGAGAGCAGGTTCCTAGCACACTGGCATAAATAGTTTTAAAGTGTGTGTTCTGCAGACAAGTATAATGGCTGTTTTTGCAATACAATCTCGAGTTCCTCCATGTGAGATTTGAATCTGTGCATGTTCCATTCAACTATGAGAGCAATCTTACAGTAAGGGATTTCTTTTCCTGTTCTCTGTCATGTGACGTGCAGCAACTGATGGGAAAAAAGTTATCAAATCACTTGGTTCCTCCATGGGGACATCAATGTCTGAAACATTGCCTTCATCATTGGAGAGTGACTGCTCAGAAATCAGATGATTTTAATCTGATTTCTTCAGCTCTGGTTAGCTTTGGCTGAACATTATCCTTTTTTGGGGGGATACTGATCTTAATTTGGACAAGGATGCTACCTTTTAACATTCTGAGATTGGCTATACTTGTTTAGAAGACCCATTGACTATGGAGCATGTAAGGTCTCAGATGGAGTTTTCCTTTTGCATGTGCAGCTGTAAGTACAGGCATTTAATGCCTGGACAATGATCTTTGAGTCTGGTTTGAGGTGTTCCTCTTGGTGACAGGTTTCTTTAGTGACACCTTTTTTAAAGATCAGCTGTTATGCTGTCACAGCATGGCGAGGGCATTCTTAATCTCACTATATAGTGTAACAAGAATTGTGATTCTTTGGTTCAGTCCATACATTTCCACCAGTCCACAGTCCAGTCTCAATTATCTAGTGTCCACTGCAATCTTAATGATTTTGTTGGGTCAACATGGGAATATGTAGGGGGTCTTCTGCTGTGGCACTCTATGTTACATTATGTGTGCTGAATGGTGTGCTTCAGAACACTTGTGCCTGCACCAGCACTGCATGTTCTCATACGATCTATCATATATTGCAGTCTATCCTGCTTTACAGAGCTGAACATTAGCATGAGAACAGCTTCATCATTTGTGAGATGCTTGTTCCCAGATACTGGGCTGTAACAGCCTGCCCTTTGTCAAAGTCACACATCAGGGGATTACCTCATTTGCGGCCTGGCCCATATCATTAGAATGATTCCCCATTTGTCTCTCTTCTGCTTACATATTTTCCTTGCTGCATAACACACTTGCAGTGACACCAGGTGTCATTCTGTCTTACACTGGGTCATGGTCATAATGTTTTAATTTATTAATGCATGTGGCTGAAGCAGTCATAGGTACCATTTGAGATTATCAAGCTTCTTTTCTATAAAAAAGTAGTCTGAAAATATTCTACAGCAGTGCCAATAAGTTATTGTGGCTGTGTTTGCAGATTATGAACCAAAACACATGGGACTGACTGGCAAGTATAATTTTAGAAATGGTATGTATATAAAATTATGGTCAATTACAAGACAATGTGGAGAAAGCCTGAATACTGTTGTTGGTTGAGGTGATCCCAAGTCAGAAACTAGCAAGTTTACCTGATGACATGCTCTCTGATCAATGTTTTTACTTTTTCTAAATGGAAAATCTAGCAGCTTAAGACCTCTAAACAATGGTCTGTTGTAGAGATCAGTCTTCACCTCCGATGTGTTTAATTTTAATGTCATAATGTCAATCACATGCCAGTTATTAACTCCAAGAAAATTTAGTGTGAAGATCACCTGCCATATGTCAGATCAAAGATAACAAGCATTGTTAGATTAAATCAAGCTAACCTGACAATATTGATCGAGTATTTTTTAAGTGGAGAATCCAGTCAAACCCAAGTAAAACAGATCACAGTTCAATCTACATTATAAAGACACACATAGAAAGTTATACACGCTATTTTCTGGGATTGAAGTTGCTCTTAATTACTTCTCTAAATGCCTGCAGTAAGTGTCACCCTGAATCAGACTCTCATTAAAACAGCAGTGCATGAACCTGTTATAAAAGCTTGGCAAAAAAGTAAATATACTACACAAAAGAGCCAGAAGTAGCTGGGTAGCTCACACAAATACAGTACACTGTGCTGAAGTTTCAGCTGCGTATTCAGCTAATGAATATTGTCCCCAAGCATCAGAAATAGTGCACAGAAAGTTCTGGTTGAAAACTTTGAATTATTTAGGAATAAAGGAGATGACTCACCAAAACACAGAAGCATTGCATTGTTGATAGGCACACAAACAAACGGTATGGAGCGTGGGTAGTTTTTGGAATGTACACACACACACACACACACACACACACACACACACACACACACACACACACACACACACACACGCACACCTGCCTACAATGTGCTCAATAGACTGACAGCTCTGTACTCAGTCAACTGAGCACAATGTGGGGAGAGAGGGGTGTACATGTGAGTGAGTGAGTGAGTGAGTGAGTGAGAGAGAGTGTATGTGTATGTGTTTTTGTGCATGTTTTTTCTAGAGCTAGAAAAAGGAAGTGCATTCTGAAAGTAAGCCATGCTCTATGTTTTTGTTTGTATGCCTGCTGATACAGTGCTTCTGCCTTTCGGTGAGTTGTCTAATTTATTCATAATATTCCTAACATAGATATATGTCTGAATGAAGCCACAAAAACCATTACTGGCACTGAAACATCATCTGCCATTCAGTGGTTGCCTGTTCTATCCAGTATTGCTTCTCCAGATCACAGAAAGAGGTTGCCAAGATGCAAATTCTTTAGAATTTAAGAAGTCAAGTTCTAAGTATCACTTTACACATCCCACCAGCTAAAGACCTACTGCCATGCAAGCCACCTTAGGGCACACATTCAATGGGAAGTATGTTTAAATGATGAAACACCCATATAATTGTAGTAGTAGTAGTAGTAGTAGTAGTAGTAGTAGTTGTTGTTGTTGTTGTTGTTGTAATAAAAATAACTTTTCTGGTAAATTTTCTCCTACTGCCACACTTTCATATTTTTATGGTTGTTCTGAATTGCTTCTCATATATGACACAACACTGCATTAGGACACAGTCTGTTATGGAGTGAAAAGCACTCAACATCTTACTTCTATGCCACATTTTGGGTGAGTTCATTTTGCAGTTATTTCCAACAAAGCTAATAATGACAAATGTGTAATTCATTAGCACTTTCAGACTAATTTTAATCACAACAGCAGATAGCATTCATTCTCATTTCTCCCACCATTTTGTGAATGTGAAACCATTATGTAGTTAAGTTCGCCATGCGTATGCTGAAATTTATAGACATGCATGTTAGCATCCACCAAATTCTCACTTCCACTTTACATAGGTTGAAAAATTAGTAGTTCTGGAAGATTCTAGTTTGAGACCTCTTTATCACTTCTGGTGAGCTTGTGTTGTTCATTAATCCATTCATGCCTCTTGAAACACAATGGTGCATCTGTATGCCTTAAATATGTCATACACATTATCAGTTTACACTGAAGGAAACAAATACAACACCAAGAAGGAGTTGTGTGGCAAAGAAAAGTTGGTACACATGTTTCTACATCTGAAAAATGATATCTACTCAAATTTTGTGCCAGTCATGTAAGAGTTGTGCTGGTAGCACCACTGTGAGCATGCAAATCAAGTTTCCTTTAAATACATGCTGTAATGGTCATCAGCATTAGTTATCTTTGACATTGGACATGGTGAGTTGATGTTGGTCAAGAATGCCTTTAAGGTGGCAAAGACACCATAATCAACACCTGACTGTTTGAATGATGTCATGTAATAGAGCTACAAGAAGCTTGTTATTCTTCAGTTTCTCCTGGCGTATTTTTTGCTCGAACAGTCTACGGGTGTACTGCCGGTCCATAGTGTCCAACATTGGACACTATGGACTGGCAGTACACCTGTGGACTGTTCGTACAAGAAGCTTGACATTCCTTCTGCGATACTGTAAAAACAATTGGCAGGAATGTAGCCACTGTACATGACTGCTAGCAGTGGTGATAACGAGACTGTACAGTCATAAGAAGACAACCACCTGGCACTACTGAGAGGGAAAATCATAGTGTCTGGCATATGGCTCTGGCACATTGTACTGCATCTGCAGCAGTAACTGGCACCACAGTGACTCAATGAACTGTTACAAATCACTTAGTTCAAGTACAGCTCTGAGATAGATGCCCTGTAGTGTGCATTCCACTGACTCCAAACCACCACCTTTTGTGACTTCATTGGTGTCAAGCAAGAGCTCACTGGAGGGCATCTGTTGTGTTTCCTGATGAAGGCTGGTTCTGCCTTGGTGCTAGTGTCAGCCATGTGTTGACCAGTAGGAGGCCAGCTGAAGGCCAGCAACCAACCTGTCTGGGTGATAGACACACTGGACCTAAAGTTGGAGTTATGGTCTGGGATGAAATTTTGTATGACAGTAGGAGTATTCCATGGTTAACCCACACAACCTGACTGCAAAACTGTATATCAATCTGGTGATTCGACCTGTCGCATTGCCATTCATAAACAGCACTATCAAGGGTGTTGTCAAACAGGATAATGCTCTCGCACGTATTGCTGTTGTAACCCAACATGCTCTACAGTATGTGTACATGCTAGCTTGGTCTGGGCCATCACTAGAGCTGTCAAATCGAGCACATGTGGGACAACATCACTGGATGACAACTCCAGCATCACCCACAACCAGCATTAACCTCATCCCTGTAGTGACTGACAACATGAACATGTGCACGTGCTTTTTTTTTTTTTGGTGTGTGTGTGTGTGTGTGTGTGTGTGTGTGTGTGTGTGTGTGTGTGTGTGTGTGTGTGTGTGTGTGTGTGTGTGTGTGTGTGTCCATCCAGCAAGAGTGATTTAAACCCAAGAGTAGGTGTTGTAGTAGGAAGAAAAAGAAAAGCAATTTCAATAGATAGCACAACAAAATCGACCAACACCAGAGAACTCTTCAGATGTTATGGTGCAAAGTGATAACAGACACTATCTGTGTGAAGTGCCCTAGTACCCTCATATCTAGTGGCCTATTCTGTAAAAATGAGCTATTAATAATCATATGTAAATGAAGGATTACGCAACAAGAATATATATACAGGGTGTTACAAAAAGGTACGGCCAAACTTTCAGGAAACATTCCTCACACACAAAGAAAGAAAATGTTTATGTGGACATGTGTCTGGAAACGCTTACTTTCCATGTTATTACTTCTCTTCAAATCACATTAATCATGGAATGGAAACACACAGCAACAGAACGTACCAGTGTGACGTCAAACACTTTGTTACAGGAAATGTTCAAAATGTCCTCCGTTAGCGAAGATACATGCATCCACCCTCCGTCACATGGGATCCCTGATGCGCTGATGCAGCCCTGGAGAATGGCGTATTGTATCACAGCCGTCCACAATACGAGCACGAAGAGTCTCTACATTTGGTACCGGGGTTGTGTAGACAAGAGCTTTCAAATGCCCCCATAAATGAAAGTCAAGAGGGTTGAGGTCAGGAGAGCGTGGAGGCCATGGAATTGGTCCACCTCTACCAATCCATCGGTCACCGAATATGTTGCTGAGAAGCGTATGAACACTTCGACTGAAATGCGCAGGAGCTCCATTGTGCATGAACCATATGTTGTGTCGTACTTGTAAAGGCACATGTTCTAGTAGCACAGGTAGAGTATCCCGTATGAAATCATGATAACGTGCTCCATTGAGCATAGGTGGACGAAACTAAAATGAGCTCTAACATGTAAATTAAGCGTTTCCGGACACATGTCCACATAACATCTTTCCTTTATTTGTGTGTGAGGAATGTTTCCTGAAAGTTTGGCCGTACCTTTTTGTAACACCCTGTATAGAACTCGCAAGATTGAAATAAGTCAAAAATAAATTTTCCAGAACACTAGAAACTTCCAGTTCTGCTTCGATATTTCCATTATACTTCTTTCTTATATAGGTACATTTTTAAAATAAAAATTTCCAGTGAAACAGAAGTGATTAAATGAACACACATTTCACTCAGTAATGCAGAAGTACAGACAAATCAATCTGCTGGGCCCAATTGTGTCTATAAAAGTGAACAGCTATGAGTAATCAAAAAACATTGGTGTGCTAATTCTGAAAAGCAGTTTGTCATTGAATGTACATTGATGTCTTGTCACAGTATCAAATATATATTTATTAGCTTCCCTTCTCAATTTGATACAACTTTTTGGAATGTCTCAAAAAGACAAGTTTCTGCTCTAACTAATTAATACCTCAATATTATGAGAAGCAAAGTTGCCACTCACCATATAGCAGAAATGCTGAGTCGCAGATAAGCACAATAAAATTTGTTGTGCCTATCTGCGACTCAGCATCTCCACTACATGGCAAGTGGCAACTTTCCTTCTCATAATATTGTTACATTCCATGCTGGATTTTCCATTGTTTAATTAATACCTCAATAAGTTACAATCTGTTGTAATTAAAAATAAGAGTAAAGACAAATGTACTGCCTGCCTATCTAATGAGGGCACACAAGTATATATGTTAACAGGTAATTGAGACCAACCTGGTAACCTGAGGCATGGCAATAGTGTGCTGAAATGGGGCTCAGCAAAACTAAGAGCATATTTGCCCATATGGACATTGAATGTACTACTGGTGTCAGGGCTACACCCACCCACTTGTGTCAGATTTTTTAGTACATCTCGTATCCAGTAACAATATTTCACTCATAACAATTTTTCAAGGGTGCCTTTTAGGCCTTTTAGGCACCCTGGAAAAATTGTTATGAGTGACATATTGTTACTGGATACGAGATGTACTAAAAAATCTGACACAAGTGGGTGGGTGTAGCCCTGACACCAGTAGTACACTCAATGTCCATATGGGGAAATATGCTCTTAGTTCTGCTGAGCCCCATTTCAGCGGATTCCTTTCAGGTTTTCTTCTTTGTGGAACATGTACCTGGACAGCGAAGTGGCAGCTGGAGTGAATATGAGATCCACTCCCTACTCTACATTATCTCCAAGAGCAAGCAAACAGAATACAAAACCAATGGCTGAGAACAACCTGTAACAGATCTAAAATGTGTTACTTGACCGCTATTCAGAAAACTTATGTACTCCATTACTGTGAGATTCTTGAGAGACTGACACATTGGAAAGTGTAGTTGGAATTTCAAACCACATGATGTTCATTAAAACCTCCAAAAAATAAGAATGGCCTAATGAATTGTCTGATTATGTCTACAAAAACCTCTTTATGACGTGGGCCATGATGTGGGAAGTATGCTGAGCAGAAGGGGATTTACAGTGACACACCGAGGCGCACATCTGTTTTCTAGAAGCTGGTAGTGAGTGGGACAGGTGAGGTGTGTCATGCTAGTGGGTCTATATCTACATGGATACTCTGCAAAAAATTCACAAGTGCCTGGCAGGGGGTTCATTAAACCACCTTCATAATAATTCTTTATTATTCCAATCTCAAACAGCGTGTGGAAAAAGTTAACACCTATATCTTTCCACCCAAGCTATGATTTCCCTTATTTTATTAAGACAATCACTTCTCCCTATGTAGATCAGCATCGACAAAATACTTTTGCATGTGGAGGAGACAGTAGGTGATTGAAATTTTGTGTGAAGATCCTGCCACAACAAGAAATGTCTTTCCAGAACGAAATTTTCACTCTGCTTCAGAGTGAAGACTTATATGAAACTATGAAACTTCATGGCAGATTAAAACTATGTGCCAGACCAAGACTCTAACTTGAGACATTTGCCTTTTGCGGGGAAGTGCTCTACCATCTGAGCTACCCAAGCATGATCACAACCTGTCCTCACAGTTTCCTCAGCCAGTACCTTGTCTCCTGTAAGAACATGTCGTGAGTTATCCTTGGGTAGCTCAGGTGGTAGAGCACTTTCCTGCGAAAGGCAAAGGTCCTGAATCTGAGTCTCGGTCCAGTAGCACACAGTTTAAATCTGCCAGGACGTTTCAGAAATGCCTTTGTTTTAATTATGTCCACCCCAATTCCTGTATTATGTCAGTGACTCTCCCCCCCCCCCCCCCTCCCCCTCATTTTTCCATCTTATAAAACATGTTGCTCTTCTTTGAACTTTCTTGGTGTACTGTGTTAATCCTGTATGGTAAGGATCCTATACCAAGCAGCAGTGCTCAAAGAAGATGGACAAGTGTAGCATGAGCAGTCTCTTTAGTAGTTTTGTTACATTTTCTCAGTGTCCTGCCAATAAAATTCAGTCTTCCGTTTGCCTTCCCCACAACATTTTGTGTGTGTTCTTTCCAATTTCAGTTGTTTTTAATTATAATTCCTAAATATTTAGTTAAATTTACGGCCATTAGATTTGACTAATTTATCATGTAACTGAAGTTTAATGGATTCCTTTTAGCACTCAAGTGGATGACTCACACTTTTCATTATAAAGGATCAATTGCCAATTTTCACACTTATCTAAATTGTTGTGCAATTTGTTTTGAATAATAATAATAATACTGTATCACCATTGTCGACTTTCCTGTGGGGAGAATAGGTTACTAGCACTGGGGTATATAAGTGGTTTTAAAATGTGTCTCCTGTAGATAGATACAGTGGCTTTTCCTATACCAGGAGTTTGAACTCCCTCATGTGAGTACTGAACCAATTCATGTTACATTTAATTAAGGGACCTATCTTTCACGAGGGATTTTCTTTTTTCTTTTCTCCATTATGTGATGTGCAGCAGATGATAAGGGAAATGTTATCAGGCTACTCAGTTCCTCCATGCGGACAACGTCTGAAATGTTGGCTTCACCATTGGATAATGACAGTGCTCAGAAAACCAATGATTTGTATCTGATTTTCTTTGGCTTTGATTATTTCTTGGGTGAATATTTTCCTTTGCTTGGGGATCGTGGAGGTGTTACAGACGAATATGCTGCCTTTTATCCTTCTGATGTTGGTATGTTTGCTTTGGAGACATGTTGGCTTTGGAGCACATTAAGGGTTGGGAGGGAGCTTTCCCTTTGTATGTGCAGCTGCAAGTACTTGCTTTTTCTGCCTGGACTATACTTTGAGTCTTGGTTGAGGTGTTCCTATTGGTGGCAGGTTTTTTTAAGAGGACTCAGGTAGGATGCCACATCTCACTGAAGGTTTTCTCTGCCTCAGGATGTTCTCCATCACCTTCAGTTCCTGATTTTTTGCTTCTTTGATATAAACATAGGAATCAGCAGTCTACATGGGATTATCACCTAAACAATTCATGTATTTTGGTTGAGATCTATGATTCACATGTTTTATGTGCCTCTGAGTTGCATTTACCACATACAACTTCACTGTTACACCTGTTGTTGTTGTGGTCTTCAGTCCAGAGACTGGTTTGATGCAGCTCTCCATGCTACTCTATCCTGCACAAGCTTCTTCATCTCCCAGCACCTACTGCAACCTAGCCCCTTCTGAATCTGTTCAGTATATTCATCTCTTAGTCTTCCTCTACGATTTTTACCCTCCACGCTGCCCTCCAATACTAAACTGGTGGTCCCTTGGTGCCTCAGAATATGCCCTACCATCCGATCCCTTCTTCTAGTCAAGTTGTGCCACAAATTTCTCTTCTCCCCAGTTCTATTCAATACCTCCTCATTAGTTATGTGATCTACCCAACTAATTTTCAGCATTCTTCTGTAGCACCACATTTTGAAAGCTTCTATTCTTGTCTTGTCCAAACTATTTATCATCCATGTTTCACTTCCATACATGGCTACACTCCATACAAATACTTTAAGAAATGCCTTGCTGACACTTAAATCTATACTAGATGTTAACAAATTTCTCTTCTTGAGAAACGCCTTCCTCGCCATTGCTAGTCTACATTTTATATCCTCTCTACTTCGACCATAATTAGTTATTTTGCTCCCCAAATAACAAGACTCGTTTACTACTTTAAGCATCTCATTTTCTAATCTAATTCCCGCAGCATCACTAGCTTTAATTTGACTATATTCAATTATCCTCGTCTTGCTTTTGTTGATGTTCATCTTATACCCTCCTTTCAAGACACTGTCCATTCCGTTCAGCTGCTCTTCCAGGTCCTTTGCTGTCTCTGACAGAATTAGGATGTCATTGGCAAACTTCAAAGTTTTTATTTCTTCTTCATGGAATTTAATTCCAGCTCCAATTTTTCTTTTGTATCATTTACTACTTGCTCAATATACAGATTGAATAACATCAGGGGTAGGCTACAACCCTGTCTCACTCCCTTCCCAACCACTGCTTTCCTTTCATGTCCCTCGACTCTTATAACTGCCATCTGGTTTCTGTACAAATTGTAAATAGCCTTTTGCTCCCTGTATTTTACCCCTGCCTCCCTCATAATTTGAAAGAGAGTATTCCAGTCAACATTGTCAAAAGCTTTCTCTAAGTCTACAAATGCTAGAAACATAGGTTTGTCTTTCCTTAATCTATTTTCTAAGGTAAGTTGTAGGGTCATTATTGCCTCATGTGTTCCAACATTTCTATGGAATCCAAACTGATCTTCCTCAAGGTCAGCTTCTACCAATTTTTCCATTCGTCCGTAAAGAATTCGTGTCAGTATTTTGCAGCCGTGGCTTATTAAGCTGATAGTTTGATAATTTTCACATCTGTCAACACCTGCTTTCTTTGGGATTGGAATTATTATATTCTTCTTGAAGTCTGAGGGTATTTCGCCTGTCTCATACATCTTGCTCACCAGATGGTAGAGTTTTGTCAGGACTGGCTCTCCCAAGGCTGTCAGTAGTTCTAGTGGAATGTTGTCTACTCCCAGGGCCTTGTTTCGACTCAGGTCTTTCAGTGCTCTGTTAAACACTTCACGCAGTATTGTATCTCTCATTTCATCTTCATCTACTTCCTCTTCCATTTCCATAATATTGTCCTCAAGAACATCCCCCTTGTATAGATCCTCTATATACTCCTTCCACCTTTCTGCTTTCCCTTCTTTGCTTAGAACTGGGTTTCCATCTGAGCTCTTGATATTCATGCAAGTGGTTCTCTTTTCTCCAAAGGTCTCTTTAATTTTCCTGTAGGCAGAATCTATCTTACCCCTAGTTAGATAAGCCTCTACATCCTTACATTTGTCCTCTAGCCATGCCTGCTTGGCCATTTTGCACTTCCTGTCCATCTCATTTTTGAGACGTTTGTATTTCGTTTTGCCTGCTTCATTTACTGCATTTTTATATTTTCTCCTTTCATCAGTTAAATTCAATATCTTATCTGCTACCCAAGGATTTCTATTAGCTCTCGTCTTTTTACCTACTTGGTCTTCTGCTACTTTCACTATTTCGTCTCACAAAGCTACCCATCCTTCTTCTACTGTGTTTCTTTCCCCCATTGTTGTCAATCATTCCCTAATGCTCTCCCTGAAGCTCGCTACAACCTCTGGTTCTTTCAGTTTATCCAGGCCCTATTTCCTTAAATTCCCACCTTTTTGCAGTTTCTCAGTTTCTTCAGTTTTAATCTACAGTTCATGACCAATAGATTGTGGCCAGAGTCCACATCTGCCCCTGGAAATGTCTTACAATTTCAAACCTGGTTCCTGAATCTCTGTCTTACCATTATATAATCTATCTGATACCTTCTAGTATCTCCAGGGTTCTTCCATGTATACAACCTTCTTTCATGATTCTTGAACCAAGTGTTAGCTATGATTAAGTTATGCTCTTTGCAAAATTCTACCAGGCGGCTTCCTCTTTCATTTCTTCCCCCCAATCTATATTCAACTACTGTGTTTCCTTCTCTTCCTTTTCCTGCTATCAAATTCCAGTCACCCATGACTATTAAATTTTCGCCTCCTTTCACTATCTGAATAATTTCTTTTATCTCGTCATACATTTCATCAATCTCTTCATCATCTGTGGACCTAGTTGGCATATAAACTTGTACTACTGCGGTAGGTATGGGCTTCGTAACTATCTTGGCCACAATAAATCGTTCACTAGGCTGTTTGTAGTAGCTTACCCGCATTCCTATTTCCTACTCATTATTAAACCTACTCCTGCATTACCCCTATTTGATTTTGTATTTATAACCCTGTATTCACCTAAGAGTTGTATATTTAAAACTTTGGCATTTGAAACATCTCATTTGCTTTGGTATACAAGGTCTAATTTTGAAGTGTGTATACCTAACTGTGATATTCTCTGGTGGTATGGGGGCAAGAAATGTTAAAATCAATGCTGCAATTTTTTTGATGGTTCATGTACTTTTGTCATAATGTTCACCTCTGTAATGTCCACATTGACCATTCTTCTTCCTATTCTTTGGGGTCAGTTTCCACTACATCACACCTGGTGATTACCCCATTGCTGAAACTAAGGGTAAAAGTGTTCCATTACTAAAAGGGAATTATCCAGTATTTTGAACTCTAAAAACAAATACTTGCTGTGACACAGTTTTTTTGACCACCTATTGCTCAGTCCTCTCAATGAGAGATTGTGTTTAAGCAGTAAGAAAAATATTCTTCTCAGCAGATTCTAGAGAAATAAATTCCACCCAGGCAGAGCTCGGACTAACTGGGCAAGCCTCATACAACTGAGGGGGCTAGGAGACCTCAACTTATCCTTTGTTTAGAGATAAAATTTTGTTTCAAATTATTAATTGGAATGAAGTAGTTAATAAATTTGCAAAAAATAACGAGACAAAAACGAATTATGTAAATATCTCCACATTTGTCGTTTCTATACAAAATTTTCAGTTTTGTTCAAATTTATGATTTAACTCTTATTACACTAATGTACTCCTATAGTTTTCATGAAGAACAAACGAGGCCATTGGAAGACTATGTAAAAGCAAAGTGTAGCTAAGCAACATTATTTGCTCCTTTTAGGAATATTCTCTCTCCACAGTGAATGCCCTAGAGCCTTTTTTTCTGACACTTTTGTAACTGACAACACACTTGCAGTCTGTACTAGAAAACTGTGTACTGTTATGCTGTATCTCAAGATTCTGATAGTCTATTACTCTGAAATGGATGTATGAAAACCTGACACACAAGTAATTGGAAACATCTGTCTCTATACTCCATAAGCCGCCTTATTGTGCATGGTAAAGGGTACTCCAAGTACTACTGTCATATTATTGGTGCCCATTTTATTAATGGGACTCTAAAAAGCAGGAATTATCTACAGTTCTTAGCAGATATGCAAACATAGTTGTTGGAGTATATCACAATGGACATCCATATGATAACAAACAATAGATGTACCACAAATTCCACACATATAATGACAGACTTTCTTAACAGAACATTGGGAAATCATTCAGAGAACAGAAAATGACCAGCATGCTCAGTTTTAACGGACTTTTATGTGTGGGAAAAATTAAAACAAAATGTCTAAAAAGAAAAACAGACTATTCCCAAAGAGCACTGCTGTGTAACATGGCTTGTGCTGCAGTAAATCCAGATGAACTTTAACATGCAGTACTGCCTGTCCAAAATCACTGGCAAGACAGCTTCAAAAACTGTACGGTCGAGATTGTGCTGCTGCACGATGTGCTTTTGTTACACAATCTTGCCATAGGACACGTGATGTCCTCAGCCAATCACAACACAATATGAGAGGACGTTACCAGCTATGTAATCAGCCATCATCACATTTTCAATGGGTGAACACACAAAAAACGAAAAAATGTTTAACATGAAACACAAATAAAGCAGATATTCGAAAGTAATGTAGAAAATGTACAGTACCAAGCAAAGCGATGCTGTAACATATCTGTAATGTCGAGGAAATTTAAGGCACCAGTTTCCCTGTAAGGCACGAAATTGTAGTCACTAGTCGTGCTTGCGACATTCTTCGCAAGAATTACTGCATCACAGTTCCACCAGGTGTGTAAAGTTTACCCGCTTCAACAAAAATGTGAGGTAATACACTTCTGGAAATGGAAAAAAGAACACATTGACACCGGTGTGTCAGACCCACCATACTTGCTCCGGACACTGCGAGAGGGCTGTACAAGCAATGATCACACGCACGGCACAGCGGACACACCAGGAACCGCGGTGTTGGCCGTCGAATGGCGCTAGCTGCGCAGCATTTGTGCACCGCCGCCGTCAGTGGCAGCCAGTTTGCCGTGGCATACTGAGCTCCATCGCAGTCTTTAACACTGGTAGCATGCCGCGACAGCGTGGACGTGAACCGTATGTGCAGTTGACGGACTTTGAGCGAGGGCGTATAGTGGGCATGCGGGAGGCCGGGTGGACGTACCGCCGAATTGCTCAACACGTGGGGCATGAGGTCTCCACAGTACATCGATGTTGTCGCCAGTGGTCGGCGGAAGATGCACATGCCCGTCGACCTGGGACCGGACCGCAGCGACGCACGGATGCACGCCAAGACCGTAGGATCCTACGCAGTGCCGTAGGGGACCGCACCGCCACTTCCCAGCAAATTAGGGACACTGTTGCTCCTGGGGTATCGGCGAGGACCATTCGCAACCGTCTCCATGAAGCTGGGCTACGGTCCCGCACACCGTTAGGCCGTCTTCCGCTCACGCCCCAACATCGTGCAGCCCGCCTCCAGTGGTGTCGCGACAGGCGTGAATGGAGGGACGAATGGAGACGTGTCGTCTTCAGCGATGAGAGTCGCTTCTGCCTTGGTGCCAATGATGGTCGTATGCGTGTTTGGCGCCGTGCAGGTGAGCGCCACAATCAGGACTGCATACGACCGAGGCACATAGGGCCAACACCCGGCATCATGGTGTGGGGAGCGATCTCCTACACTGG
Organism: Schistocerca serialis cubense; assembly: GCF_023864345.2. NCBI lineage: Eukaryota > Metazoa > Arthropoda > Insecta > Orthoptera > Acrididae > Schistocerca > Schistocerca serialis. Next base: position 639,365,825 of record NC_064640.1, read on the forward strand.
CCGTACACCACTGGTGATCGTCGAGGGGACACTGAATAGTGCACGGTACATCCAAACCGTCATCGAACCCATCGTTCTACCATTCCTAGACCGGCAAGGGAACTTGCTGTTCCAACAGGACAATGCACGTCCGCATGTATCCCGTGCCACCCAAAGTGCTCTAGAAGGTGTAAGTCAACTACCCTGGCCAGCAAGATCTCCGGATCTGTCCCCCATTGAGCATGTTTGGGACTGGATGAAGCGTCGTCTCACGCGGTCTGCACGTCCAGCACGAACGCTGGTCCAACTGAGGCGCCAGGTGGAAATGGCATGGCAAGCCGTTCCACAGGACTACATCCAGCATCTCTACGATCGTCTCCATGGGAGAATAGCAGCCTGCATTGCTGCGAAAGGTGGATATACACTGTACTAGTGCCGACATTGTGCATGCTCTGTTGTCTGTGTCTATGTGCCTGTGGTTCTGTCAGTGTGATCATGTGATGTATCTGACCCCAGGAATGTGTCAATAAAGTTTCCCCTTCCTGGGACAATGAATTCACGGTGTTCTTATTTCAATTTCCAGGAGTGTATTTCTTTCTGGTGTTGTTCTCGATGGAAGATATACTCCGCCGGGTAAACCGTGAATATTGTCCGATGGCACCTCTGACGTCCCGCCACATTCTGTCCATATTCTGTCTCTAAATGGAACGATCTCTTGTATGTACAAGGTTCAGACTATGGTTCACTCTGAGGTGCTGAAAACCTTTAGTACTTAGAGTTTTGTATGAACTAAAGCAGTCTCTAAAGATTGTCATCCTACGGACGATCTTTCCTTTTATTATTTTGAACAACATCTTCTTGGCCCCAAATTCAATAGGGTCAAGGAAGCATTTATCCGACCCTTACTGAATCCCACTGAACACCCTATTTTCTACGATTTCACAGCCTTTGCTGTATTCCCATCTTTTTTAAGCCCTCAGCGCCAGTTTTGTAAAGGCCTCGTCACTATCGCAGGGGAGGCCAAGCTGCCACTGCTGTTACGGTGAGCCTAGTTTGCGAAATGGCTTCTGGTACAGTACACTGTTAAGACGATTTCTTCCTGCCACTATTCCACAGCTATGAGGTCGGGTAGCAGGATAGGATAACGAAGGCTCTACAACACTCCAACAAATTAGTAACGAAGTCACACAAATGAGTTAAAATGGTTTACTTATCTTTGTGACTTGTTGAATAATGAAGTCTGCAAAACTGCTTGTACACTATTGGTCATTTAAGATTGCTACACCACGAAGATGACGTGTTACAGACGCGAAATTTAACCGACAGGAAGAAGATGTTGTGATATGCAAATGATTAGCTTTTCAGAGCATTCGCAAAAGGTTGGCGCCAGTGGCGACACCTACAACGTGCTGACATGAGGAAAGTTTAGAACCGATTTCTCATACACAAACAGCAGTTGACCGGCGTTGCCTGGTGAAACGTTGTTGTGATGCCTCGTGTAAGGAGGAGAAATGCGTACCATCACGTTTCCGACTTTGATAAAGGTCGAATTGTAGCCTATCGCGATTGCGGTTTATTCTATCGCGACATTGCTGCTCGCGTTGGTCAAGATCCAATGACTGTTACCAAAATACGGAATCGGTGGGTTCAGGCCGTGCTGGATCCCAACGGCCTCATATCACTAGCAGTCGATATGACACGCATCTTATCCGTATGGCTGTAACGGACCGTGCAGCCACGTCTCGGTCCCTGAGTCAACAGATGGGGACGTTTGCAAGACAACAACCATCTGCACGAACAGTTCGACGACGTTTGCAACAGCATGGACTATCAGCTCGGAGACCACGGCTGCGGTTACCCTTGACGCTGCATCCCAGGCAGGAGCGCCTGCGATGGTGTACTCAACGACGAACCTGCGTCCACGAATGGCAAAACGTCATTTTTTCGGATGAGTCCAGGTTATGTTTACAGCATCATTATTGTCGCATCCGTCTTTGGCGACATCGCGGTGAACGCACATTGGAAGCGTGTATTCGTCATCGCCATACTGGCATATCACCCGGTGTGATGGTATGGGTTGCCATTGGTTACACGTCTCGGTCACCTCTTGTTCGCATTGTCGGCACTTTCAACAGTGGACGTTACATTTCAGATGTGTTACGACCCGTGGCTCTACCCTTCATTCGATCCCTGCGAAACCCTACATTTCAGCAGGATAATGCACGACCGCATGATGCAGGTCCTGTATGGGCCTTTCTGGATACCGACAATGTTCGACTGCTGCCCTGGCCAGTGCATTCTCCAGATCTGTCACCAACTGAAAACGTCTGGTCAATGGTGGCCGAGCAACTGGCTCATCACAATACGCTAGTCACTACTCTTGATGAACTGTGGTATCGTGTTGAAGCTGCATGGGCACCTGTACCTGCACACGCCATCCAAGCTCTGTTTGACTCAATGCCCAGGCGTATCAAGGCCGTTATTACGGCCAGAGGTGGTTGTTCTGGGTAGTGATTTCTCAGGATCTATGCACCCAAATTGCGTGAAAATGTAATCACATGTCAGTTCTCCTATAATATATTTGTCCGATGAATACCCGTTTATCATCCACATTTCTTCTTGGTATAGCAATTTTAATGGCCAGTAGTGTAACATAACACAAAAAGGCCCTCAGTAGCTAAGTGCAAATAATAGTAGGTTAACTTCTCAGTACATGGCAAATGCAGTTTACAACAGCTGTCTGTTCACTTCTATGAGTTCATTAAATGAAGTTCCCTGTGTAATTCAGCCCTGGACGATGATCTGTAACCAAGTGGCGAGATCTACTATTCTATCTTCCGAGTAGGATTCTGTCCGTTGTTGTCCGGTCATTGGCGGATTGTACTTGGTTAGTAATTGGCCGATGGGAAGTCGATATCTTCATCCTCAGAGCCCTCCGTGGTGCTGGTGGAACTCACGCAAGTGGTGAGTCTCTATAGCTCTGGCACCAGCTCGCATCTTTGAGCCTGTGGTGCTTTTGCCAGGGCTGTGTCTTATTCAGACAACACAGCACTTTCTCCCAAACTTCGCTTTGCCAACTCACAACCCAACTGTTGCATTCCAACTTAACCTACACTTCTTGCTACTCTACAGACGAACGTCACGACATCCAGATATTTTTCCCAGTTCAACCTGTGGTCTTATGTTCTAGCTGGCAATACCATACAATATTCAGAAAATACAGCCGAAAACAGCTTAATCACACTCCTAGAAATCGCGACCTATCGTAGAACAACAGCCAAGTATTTGTAACAACAAAGGATATAAAAGTCACTGCTTTACTCCCAGCAATTTAATCCTAGATTACTAAACCCTCCTAGAATTGACGACTATAGAAGTTGGTACCAATTCGTCGTTCCTGCTAACATTTTGAGCAGTGTAATTGTCAGCATATGGTTTAAAACAAGACTTTTGTACTTATTTTCTATGTCACATACCACTGGAGACCTTAGTCTTGTTAACTAGTGCATAAACTATAAATTATGACTTCCTTTGAGCAAAATATGTAGTAAAATTTACAACGGTTTAGTAACAATGAAGCAGTGTCCCCCCGTTATATTCTAGGATTAAGTCCTGTTGTTACAACAAGTCGTACCATACCCTCCGAAATCGCGATATAGAAACAATGACACATTCGGAATAAAAGGCAATAGATTTATCGCAAACAACAGTAACAATGTCATTGTTGCATTCGCATCAGTTTAAGGTGTCGTCTTACATCGCAGCCTAACAACATCTCTGACAAAAAAAGGCGGAAACAAAATTATATATGAAGCCATAGTTCTAATTGTTTCTATACTGTGTGTATATCAACTTGTGTGTGCGCGCTGCGAAACAGTCACGTCGCCATTTGATGAATAGATCATGTCTGCTATGCTTGTCGTAATTGGCTAAATAGATCACGTGTTCTGTGCTCAGACTGCGTAACAAAAGCGCTTTGCGCAGCACAATCTTGATTTCAGAGTTTCCGAAGCTGTTGTGCCGTATTTGGAGGATTTCGTATTTATGATTGCTTATTGCGCAAATATGCAGTTGCAGTGTTACAGCACATTAAAGATCTATCCAAGAGACATACTTTTCTTCTCGGTTTGTTGTGTTACAGTGCCTGAAAGTTTGATACCGATATATAAAAATTTATTTCAATATTTTAAGCACTCAACATGACTGTCAAACCACACCTTAGTTACATATTTGCTTGCAGTTGGTAAGTCTGTGGGACCTCCTCTTCTGACAGCGGAAATGTGGTATGTGGCACTTATCTTGTTACTACTTGATAAACAATGTTACGTGAGAATTATTAAAATTTATAAGGAGATAAACAATGTTACGTGGGAATTATAAAAAAGTTTATAAGGAAAACTTATTCTGGAATCTTTCTATGGACGCTCCTACAGTCTAATAGAATAATAATATTTCCTTTCTGCAGTCAGCGATGACAAATACTAACTTCTAATTAATAGGCCTGATATTCTCCTCCTCTCAGAAATCGTTTTATCAAGCCTTTAAAAGGGGTTCCTCTACCCTGAAGAATCCATATGTGCATGTCATGTGTACCCTGCCAGTTACTGCTCAAAGTGTACACCTGACCTGTTAAGGAAGGTGGATCCTATAATTTATGAATAGCATTTAAAAGGGACGCAACAGCGTGGTTATTGGCCTATTTATCCTCAGTCAATGGAAAAATAAGAATTCTGCATGTAATGTGGATAGCATCGGATCAAGAGCCATAAAAGCACTGTCACTAGAAATAATTATTGGATAACAGTGAACTGAGATTATTGATAAAATAAGTAAAGCAAGTACAGGTGGAGTTACAGCACCAGGAGGAAGTGTATGGCCAAAGGTTATCCCAGAATTAGAGCTCTACATAGACACTATGAAATGACATAAAAGAAGAGAAAGTCATTCTAGTACTATGGGTGATAAGGACAAATAATACAGTTTGTTTTCAAATATAAAGATGTACGATTTGGAGTTTATGGCTGGAATGGGGAGATGCTTGGTTACGAGTACACTAGAGCAAAATAAGAAGGCTGAAATGTGAAATACTTTTGTTTCACCATTAACTAGGAACTGTGGCAATGATTCATCAAGTCAAATTACGCACATATTTCAAGTGAGTACAGACATGCTTCTAAAACATAGAAGACTGTCAGTTTGCTCCGCAGACGCACTGGAGAGGGTTTCTAGCCACAGTATATAACAGTGTGTGAAGTAAGTATTACCAATAAAGCTGCAGCGTGAGACTATAACCTTCTCTTCTACTGGGGCAAAATGATGTTCTCAATATCTAAGTTGAGTCTTTTGTTATTCGGAGTTTGTTGGATCAGCTGTTGCTCAGCCATTCTTCTACTCAGTTCTGCAAGATACAGCACCTGCAATGTACCTTAAGTCAGCTTAAGGAATTTTTATTGGCAGAAAAGTCCACTGTAGAGGCTTCCTTAGCTTATATATCAGCATGATCATTGTGCATGATGACATAGTGGCTTTGTATCCAGAAGCATGCCAAGACGGTTTCTATATTGTACAGGTCATGCAAAAGTTTGTAATGATGGAGACCAAGGAATGAGTAGATGAATAATTTTCAGTCGCCATCAAACTACTGAGAGGGTCCCGCGTAGGAGAGTGTTTCCGGCAGGTTGATATACATGTGTGAGAGCTCTGTGTATATCAACTACTTTTCCTGCATACAGCCAGAAGGAAGAGTTGTTATAAACATTTTTAGTCGACTTGCTCATCATACTTGGAGCAATCAATCAGTATATACACTGACGAGCCAAAGAAACTGGTACACCAGCCTAATATCGAGCAGGGCCCCCTTCAGCACTAGAAGTGCCGCAACACTACATAGCATGGATTCGACTAATGTCTGAAGTAGCGCTGGAGGAAACTAACCCGATGATTCCTGCAGGGCTGTCCGTAAGTGTAGGCGAGGGTGGGTCTTCTGAACAACATGTTGCAAGGCATCCAAGATAAGCTCAATAATGTTCATGTCTGGGGAGTTTGGTGGCCACCGGCAGTGTTTAAACTCAGAAGAGTGTTCCTGGGACCACTCTGTAGCAATTCTGAATGTGTGGAGTGTCCGATTGACCTGCTGAAATTGCCCAAATCCGTCGAAATGCACAATGGACATGAATGGATGTAGGTGATCAGACGGGATGCTTACGTACGTGTCCCCTGTCAGAGTCGTATCGAGACATATCAGGGGTCCCATATCACTCCAACTACACACGCCCATCCACAGCAAGTGGTCTAGTGGCTAGCGTTGCTACCTCTGGATTACGGATTCCCGGGTTTGATTCCCGGTCGGGCTGGAGATTTTATCTGCACGGGGAATGGGTGTTTGTGTTGTCTTCATCATACCATCATCATTCACAAAACTAGCTAGCTTGGACTGTGTACGGACAGGGAATGTGTAATGGCGCTGACGACCGCGCAGTTGAGCGCCCCACAAACCAAATATCATCATCATGCACACGCCCCACACTATTGTGGAGCCTCCACCAGCCTGAACAATCTCCGTGTGACACGCAGGGTCTATGGATGCATAAGGTTGTCTCCATACCCATACACGTCACATCCGCTCGACAATTTGGAACGAGACTCATCCGAACAGGCAACATGTTTACAGTCATCAACGGTCCAATGTCGGTGTTGACAGGCCCAGGCGAGGCATAAAGCTTTGTGTCGAGCAGTCATCAAGAGTACATGAGGGGACCTTCGGCTTTGAAAGCCCATATCGATGATGTTTCGTCGAAGGGTTCGCACGTTGACACTTGTTGATGGTCCAGCATTGAAATCTGCAGCAATTTGCGGAAGAGTTGCACTTTGTCACTTTGCACGATATCCTTCAGTCCCGTTCTTGCAGGATCTTTTTCTGGCCGCAGCCATGTCGGAGGTTCGATGTTTTACCGGATTCCTGATATTCAAGGTACACTCGTGAAATGGTCGTACTGGAAAATTCCTACTTCATCGCTACCTTGGAGATGCAGGGTCCCATCGCTCATGCGCCGACTATAACATCATGTTCAAACTCACTTAAATCTTGATAATGCCATTATAATAGTAGTAACTGATCTAACAACTGCGCCAGACAGTTGTTGTCTCATATAGGCGTTACTGACCGCAGCAACGTATGCTGCCTGTTTACATACCTGTATTTGATTACACATGCCTATACCAGTTTCTTTGGCACTTCAGTGTATCTGACTAAAGGTTGCACAGTACTGGAGGATTGAACAGAATCTATGGTGATGAATATTAGAGTATATGTGATTTTTGAAGTCACACATAAAAGGGGAGCTCTGTCTGTGGGGTAGGTAGACAAGGTATTAATGCGCGCGCGTGTGTGTGTGGGGGGGGGGGGGGGGGGAAGGGTGGGGGGAATGAGCTGATTCAGGTCGTTTAGTCCAACCACTGCTGTTCTCCCTGTTTTCAAAAGATTCATATGAAGATTCATGTTTGGCATTCTGGAAAAATCTTATGTAAGCAGGATGTTCTGTCTTACAGTAAGTCTTAACTGCATAATTACTAAACAGTTGAACCAGTCTCAAGACTCACTCTATAGTGGTACGCAGGGTCTAACAGGTTTTGGTAACGGACGTCACTAGGAAGGAAGGAACATTAGGGTTCAACATCCTGTTGACACTTAAGTAATTAGAGATGGAACACAAGTTCTGAATGTTACGAGGATGGGGAAGGACAAATGTCGTGCCCTTGCAAAGGAACCACCCCAGCATTTGCCAGGTAAAATTTAGGGAAATCGTGGAAAACCTGAATCCGAATGACCAGGTGAGGATTTGGAACGTTATCCTCCTGATTGCGAGTCCATTGTGCTAACCATTGCATAACCTCAGTGATGTCACAGGATATCCATCAAAAACTACTATGATATCATATCCCAATTGTTTTTGCACATAGTCCACATAGATCTTCCATATTAACTCAAACATGGCTGTTGTAGTCGTACTCAAAATGGTTCAAATGGCTCTGAGCGCTATGCGACTTAACTTCTGAGGTCATCAGTCACCTAGAACTTAGAACTAATTAAACCTAACTAACCTAAGGACATCACACACATCCATGTCCGAGGCAGGATTCGAACCTGCGACAGTAGCGGTCGCTCGGTTCCAGACTGTAGCGCCTAGAACCGCACGGCCACTCCGGCCGGCTGTAGTCGTACTCCACAGAACTTTGTATACAGAGTATTCGTTTTCAATTACTGCACATTTTGTTGGAAGTGAATAAGAGTATTACGTGTGTCTTTTTTGTCTGCAGCTTTCAGGGCACATAAAACGGTGGCAATGACAACAGCCTTCCTTGTTCTTTTGTTTGAAATTGACACCTTAAAAGTTTCTCATATTATTTTCTTCATGTTATTGATGCCAATTCCATGAGCTAAATAACACTTCATATCTTCATGACCAGTTGTTCCAGTGTTAAGTGACACTATCTTGTAGTCTCAGGAAATGGTGAATGATTAGAAAATCCTGGTTACAATGAATGGCGTCATATCCACATGATGTTCAGATGTTCCCGAGTATCCCCAATAAACATCTGCACTTGTTTACAGAAATACTGGAGGCATAAAAATCCAAACTCCATCAAGAAAGCACACTATTAATTACGCAGGGGCCATCGGCAGCAGTGTCATCAGAACCTGCTCCAGGATCATTTCTAATCAGCTGCCTGAATGGAATATTTCGGTACAACAGATAGTGAAGTAGCGTTCAGCCATGAGTTTGTGAAATTTCCTAGGATCCATTTTGTCTCTTACACTGATCATGCCCTTTTAGGGCAAACGTGCACTATTAGCACAATTCAAAAGACCTGCAACATGGATGTAAGAAATGATTTCTTTTACACATTTGACATGCAGGTTCCAATCTCACATCCATGAAGCTTTAATGGAATATTTTATTATGGTACATATGCCGAAGTACTGAACCAATAGTGCAGCAGTAAGATCACAGTACTATGTGAGTAAGTCCCATATTCAACAGCAGCTCAGGCTGCGAAGGAAGATGGTTTGTGAGGGTAGCAACTGCTTTGGATCTCCCTAGAAAACAGCGCCATCTGGACACTGCCGCGCGGGATTAGTCGAGCGGTCTAGGCGCTGCAGTCATGGACTGTGCGGCTGGTCCCGGCGGAGGTTCGAGTCCTCCCTCGGGCATGGGTGTGTGTGTTTGTTCTTAGGATAATTTAGATTAAGTAGTGTGTAAGCTTAGGGACTGATGACCTTAGCAGTTAAGTCCCATAAGATTTCACACACATCTGAACATCCATCTGGACACCCAAGTCTCCAGCTCAAGAGAAATCAATATCCTATTGACAAGCAGACAAGGGGACATCGGAAGTTGTCTTAGGTGCCATTCATACTAAGGCGACATAAGATAAACGATATGTAGTAAGAAATATATTGCAACGATAAATTGGTAGGAAGTGGGCGATAAATCGGCGCGACATGGGCAATAAAAATGTGCTGTGAATACAAGTCTCACTACTTCAGTTACAAACACGAAGTCAAGTGAGGAAGACGTTGTAGTGGCTTATTGGTTCAGGCATAGGATGAGAAAAAGGAAATACTGCGCACATCCCTACAATCTTACCAACGTGCACCACAGCTCGGCACTTGTTTCTCGAGAGCTGTCTCAACATGAATCAAAATTCAGGGAGTTTTATCGAATGAATCCTGGAAACTTCCATTTTCTGAAGTACCTAGTGTCACAAACCCTAGAAAAGAAAAGATATACACTTCAGGAATGCTATTTCTCCAGATGAAAAACTTCTGATTACTATAACGTAAACAGAAATAAATGTAAACAGTAGTATTAATGAAATTGAGCAGTTTTATTTTATAATGGTTTATAATATTTTACAAATTGTACCAATTAGTTTCACTTTCTTGTGGCAGTGGGGCAAGCAGATTGAATCCCGAAGTCGTTGCAATATTGCTCATGTTAAACTGAGTTTGTAAGATGTCATGATGTGATGACGAACTTCAAATACAAGGACTGGAAACAACTGAAACACTGGATTCCACATTCTCTCGTTCGTGCTCTTCCAACAACTTATGTAAAAAGAGACATTGTTTGTATTTTGAAAATGCTTTTCCGAGGCGTGCTCAGGTTTTTCAGATCAGGAAAAAGAGAAGGAAATGCTGTTCAGCATCTTGGTCACTTTTATTAGCAGATTTTTTTATGTTCATCCATTCTATAAAAATATCGTCGACTTGGTCTTTTCCATTTCGTTTTTTGTGTGCTTCACTTGAGCTTTTATGAGGGGGTTTTTCAAGTAACTGCACAGAAGATGCTTCGTCAGGCATTTCCTCTTCAACAAATCTGTCGCTTTCATCGTTTTGAGTAATATTGGACACTACTGCTGTAACTTGAACGCGAAGATTGCCGGACGTATTTCCTCCTTTTAAATACGGTTGCAGAAAAGCTAAATGCTCAATCAAATAATATGTTTTCTTTCTGGCGAACGCACATCTGCTATTCTGATAGTCTTCCATCGCTCTCGACAGTTCTTTTCTGAAACAAGATTTTAAAAATTAGACATCAATAGGATTTATTTAAGAATATTGTTTAATAAAATGAAAATACAATGTTGTTTATAGATATGAAAACCAAGTGAGACTTATGCTACTATTTACGATTTAAAACCGTCAGTTTAGTTATAATATATGTTATTGCTATTATTTTGTTTTTATTGTAGTGTCAAACTAGTTGAAAACAAAGACACAAAATTATTGTAACTTTTTCAGGTTCCTAGCCACTGGAAGAAGTTTTCAGGACCTTTCCTTGCAATTTTACAGAGGTAAATCAACTGTTAGTTACACTTTTCATTCGACTTGTGCTGCTATATGGTCTCACTTACAACTGCTGTGTATGCCACAACCAACGGAGGAAATATCAAAGCGTTATTATGAGCTATGGAATTTACCTAACTGTACTGGTTCTCTCAATTTCAAACATTTCCGCATTCAGTGTTCCCCAAATACTGGGTCCACAGATTATAATTATAAAAGATTCTTTTCAATAGTTCTAATGGCTTTACCTGACGCAGATGGAATGTTCACGGCAATAGAGGTTGGAGACTACGGACGGAATAGTGACGATGCTGTGTTCCGAAAATCCACAATTTATTACACAATAATCAATTGAGAATACTCGAAGCAACTCCCTTGCCAGGCGAGGCAAATGACAATCCTTTTCCGTTCCACTTTGTGGCAGATGAAGGATTCCCTCTCCAGCATAATATAACGCGGCCCTTTCCAAAAAGAGTTTTAAATGATGCCAGAAGAATATCCAACTTCCGACCATCAAAAGATAGAAAAACTGAGGAATACAGCTTTGGGATGCTAACCTCAAAATTTCGTCTATTTGAGCGTCCAATTTATACCAACAGAAGTAATGCTGTGCAGACTATGAGGCAGCATTTTATACGCAGATGAGAAGGCCAACCGTATGTTCCACAACAATTGAATAAGTGTTCTGTGATACCGGCATTACCAGATAACAGTCAAAGCAACAATTTGAATGAAGCAAATCACTGACCAAATAAACTAGGTGAATACTTTCTGAAACCAACTGGTGGAATCCCTACACAATGGAGATGTGTAGGTTTACAAGACCCAGCAATTTAGTACAACAAATTCTTTATATACCTATAAACAGTTCAAATTAAAATTTAAAAAATACGCAAATTTAAATTAAAACAGTTGAGTATACTTCATTCTAGAGCACCATTTGTTAATTTAAAATAATGTTAAGTTTTTAAATTCATCACGTTAATGAAGTAACATTTTTGTAAATGACAACTCTCTCAAATTGGATTATAATTAATCTTTGAAATATAATTGAATTACCTATTTCGTGTGAGGGTTTCAAAATATTTACAGTATAAGTTAATAATATTACAATTTAATTACTTTCTTGTCTTTTACGTAATAAATAAATAAATAAAGCACTTACCTGTGTCTTATTTCTGATGAAATATCCTTCCATGCGGCACTCGTCACATCTGTCTTACCGTATGCGGCAATGGAATAATTCCAGATGCACTGATGAGCTTTCACGAAATTAATGAAACCAAGTACAGAATTGTCTTCTCTTCTTCCCGTCATGTTAACAGCTCGAAATATCGTACGCTACTAATCGCTGCAGAGACTGGCAAGCGACACTGGGGGAGATATGTCACTTACGATGTGTTGCGCAGTTGTGCTGCTGTGAACCTTTTGTATCACCTCCCTTTAGATTTTAAGTATCTGTCCATGTGTGACACGAATCTTATTTCGCTTACGATATTTCGCTTTTTGATGATTTGAGGAATTTGCCTTTCCTTGAAGATGCAATCTCAGCAAGTCTCTGGTGTAAAAAGACAGTTAAGCAGTGCAGACTATGGGAAATTTAATGCTCTACAAGAAAGGTTCATGTGCTTTTTGTTATGGAATGCAAGGGAGAAAAGTTAGACAAAAAACTGACAAAAGTGGCAAAACTGTAGAATTGTTCATCCCCGCCAAGCTTGCACATGTTTTTCGTGGTCGAAAAGTTGGGTTCTACAATACAGACCATTTATACATAAACATAATAAAAGCCCAGGAAATTAGAATCTTTTGTGAGGTACTTAACTTTCTGAGTACTTGACGACTGGATTACGTGTAACAACCAGTGGTGCGTGGTGTAGCTAGTGACTGAAATGGCGGGACTATTGCCCACTCCCTTAACTGATGACACCATGTATGTAGACAGCAGCCAGTGAGCACACCACAACAGATAAAGCTACCTGCACAGTGACCACAAGCCAGTGTCATTCAGTTCACGGATTACAACATATACACCGGCTAGTCTCTTATTGACGACCCACAATGTGGTGTTTGAATGGTTGGGTTTTTCATGGCAATACGACGAATCTGAGCTTTTTTCACAGACTTGCAGTACCTCATAGTGTTCATTCTTTTCGCGACTGCAGCCAGTCAGAAGTTGTCGGCCAAACTCTCAATCTGTACCGAACTTGTAATTAGTGTATTTGTTCATAAAAGGGGAACAGAAGCACTTTTCCAACACCGTGGGATAACATGCTATGTATTCCTATGAGCACCCACTACTTAGCTATGGCATTTTTTTTTTTTTTTTTTTTTTTTGTGGTGATCAAAGGCACAAAACCTGGACCCAGGTTTCAAGTCGTATAAAATTGCCAGAAGAATAACAGAAGGCAATAGGCAGTTGTAAGGAAATATTTTTTTTTTTAAAAGTGTATATTTAGTGTACAAGCAAGTTCACCTATTGATTTGTTGTACACATAAGGAAAAATATTAGTTGTCTTTCAAGCAGCTCTGTGCACTATAATGGAACTAGCCACTTTACTGTTATCTACCACGGAAAACGATTAAAAGTCAAAATAACCATTTCTGTCAGGGATTAAAATTGTATAATAATTTGCCCAAGGAGATTACTGAAGTACATTTATTTAAACAGGCAGTTGAGGAATACCTCGAAAGTAATGTATGCTTCTCGAATAAAGATAATGTAGGTAACAACAAAATAATGGTTCACTTAAAGCATGTTCAGCACAGAGGAAATGTATAGTCATAGATCTCGGGTTCGATAACGGGGTAGGGTGGGAATCACAGTTCATTATGAACTGTTTATGTCGCTGCTTCACACATCTCTTCAGCATAACTTGAAAGAAATTGCAGTTCAGATAAATACTTCATCCAAAAAATATTTGTCCCTGAACTTTGAGAAGTACTTGTGTCATAAAACTGTTTTAAGAACTATAATAGCAACAAGCTTTCATAACTTTGACCACTTCATAATTTATATGGAACAAATTCAGTGTTTGCGATCAGCATTATCACTACTTCATCCGACTCTAAGGTTGTGAACAGAGATCTACAGTTATGAAAGCCTACAGAAGGTAGGTCGAGGGAGGATAGGGAATGCTGTATCTTTCCATATCCATCTATGTTCGGTAAATTCAGTCTTTTCCCTTTTGTCATACCTCCCTACTATGCTATTATCCATATGAGTATTTTTGTTCAATAACTACTGTTTCGTGGTGAGCCCACGCCCTCACCGATACTCTTTTGTGCTTATACAAACTTCGTTTGCAAATTTTTAAACTCCCCACTATGACTGACAACTAAATACTTATATCCCCAGTCCTTAAATCTCTGTGAGACAACAATAAACCCGACAATAGCTGACCTGTCTTCAATACATTCCTTGATTAAACAAATTAATAATGGTTTTGTCAGTCTACGCACCATTCTAAAAACCTCATCTAAACTCTCAGCTCCTAATACAACAATCCCTCCCCCAACACTCACCCATCATTACCCCTCCCATAATTCATCTTCCTAAATACATACTCATCAGTTTCAACGCCACCACGACCCTCCAGCCGTCCCCTATACTTAAATTCTGAACAAATCTTCTTGCAAAAAGAGAACCAAGAACAGAACAATTGCTAATGCCCATCTCATAAATATAAAACTTAATCAACAAGCGTTATAAAAAGTAATACGTTAATAACAAAATCTTTCTAACGCCAGTCTAGACTTCTCAAACCTGGAAATCCTTTGAATAGAATGCCAGAACTTTCCTGCCAACAACACCACATATGCTCCTTCCTGGTTCAAGGCACAGCGCCTTTAGTTAATCTCATAACATCCCCATTGACGTGGCACTTCACATATTCAGCAATCAAACCGAACAGGTGCCCGAATTGAACAGGTGTCACCATGTCATTGCCCATTGCGGCACACAACGGTCTGCTCATAAACTTCAGACATATCCATAGCCAATAACAAACAAAAAACAAAATTAAATCTCCACTCATAAATGACACAACTCACAAATAATAATAATAATAATAATAATAATAATAAACAGCACCACATTCACGACAGCAGTCAGCAACTGCCCAGAGACTTGGTGCCATGTCAGCTGCAAATGTTCATTGCCAACTGTCCAGTGAACTTTTAGCCAGTGTCGACTGCATTCTAGTCTGCTTTGTCACTAAGCTGTGCTGTAGCTGTCTTTTGTTGCACTATTTTCAATGTGATGTTTTCAAAAATGAGTGATGACGTGGTTGGTGAGGGGTTTACCTTCTACTCCAGCTCAGAAAGGGAAGTCACAATTCGTGGGAGCCCAAAACACAACTTTGTATTACCTGCACTGCGTACTTGCAGTACGTGGAGGTCCCTGCACGAAACCCTATCCACTCTCCCCGCTAACGAGATGCCAAGTTATAGTTCATTAGTAAAATATGCGTGACAAAAATAGAAAAATCATATGAATATTTCGCTCTAGTAACTTAATGAAATTAACAGGACAACAAAGGAAAGTAGGGGGACACACTAAAATAAAACAATATGAAAAACAGCACGACTTGAAAACAAATATTACCCACAAAATCAAACCTGAAAAATTCTCAAAATATGACGCAATGCTACAAACACAAAAAAGTCACAAACTAAACATTTCACATTATCTATATGGCTCAAATAAAGCCCTTGATTTAAAAAAATAAAGCACATGCAACGCCAAAACGCGATATCGCTAACTTCACTAGACCTCGTATATAGCTCAAACAAAGCTCTCAATACGTAGAATCCAAACGAAAATAAAAAATCTCTGAAGCGCAGGGTTCCCCCCCCTCTTCCCCCCATCACACACACACAAACACACAGAATCCCCTTCTCCAACAAAATACAAACACACAAAACAAAACCGAATACACACACAATCTTTTACAAATCTTTAACATAATGCAACGCATCAGCAACCGTATATGTGTAGAAAATAAACAATTTTTTCAGCCTTCAGTTGCAAGGTAATTTTTTACTCGTTTACCTAGGTTTCGATTCCAGTAATGAAATCTTCTTCAGAACAAGCGTAGCTCCGTCCACATTAGCCTTAATGGTTTTAATTTTGACTGACATAATCTTATGATTATGCGTCTTTATTGTTTTAATTTTTAATCTGTGACATGGCCAGTGTTTGGCTCTCAAAATAATTTATTTTTTTTGTTCTGAAGAAGATTCCATTACTGGAATCGAAACCTAGGTAAACGAGTAAAAAATTACCTTGCAACTGAAGGCTGAAAAAATTGTTTATTTTCTACACACACAATCCTCCCCTTCCCAATACCACCCCTGCCCTGCACACCCAACCACACCCCAATACTCGCATAAAAAAATTATGCCACATTCACAACAATGGAAACACATACAATATCCACTCATGAAAAAATCGTACACACCAAATCTAAATCCCCAAACCAAAATAAAAACTCCAAAATCCACAAAACCACCAAACAACATAATCCAAACCTACTCCCCTTCCACACGTATAACTAACAACCTTTCATCTATGCATTCTTCCTACCTCCTTAATGGAACAACCATGGGCAACAACCATCACGTTTACCTCTCTTCCAACATCACTCATCAAGTTGAGTCTGAAGAGTTCAAGAACGCCTCATCCCTCTTCCTATAACAGATTTAATGGGCCCCCAATACCCGTCAGTCTGATTCGAACATGCCTCTGTGGAATAATCTTAAAGCTCAGAAATGTGATTAACTGTTAAATGACGTCACCCCCTAGACCCCAACACCCTATACGACGGAAAAGAATCAGAACTCATACTTTAAACTTCTGCTGTCTACTCCTCTATTAACCCAACCAAACCCACTTCATTTGCAAAAAATGGTTCAAATGGCTCTGAGCACTATGGGACTCAACTGCTGAGGTCATTAGTCCCCTAGAACTTAGAACTAGTTAAACCTAACTAACCTAAGTACATCACAAACATCCATGCCCGAGGCAGGATTCGAACCTGCGACCGTAGCGGTCTTGCGGTTCCAGACGGCAGCGCCTTTAACCGCACGGCCACTTCGGCCGGCACTTCATTTGCATCCCTACCAGTCCAGGATTTCAGTCAGATGATCCACCCCTCGAAACAATGGCACCCCCCCCCCCCCCCCACCCATGTACTCACAGTCGTTTTCCCAAACGGATATTCATCTATTTGCACTTTCATCCCCTCCACTCCCCCCCCCCCCCCCACCCACCCACCTACCCAAAGAACGCCTATACTTAACACTCTCGTCCAAACCCCACAACAAAACGAATACCAATCAGTAATAGTCGATTAATTCAACTCAGTCTCATACACACAGCCACACAGAATAATGATAACACCAATTATATGTCAAAAGGACAATGTCACATAATACCAGCCAAGAACACTTGAATCGAGATCCTTTCCAGATGGACCTCCTCAAATTATCTCTATGACACATCACATGCAGAGATCCCTGGTCCGAGCGGGGGCCACTTTTGACAACTTCATGTGCTGCCCACACACATCACAGTGCACAAACTCAGTCAACAACCCCAACAGTTGCAAGAATCTTATAATGCACATAACTACTCATCTCTGTCTCCAGGGTCAAGTGATTAATCTTCACACGTAGATCCATGTCTGCATATAGCGAAAATCGCAGCAAAACAAACAACCGACAAAACACCCACTCAAATCATGCACTAAAATCCGCTACACCCATCACACACAAACAACTCTAAAAGCAACAATTACTCACTAACCAAACAAAACCGCTAAATCACTAACAGAATTAGAACAACGACTGTAGCAGACTAAGGACACACTAACATACCTCAAACATTTCACTTCCACTCCGAACAAACACACCGCTGCTCAAGGACGTCACACAACACATCACAGAGGCCCACAAGAAAGAAAGGCCGCGATGCATACAAGGCTAAGCCTTAAGCTCTTATTAGGCTGTGGTCACAGTGGCACCGACATCGGCCGAAGACGCGCGATCGTTTCAAATCAGTACGCCACTACTGTTTGGCCACAATAACTTGACGATTTCGCTAGTGCTGCCAGAAGCGGAGAAAATCAGCACTACTTCAAAGATATTTGTCTTCAAGCGCTACCAATCTCATGTTGCACCTAGATGAGAAATGATGAAGAAGACTTGCGTCCACTAGCAAGTGACATCTGTAAGCACTTGCTGACGTGTTTACTTTAGAACAAAAATGTATTCAAGGTTACTTCTTCAAATTTATTTCAGGAACTCGCTGTAATTACTTGTTGCGGAAGTGCAGTTACCGTATTTACTCGAATCTAAGCCGCTCTCGAATCTAAGCCACACCTGAAAAATGAGACTCGAAATCAAGGAAAAAAAATTTCCCGAATCTAAGCCGCACCTGAAATTTGAGACTCGAAATTCAAGGGGAGAGAAAAGTTTTAGGCCGTACCTCCAAATCGAAACAAAGTTGGTCCATTGTAATGTGAGACACAATTTAGGTCGAATGAGTGACGATACAGCTACAGTTGTTTGGTTCGAGTCGTAAGCTTAGCAGTTAAGCTTTACCAGGTAGCCATTGCAATGCGTCAGGCGCTCCGTTCGTATTTATACGGGTACCCTTCATTTTTCGCGTGCTTCGTCTGGTTCGAATTGATTGCTTATTTTTCTTTGATTTGATAAGTGCCGTTCTCTTAGTTATAGGTGTTTACGTCACTCTAAGCTGAAAATGCATTACCGTACTGTGTCATGCATTGTTTGTCGCATTCTGATAGTGAGTGTTTACGACCTGTCGCCGCTCGCGGCATGGCTTGCTTTTGTGCACGCTACCGCCGCTTACAATAAAAAAAAAAAAAAAAAAAAGAGGAATCGTCTCATTGGCGAAACAATGGCAAGAGACTGCTATTTGCTGTTACTTACACTGTTGATTTCTTTGATAATGATCAACAAGAACCAAATAATAGACTGCATGTGATAGATGATGATCTGAACGAGAGTTTAGCGAAAATTATTCTCCATTTGAAAATCTTTGCAGACGCCTCTTTAGTACATTACATTCTGCACAGAACTTAGTCATCTTAGATTTAAAAATCTATTCAATTGCCATGCTTCATTTATGACTGTATCACTATTAGGCATAAGAATAATACGAATATAAACATGACACGATATGTATATTCTTCCGCGTTTGCTGTTGTCTCACTCTAGTTTCGTAGTTTATTAGGCAGACAGGATTTAAATGAGATAGCAGCAAACACGAAAGAATACATGTTCAAATGGCTCTGAGCACTATGGGACATAACTTCTGAGGTAATCAGTCCCCTGGAACTTAGAACTACTTAAACCTAACCAACCTATGGACATCACACACATCCATGCCCGAGGCAGGATTCGAACCTGCGGTCGTAGCGGTCTCGCGGTTCCAGACTGTAGCGCCTAGAACCGCTCAGCCACCCTGGCCGGCGAAAGAATACATGGCAAAATGTTTATATTCGTATTATTCTTATGGTAAAGAGAATACTGCATGTGATTCACAATTCATAAAAGTTCCTATTAGCAACCATCTCTTCTCACAGGTATGAAAAACTTCAGAATGTAGAGTTGGCCATATTGACAAACATCCCAAACAGTCTTGCCAGTCGGATTTTCGTAGCACATTGAAATGCTGCTACATTCGAAGGTGCAATCTACGGAATTTGTATTTACTTCGTTGGATAATGTATGAAAATGCAGTGGTAGAAACTTATGGCGCAGAAAAAAGCTCGTCTTCCACCTTTTTTTTAAATTTATTTACTGAATCAGAGGTTTTGGCACCAGTATTTATCTTTGTGCCTGCAAAGCATGCCTGTGTAGCGCTACATATATTCGATGGCAGAAGTTAGTTGTGGCGGCACCTACCAACATTTTTCAGAACTTCCACTTACTTTGCACTAGATTCTAAGCTGCAGGCGATTATTTGGATTACAAAAACCGGAAAAAAAGTGCGGCTTAGATTCGAGTAAATACGGTATTCTTAAAAACCAGAGCAATCGCCACTGTAGTTGCATTATTATTAATGAATAAAAATCGTGACGAAACACAAAAATAAAAAATAGAAAAAATATTAGACGAGTACATATTGATATTACCAAGAAACACAATTCAGTTAACTAAAACCAGGGGACTCCACTTCACTTAAATTAAAACGTTGAGGATGTCGTACGCAAATTTCGAACATCCCTTATCTGTCGTATAATCATGTATTCGATAACAGGAAACAAAAATGCGGCTCAGTATCTCACCATGAGACTGCATTTTAATTACTCTTCGATTTTTTCAGGCAGTTTTTACTGTCTTTATCACAAATGTAATGCATTTACGTTTATGGTAACATAAGAAAAAGAGCTAAACTTTAAAGACGGTTCCTTAACTGAAGATGCCCATTATGTGTGTTAGTGGTATCCAAAGGTACAAGTCCGCAGCTCGTGGTCTCGCGGTGGCGTTCTCTCTTTCCGAGCATGGGGTCTCGGGTTCGATTCCCGGCGGGTCAGGGATTTTCACCTGCCTCGAGACGACTGGGTGTTTTTGTTGTCCTCATCATTCATCATCATTCCTGAACGTGGCGAGTTTGGACTGAGCAAAGGTTGGGAATTTGTACGGGCGCTAATAACCGCACAGTTGAGCGCCCCACAAACCAAACATCATCATCATCCAAAGGTACATTTTTTTCGGTCTATCTATCTCTGTGTTATTTTCTTTTCCGACAATGACATTTTCGCACCAATACTGAACACACACAACTTCTTTAAGTCTGAGGAGAACTTCCACGAACAGACAAATTAGGCAAGTACTTGCAGCATTACGCAAGAAACGGGAAAGAATTTTCACCCTTTATCAGAAATTTTATATGTGGATTACAGCTTCGAAAAATAATTTGTTCAAGTGACAAGGATGGCTTATCTTTTGCTTGAAGTGACCGTAGTGGATCTTTTTGGGTAGGTAGACATCAACTGTCTTCGAATTATTATTACCGCTTACTGGCGTTGTTTAATGGTAGTAGGGTAGTGATTCTGTTACATAAAGTGGTTTGCAAATGTGGTGTGCACATGTGTTTCACTTTTCAGCGCTTCAGATGTTCAGAGTATCTTACACTAAACTTTATGTTTGTCTTTCACACATATACTGAATGACGGCCATTGAAGGTTAATTGACATACGCCTGCACAACTTTAAATAAATTAAGCAACACAGATTGTGAGTAGGCCCCTACTTGTAGAAGTGTGATTCGAGGTCTATTGAAAAATCCGATTCTCACATTAAAGATGGAGTTCCGGTTCAAGCAAAAATAGAAGTGACACTTTGAAATTTGACATCTTCCGATTACATCTTTCTAATATTTAAACTAATACTGCGTTCTGAAAAGTACGGTTTCAAAGTCTTTGTGCGATATGTTGAATGTTGTTTACGATGCTCTAAATACTAATTTAAAATCTAATATTTTCACTCTTGCACCGCAAATACCTGTACTACGAAATTTTTAATTTATTCTATACTGAAGTTTGGAGCTGTGCAAGTGCACTAAGAGGCACTGTAATATTGTTGACTTTCTATATTAAAAATAACACTCAATCTGGAATAATACTGCTGTCAGAGATATTATTACTTTCTTTCTCAAATCCACTAGGTAGGTGTTTAGAGAACAGTGAAGTGTACTAGAATCTGACTATCCGAATATCCTCCCAGTATTGCGTTACTTTTCACCATTTTTACAATAAAGTGAGTTGGTGTGAAACCATAAATCTACCACTCATTAGTTAGATATTTGCTTACTTACACTCATATTTTATCCATGCATCATACAGAAACGTGTACTTTCAGCACGTTAATTATCCATTATGTGTTTATAACCTCATCGGTAGACCTTTACTCACCGAAGTGGCAGATCTTGCCACTGTAGGATAAAAAAAAAAAAAACAAATTCTGAAGAACGTGTTTTGGAGCGATCATTAGTGCAGTGTGTCACTGAAACTACATATTTTCGTAACACACTCGTATAAATATGAAAAACATCAATTACGGCCGGTTAGTTTCTAAGCTGGTGGTCTCTTTTGACACTAGTTGCTGGTGAGAGAAGGAAAATGGCGACACGAAGTTACAGAGTTTTTAATTTATGTGACATGGCGTTTCTCCCACCATTTCGTATATTCGTAAAACTCGTCTGATAATCCCAGTAACTGAGGAGAGAGTGTACAGCACTCGCCACGTTCTTTTCGAGACAGATATAGCTCATTTACATGTATCTTTTAATAGGAAACGCCATACTTCAACACTTGTCTCCGCGCACAGAGACATCGTGGTATCCATCCCATCCTTGGAGGTTAAAATAGAACCTACTTCATATATAACATAGATTCCAACCTAACCTAACCTCCTCGATCCCGTCAAAAACTGACAAATGAGATTGGACGCACAGTGACGAAGCTGTCGGATGATGTTATTGGACAACCTTTGGCGACGGCGTCTGACGACCGTTGTCGGTGCCACTCAGCTCAGTAGATGAACTGCGTTTCGAAACCTGTTAACTCGTAACTGGGTATTTACGTACAAACGAGAATTGCATCTTCTTGTGGAATCTGCTATTATGGAGCCCTACTGATTACTATAACTACAACGAACCACACAACTTAGCAGTATGGTATAATTAAAGATCTCTGATCGAAATAAATGGTATAGCGACCTGTTTACAGCATTCAGGCTCTTCTGTTCTTTCCTGTTAATTTTTCCGTGTTAAACTTAGCTTGAGCAAGCACAAATAATTTATATGCTTATAGGAATAATTCTAGGTAGTGTATAATATTTTTTGCTATAGATGTGGCTGAATGAACTGTGGACATTAGTGTACTATCAAATATTTGTTACATTAAACAGTCATAGTAAGCCATCAATTTCAGAATAAAATGGTATTTCACAGAAGCGGTACTCTTAAAAACCAGAGCAATCGCCACTGTAGTTGCATTATTATAAGGTATTTCAATTTATCTTCACCTGAAGTAAAAGAGGACACTGAAAATAACTTGACATTCGAGGAAAGATAAAACCGCAGCATTCCAGGCACTCCTTCCACATGCTACAGTTATATAGATTCATTAACTAGATTCCTGTTCCGCTCCTGTAAAATACATACATAACTATTATTTTATGATAAATATCGAAGGGCTTATGTGGAAATTACTGATAACTGCGAAACAACAGAGACATTCTGTAGCTGAGGAGACATCACCGTTTTTTTAAATACCAACTTTACTGTTAATGTTACTGTGTTAAACGTAGCTCGAGTAAGCACAGAAAGTTCACAGGCTTTAGTGAATAACTGTAGGTTGGAGACAAACCTGTGAACCATTAATGGGGCTGTAATCCTAAAATTTTCGTTAAAAGGCGAAAGTTGTTCTGACATTGCTGTCGTGTTTACAAAAAGGGTCATTCCTAATAGCAAAGAAAGTGGAACAACATTTTCTGCTATTGACGTAATGTGGCTGAATGAAACTGGAGCGCTATAGTTTCATCAAGACGTTCTGCTACATGAAAAATCAATATTTATGTCTAAAACTGAAACAGCTGTTAATACAAATAGCACCCATAACTGCTGTGGTTTTTCAGTTTGGTCAAGTCTATTAAGGCACTGCTAAATATAACAAAACAGTCCTTTCCACTACTACAGGAACTTTAACATACGCCAGATAAGTAACGCTATTTTGGCAGAAACGTCGTTTTAATGTGCATGATTTACATTTACGAAATTCACGAAGTAATGAAAACAAATGCCTATTACTACGAATGAACAGTATTCACCAGCTTCCTTTGATATGCGAAATATGGACATAAATTCGGAGTCGGCGTCGTCTCACTGCCTTTTCCTTCCTCATGCTCATGAACAGTCCAGACAAGATCTCGTCATTGCTGTCTGCAACTGCATCACTCACTATTCCTACTGATGTGTCGGCAGCTGGGCCAACACCTTGTAGATCGAGATGGCTGAAAATGCACGCTAGACTAACGCAGACGGGCGTGAAGTACTGGAACAGGCTACGTAATTAATGCTATGAAGAAAAGTACGTAGCTGGATTAATACTTATCTTTAATCAATCATTGTGGTACATCGCTCTTGACTATACACAGGAGACTTTAATTACAATCACTGTAAGGCTAATGGTGCCTTGCTAGTTCGTAGCCATTAACTTAGCTGAAGGCTATTCTGTCTCTCGGCTAATGAGAGAGAAAGGCTTCGTACATCTAGTCGCTAGCTAGGTCGTCCGTACAACTGGGGCGAGTGCTTGTTCGTATCACAAGACCTGCCTTGTGGTGGCACTAGGTCTGCGATTACACAGTGGCGACGCGCGGGTCCGACATGTACTAAATGGACCGCAGCCGATTTAATCTACCACCTAGCAAGTGTGGTGTCTGGCGGTGACACCACACCTACCATCTTGAAAACTTACTTCCCAGTTAAGCTCGCTAAACGGCCAAAAGTTATCCCGAATTTATTCTTCAGTTAGTCGTTATTCTGGGTCCGTACAATGGGTTTCTCGCGCTATTCCGGGAATAGAGCTTAATTGGCGGCTAACAGGAGATTGTACAACCGGTCCTATGGAGGTGATAAGCTCTAAAACATTCTTAAATACTTGTGGAACGCACTGAGTATAGGAGTTCAGAGCTTCACATAACCGCACAACTACCATATTAAAGGTTTGATAATGCTAGCACCATACTAAATTTTCGTTTTTAGACTCTGAATGTCAGTGCTACAATGAAATGGTAATATTACTAATAGTGTCTTCAGATTTTTGTGATAAACGTGACCAGACATCAATCAGATCACAACAGACCTTAATACTGTTCTTCTTGGCACACTGGATTAAGTCTTTGTGCTTTAAAATTTGGGATCAAAATTGAGTACAAGAAAGTGACACCTATTTGAGGTGACTATGATCTCTCAGATCACTGAAGAATTATTGTGATGTAATATACTTACTTTTAAATGTACTTCCAGATCATTATAAATGGCATTTTACACCTTGCTTAACAGCTTGGAATCATGGTTTTCGGCACCTTGTATGTGTACTGCAGTGATGGCAGAGATTCCACAGTTGCTAGGTACCTTAACACTGATATTTAGACATACCTAGAACCGCGGCTGGGTCACTAATGGCCCGTGATCTTTTCCTTTATTTCCCCTATGTCAATGGTTTATTGTTACTGCCAATGAATCTATTGTTAGAAGCACTAGGAAATTTAGAATGAAATTAACGAAAATAAACAAAGTTTACACAAATTACAATTTTATATTTTAAAACTTACATGTATTTGCTGAGTGTTTTTACTGGCTACCGTTACATAATGAACACAAATAATAGTCTTTTGATGTACATTTGTTGCACACAGTTTTCTTGCAGATGTGACACTTTACAAATGATTTGTTTCCTTCACGGTTAGACTTTACAGGGCAACGTGTTCGCTTTTTTTGTCTGTCAGGAATATCTTCAGGTCTGACAGGGACGCTAGTCTTTCTAGTCGCTGTGTACTTCTCAGCAAGCTCCTCCCCCAGCTGCAGGATGAAATCCCTGCGTTTCAATTTTTTATCATTTAGAGAATTGAACAATTCCCGCGCATTTATCCCAGCCAAATCCCGCAAGTTGTAAAATGTATGAATAGGCTAACGTCTCGATGGTGTTTTGACAGAGTATTTGCGAGCCATTTGGTGGACCACGTCCACTCCATATTTAGAGCAGTTATAAAACGTAACTGTGTCTGGCTTCTTTTGTACCATCCTCTATCGTCACATAAGGATGCATAGTGCTCAGAATCAGGACATTCTTGTTGCTCTTACCCTGATAAACAGTCAGTGTGGCATCATCTTTTTTCAACAATACTGTGCTGTATAACTGTTCTCTTGCCTTCTTGATACAGACTGGTATTTCCCTATGAGATCGATTTATTGTGCCCACAAGACTCGTAGAATTAGCTTTCGGTGTCTCAGAGAGCGCTAAGGAGATGAAAAAATTGTCACATGTGACATTTATTCCTTTGTTGAGGTAAGGTTGCATCAATTTTTTTACAACAAAGTCACCAAGACGCTCATCACTCCGCCTAGTGTCATCCTTTCCTAGATAAGGGATAGCATTCACAATATATTTTGAGTCTTTATCTACCGCCATTCAATACTTTTGCCCGTATTTGTCCGGTTTTGAGGCCATAAACTGCGTGAATCTGCAACAGCATTTTGAAGGAAAAAGCTGTTCGTCGATTGTTATATATGGACCCGGTATGTAGCTAGACTGTGCATTCGCAATGAACTCACTCCAGATTTCTGATACCAAAACAAACTTGTCTTCCCTTAGTCGTTCCGATCTTGTGGATCTAATGTCAAATCTGAGATAACGCATTATCTCTCTGAATCTGTCACGAGCCATTGTTGATTTCACAAAATTATTTCACCACTTCACTGACCACAAAGTGTCTAGTTCTAAGCTCTTAGCTCCAATAGCACGACGGACGTACAATATAGCTGTAAAAGCTTCCAGTACTTCAATTTTTATAGTCCACTCATCTGAGCTCAGTACACGACGTGCTTCAGTTTCTGTACATTTTACAATATGTTTCAGAATTCTGTCCGTTATCATTAGATGCCATGCACTGTAACAGGTCTCATTCACGTTTCGTTTTGCATGCGGAGATGGTCCTGTCCTATCTTTGAAAACCTTCTGTTGTCTATATCTTCCAGCTGAACAGTCACCTATTACTCCAACTTTCCAGGCTGTTCCATCGGGTGCTACAATATCGCTACCTGAAGGAAACTGAAGTAGTCCAGAACCCTGGGCATTTTGTTGTTCACGCCGACCTTGAGGACGTCCACTTCCTCGAGTTGACTTAGTCTTTGTGGCAGCTGTTCCTGTAATAGTAGTTATACGTATTAGAAGGCGATTTAATATTGAATATATTGTGTAATGTTAGAACAAAAAAAAAACACCTTCATAAATGTAATATATAACTTGTAAAATTTCAACACGAAACAAAGTATAAACATAAGTGTTGCAATTGAAATTAGTGTCTACGCAACATATACATAAACAAAAATTATTATAAAACAAACACATAAACAAGCATACCTTTCTCATCAGCATTCGGTAGAACCTTCTCAGGAGTAACATCGTCTTCTGATGAGTAATCCGGAACCATTGGCGATGGAAATTCTTCCTCACATAAAGACTCCAGCGGTTCACCCTCAGATTCATTATCTAAAATCTCATTTAGAGCATTTATAATGTCCTCTTCTATGCGTAAAAATTTGGCCATAATGTATTCGTAAGTTACGAGCACTATCTACACAGACAGAATGCACTACTAAACCCGTTTTCGTGGTACAAAACTCTGGGTGCGCAATATCTGCATACAAGGTCATACTTGTTTGAACCTCTCTCCCTCTCGTCCCCTGCTGAAAACTGGAATGTCAGCCGGTAGTGAAGTAAAAACGAGTTTTGCGATTGTTGACCAAACACACACTAACAATAGGCATGAAGCTACATGAAAAATGCGATTGTTATAGCGACTGCGCCGGGCGGGTCAGAACTGACCCTTCCGCAGTTTTAGGTGAATCTTCATATTTCTCTTTTATGTTTCCGCCATAAAATGTGATGTGAGGTATAATCACTAATTACCTTAGTTCATAAAAAGTCACAGAAATGTAACACTCTAGGCAATAATACAAAAGAGTGACAATCAAAAGAATTTTCAAGTGAGTCACGAGTGACCCAGCCGCGGTTCTAGTGTTAACGTAATCTGCAATTTAATGCAAGCTAGCACAGCGTATCTAATTCGTGTGTCTGCTTTTTGTACATCCGACGAAATGCATATTAAGACGTAAGCCTAATCAAAACTGTTTCTATTCATCCGGAAACTGTTTGCGAATGCCACTTCCTCCTACGCTCTCTAATCAATTTATTTTAGGCCCCTAAATTCTTTCTACGTGAAACCTACAGGGTGTTTCAAAAATGACCGGTATATTTGAAACGGCAATACAAACTAAACGAGCAGCGATAGAAATACACCGTTTGTTGCAATATGCTTGGGACAACAGTACATTTTCAGGCAGACAAACGTTCGAAATTACAGTAGTTACAATTGTCAACAACAGATGGCGCTGCGGTCTGGGAAACTCTATAGTACGATATTTTCCACATATCCACCATGCGTAGCAATAATATGGCGTAGTCTCTGAATGAAATTACCCGAAACCTTTGACAACGTGTCTGGCGGAATGGCTTCACATGCACATGAGATGTACTGCTTCAGCTGTTCAATTGTTTCTGGATTCTGGCGGTACACCTGGTCTTTCACGTGTCCCCACAGAAAGAAGTCACAGGGGTTCATGTCTGGCGAATAGGGAGGCCAATCCACGCCGCCTCCTATATGTTTCGGATAGCCCAAAGCAATCACACGATCATCGAAATATTCATTCAGGAAATTAAAGACGTCGGCCGTGCGATGTGGCCGGGCACCTTCTTGCATAAACCACGAGGTGTTCGCAGTGTCGTCTAAGGCAGTTTGTACCGCCACAAATTCACGAAGAATGTCCAGATAGCGAGATGCAGTAATCGTTTCGGATCTGAAAAATGGGCCAATGATTCCTTTGGAAGAAATGGCGGCCCAGACCAGTACTTTTTGAGGATGCAGGGACGATGGGACTGCAACATGGGGCTTTTCGGTTCCCCATATGCGCCAGTTCTGTTTATTGACGAAGCCGTCCAGGTAAAAATAAGCTTCGTCAGTAAACCAAATGCTGCCCACATGCATATCGCCGTCATCAATCCTGTGCACTATATCGTTAGCGAATGTCTCTCGTGCAGCAATGGTAGCGGCGCTGAGGGGTTGCCGCGTTTGAATTTTGTATGGATAGAGGTGTAAACTCTGGCGCATGAGACGATACGTGGACGTTGGCGTCATTTGGACTGCAGCTGCAACACGGCGAACGGAAACCCGAGGCCGCTGTTGGATCACCTGCTGCACTAGCTGCGCGTTGCCCCCTGTGGTTGCCGTACGCGGTCGCCCTACCTTTCCAGCACGTTCATCCGTCACGTTCCCAGTCCGTTGAAATTTTTCAAACAGATCCTTTATTTTATCGCTTTTCGGTCCTTTGGTTACATTAAACCTCCGTTGAAAACTTCGTCTTGTTGCAACAACACTGTGTTCTAGGCGGTGGAATTCCAACACCAGAAAAATCCTCTGTTCTAAGGAATAAACCATGTTGTCCACAGCACACTTGCACGTTGTGAACAGCACACGCTTACAGCAGAAAGACGACGTACAGAATGGCGCACCCACAGACTGCGTTGTCTTCTATATCTTTCACATCACTTGCAGCGCCATCTGTTGTTGAAAATTGTAACTACTGTAATTTCGAAAGTTTGTCCGCCTGAAAATGTACTGTTGTCCCAAGCATATTGCAACAAACGGTGTATTTCTATCGCTGCTCGTTTAGTTTTTATTGCCGTTTCAAATATACCGGTCATTTTTGAAACACCCTGTACTTTCGCGCTAAATATTTCAGCGAGCGCTTCCGTTTTGCCAATCCTTCAATGAGTTCTTTTGTGCAACAACACTGACATCCATACGAATTACTTCACTTGCCACCAGCTTGAAAATCGTGTAGG
This sequence comes from Schistocerca serialis cubense, assembly GCF_023864345.2. Lineage (NCBI taxonomy): Eukaryota > Metazoa > Arthropoda > Insecta > Orthoptera > Acrididae > Schistocerca > Schistocerca serialis. The sequence continues at coordinate 639,395,368 of NC_064640.1, forward strand.
TAGTATTTGGAACTCCAGCGTGTGGAAAGGCTGGGCCCACACATTGGGGACAGCGTTGGTGCGAACAGTGTTTGTCCATTATGTAGATCGATGAAATAGTATTGGAACCGACGTTGGCGCCAATGTTGGTACGACTCCGTTGCTTGTCGGTATTTCTACCAAACAGCAAAGGACGCTGGACCAATATCGGTACGCTGACCACAGATTGGCGCCAACGATTTTTGTTTTGTGATTGTCGTCTGATGGCCAATTCACACTGTCCATCACGGCACCGTAACATCACAGCGCCGCCACGTCAAGGTGTATTCACACTGTCCGTCACGTCACAACACTTCAAGTCAATTCAAGTCACATGATCTCAAAAGCACTGCTGTCTTCTATTGTTCTTTTCTCGGGAGTTGCTATCTCGGCAAGAAAATTTTCAACTGTTTTTATGCATGAAGGGCACATACACAAAGCGGTAGCTTACATACGTGGATTCATTTGTACGAATATGACATTTGTTGGACGCAAATGGTTTCCAGATTGCAGGGATAGCTTGCATATTAGAGAAGGGAGACGGAAATGCAAAAAACACAAAGAAACAGGGTGGATGCGAAAAACTGTCATTACATGGTACAGAAGGGGAATTTCGCACACTATAGAAGGAGCTTGAGCAAGAGGAATTTGCATTTTATGTTTTGGAAAGTCGATGCATCAGTTTTTACATTTGTTACGCCGAATCGCACCCAGAATTACTCAAAGCAAGACAGTGTTTCGAGCTGTCATCACATCCCACGAAAATTTAGTTTGTTTTATGGGTAACTTTAGTCGCTAGTCCAATGGAAATTTTTGAGCAATAGTCATATCTCCCTCAATACCTTTTCCTTCAGGATACATAGGTTTTGTTTACATGTTGTATTTGGCTTTTAATAGTTCGAGTGCGTTATTTGCACTGGGGTTAGCTAGTGAAACAACGTAAATATTGACTACTGATGCTTGCAAAACTGTTTCACACACAAGTCAGACAGCTACTTAACAATAAATAGGCCTGGCACAAATACATGTTTAAACAAACAACTTGCAGTGTCGAAAGACTCTGTGCATTTCTTTAGGTGGCACTATAAATGCCTGACAATATACAAATAAATTCCATCTACTAACCCATCTGATTCTGCACTCAGTACTTCTCTCTCTTCAAGTTGCAGCCGTGTTGCAATCCATTTCATTGTAAAATATTCAGTATGGTACCAGTATCTATAAAAATCCATTTTATACATGTAGTAGGGGGCAAGCAATTTAATACGCTCGTATCGTACAATTCAGACTACTGTCTCACTGGTTCAATTGATCTGTTGTCATGGCCGTGTATCAGGAGGAAATGAGCTGGTGGGTAACGTGATCAGCAATGGATGGATGACGTCAGCCGTCTAAATATATCGCCAGAGAAACCTTGATGATGCCGTGACATGACGTGGTGGGACGGGACGGTCAGTGTGGATTCCGCCGTTCGAAATGCATTGCGGAATCTTTTGACAGGCTGGAAAGTGATGTGACGTGACAGCATGTGTGAATTGGCCTTAACAGAGTTTGTCTGTTTGCTCGTTCTTCATTGTATTTATTTCAAAATTTATTTTCGACAGTCTCAAAATGACCAGCGGAGCAGTTCTCAAGTCTTTGAGTTTTTGGATCTGTATCAACAACAAATTCATTTGTGGAATCTAACTTCAAGAAACCATAAAAACCGAAATGCCAATGCTAATGCATGGTAATACATTAAATAAAAATTCAGCATGAACTCCACCATAAACGATTTGAAAAGGAAAAAAGAATCATTAATTTAGAACTATCGTCTCTGCCAAAAGAAGATGAAACAATCTGTCAGTTCAGGGGCGTCAAGTGATGAAGTGTACAAAAGAAGGTGATTCGTTTACGAATTAATGGAAGGTTTCATGGGGCAAGTTTATAGAAAGAAAGGTACTAACACAACAAGTAAAGAGGTAGGTGATTTGAAACAAAGCTGTTTTACTTTACATCTATTTTGTTAGTATCATGTAGGCTCATGTATATAGTTTCATATTTAAGATCTGTCTGAATGAAAGTAAGCTGCGAGTTCTTCAATTATTTCTCTCGAATTTTGTGTTGGCTGCCTTGATGTTTAGTTAGTGGCAGTAGTGAAGTTTGGTTTACCTGTAAGGTACGTTGTATTGCACCTTCAGGCATGTATACACTATGTGACGTTCTAATTTCCTTTAAAAAGTTATGCAGTATTACACATGTGAGAGTTAAAAGTGTTCTGGTGCCAAAACACTGGTTTTTGAAAAACTCTGAAAGAGGAGAACTGACAATATCGTCCTGGAAGAGAAGTTGCCTGGGGACATGTATTAGTGTCCTGAAGTTTGCAGTAAAGTAATCTGCCATGGAAGACTCCGCCACCACTCATCTTGACAAGGGCAAATAGAAAGTTGTAGTTACTACCAGCTAGATCTAGTAGTATTGTGCTGAAACTGTTTTATAGTGAAGAAACGCTGATGCGCTATTGATAAGAGCCTGTATTTTAACAAGTTTGCCATCCAAAGCTCCAAACAATGTGGGAATTGCGAAGTGCTTTCAAATCTTTGTCTTACAAGAAGGCAGCAACTGATACTGAAAAAAAATAAAACAGAAACAAATTAGTACTTTCACTATAGTTGTCTAAAATGATAGCGGTACACATGAATCATAGGACGCAGTTTCCATTTGCTAAGATTGTGTTCTTCTTCGACATTTTTTCCAATGTAAATGAATGTGAAAATGCAGACACATAATTTGTGGAAAATGTGTCCACAGCGACACCAGTCGAATACAAATGCTGCAGGCTGTCAGAAGTATAACAAGCAAAGAGGCAAATGGATCCAACAGTACCTATTTTGAAAAATTATCGGAAAGGAAGGAACTAGAGTCTGATAATGTAGATTCTTATTGCCAATTATTAACAATAAGTAAATAAATAAAAATAGAAAAGGCAGTGAAGACGCAATATATAACAGTTCACCATAGTTCACATGACACCTAGTATTTACAGCATGTCCAACAGGCACAAACCAGAGGACTTGGCAAAAAACAGGTTTCACTCGTGCTGAAAGACTTGATACAAAAGGCATTTTAATGTCCGAAAATAGTGAATAATTCTTGGTTTGTATTTTTTAAACTTCATTTTGTAACAAAGTGTCCTTTACACAGTTAACAAATGTTTTTCCGTATACCCACTGCCTGTACTTTAAATTTTCCAACTTGTGTGGCGAAATATTGTACTATAAATATCGACGTTGCAAACTTTAGGCACTATCAGTGACATCACTTGAGTGGATAATTGAATAGGAAAGGTAAGCTTTTCAGCCGTAATAGTGTTTATAATGCACTCTGTTACTGAATGTAATTTTAAAATTCGGCCTGACCTTAACATAGTCATTCAAGGCCTCACATATTGCTTTGCAAATTTCTGGTTCTATCAGTGATATCACTAGAGTGGATATTTTAAAAAAAGATATGTGGCTTTTGAAACTGTCTCCTGTAGCAAGAAACGGAAGCTTCATTGTCAAACTAACTTAAGCAGGTATAGCTTTCCTCCAAAACGTATCTTTCATTTATATTTTGCGTTCAGTCACTTGAAGAGGCAGCTCAAAATCAGTTGTTGATATGTGACAGAAGTTATCAAAGTGTCCTAAGGGTTCATACATCAAGTGGCCTAGTAATTGACATCTGTCATACCTGCAACAATAATTATAAATATAATCAAATTTGTGAAATTTTAATAATGGTAACTGATACCAATTTACAAAATTTGAAGAACTCACTGATTTCGAAATGTATGAAGTGATGTAGCCCACCATCTTCTTTTAGGTGTTTTATTCACTCCCAAAACAACAAATTCACCAGCTGCGATCTATGCATCAGACATTTTTACGTTGGCTCTATACGGATTCAACTGAATGTTGGCTCCAATATGTGCCCGCTGTCGCATAAGTATTGGCAAATGCTGGCACCATTGTTGGCACCAACGTGTGGACGAAGGGCAACGTGCATGTAAGGGAAGTGGTGGGGGATGAGTATGTAAGAGGGTCATGCTTGTGGAAACACGGCTTTACACATTTAGAATAACCAAGACGTCAGGTGTCTGACGTGAAAACGCTGCTTTTGTAATCCAGTATTTTCCTTAATGCAGAATGACGAAACTAATGTTTCGTCTACCCTCTTCTACAAAATTATGGAAACATATATTGCTATGTCAAGGCAGTTTGAAATATTTCCTTCTCACAGCTTTCAACCAGAACCCTCTTCGAGTTGTTTGGGTAGGAAATCTACAACGAAATTACAGAAACAAAAACAGTGCAGTAGAAGTAACCAGCGCAACTAAAATTCTAGAATATAAAAGAACGTATCGCTTGAATGAGCCCACTTACGAACGAAATGTCATTCCTTTACACTTTAGACTATAATCAGAACAAGCAGTACACCTGTAACTGATGAAAGCTGGTGTAATTCTATCAAAACACTTCCATCAGCAGCTAATATTTAGGGCTACTAACACCGCGAACGTCGGAATCAAGTCTGTGATGTTATGATAACTCCCCTTATTACACCTCCATGCTCGAGACAAATTAAATACCCCGTTCCAAAGTACCGAAAGAAGGAGAGATATTTGTTAAACAAATTGTTCCCATTTAGTCTCATGCCAGATGCTCGTCTGCGCTAGTATAAAGCAGAAGCATTTTGATTGTATCAACATCATCATATTACTCGACAAGTTATGGAACGTTTTATTAGAGGAACTCGCTATGAATTAATAAAATTGTGTATGAGCCACCGGAAACAGTTCTTGTTGCTTAAACAAAAAATATTACTGATATCAAATATGGAGTGCCTCAGTGTCCTATTTTATGATCCCTTCTTTTCTTGATTTATGTTAATGATTTAGAGTACCGTTCCCCTAATCCTAAAAAAAAAAATTGTATACAGCTGATACATCCGTATACGCAAAACTCAAAGCTCACGACAGGCCGGATGGTGCCGTGAAACAGTGTGTCTAGTGAAACAGTAAAGTATTTTAATGAAAGCCATCTAAATGTAAGTGCTCCAAAGAATCCAATAACGGAATTTAACATGTGGAGACAAACAGAATTTGGCATGAAATTATTCATAGGAAGCGCGACACTGTACAAAAGGAAGAATGGAACAAAAATTCTTGAGAATCACAATCCAGGACAACCTCACATGGGACATTCATATAGATTCCTTAGCCTGTAAGTCCTCTAAAAACATGTTTCCCACAAACATGATCAGCAAATATTATAAGGATATGTGTGTATTAAAAATTTGTTCTCATTGACTATTCTCAACAAATTTAAATTACGCAGTAGAATTAGGGTGCAGCAACACAAATCAACCTAAGCATGTTATTAACACCTCAGAATAAACTATTATCATTATTTGTGGTACTAAATCTAGATAATCATATTGAAACCTGTTTCCAAAATTACGTGAGTTACCATTATCCACTATCACATTAGTGTCACATTAGTGAGACCATCTGTCAAAAGCAGTTAGCATTATGCACTGCAACATTAGTGTGATCACCTATCAAAAGCGTTAATAACCAACTTATGCAGCATTTACTTTTGCGAGATGTGCAGCAGAGTGCCAATGAGTTTCTGGAAGGTAGCAGCAGGGATGCAGAACTATGCCCACTCCAGTGCTGTGGCAAACAGTTCTTGGTTTCTCTGTTGAGGACCAATGGTATAAACGTTATGATAAAGGTGATCCCATATATCCCTGACTGGGTTTGAATCCGAGGTGTTGGGTGGCTAGAGGAAAACTGTAAATTCATCCTGGTGCTCTTCGAACCATACTTGTACATTGCGAGCTGCGTGACACCTTGCATTGTCTTGCTGGTAGATGTCATCATGCTAAGGAAAAACGAAGTGAATGTAGGGGTGAACATGGGTCCCAAGGATAGGTGCATATTTGAGTCCGTCCATTATGCCTTCCAGAATGATGAGATCAGCAAGCAAATGCATAAAAACGTTCCCCAGGCCATGTCACAGCAGGGTCAAAGCTTTCAGACATTTCATGCTGTACGCACAAACGCCCATCTGTTCGACTAAGCATAAAACGTAATTCATCTGAAGAGGCCACCTGCCGCTACTCAGTGGACGCCCAGCGGTGGTACTGACATGAAAATTCCAGAGTTTATCACTGATGAACAGCAATCAGTACAGCTGCATGAACCTGGTGCCTGCTGTAGAGACCCACACACAGCAACATTCTTTGATTGGTCGTCAGAGGAGACACTTTTGGTAGCTCCTAGGTTCATCTGGGCAGTCAGCTCGTCAACAGTTGTGTGTCTATCCGCCCATACACATTTCCTCAGCCATAATTCACCCCTTTCATCTATGGCGTCTTGTGTACCACAGTTGTCTTGGTGCCAGTTTTGAATAGCATCATTTTGCGATGCACAAAATTCTTTAACTACGATAGCATGCAAACAGTTCATAAACGTAGCACCGTCTCTAATGACCTCGTTGTCGACGGGATGTTAAACACTAACCACCACCACCATAAACTTATCCGTTTCTGAAATGCCTCAACCCTTGTCCTGAAAGCCAATGGTCATGCCCTTTTGGTTGTCAAATAAATAGCTCCATTTCCGCATTGCAACGATCACTGCACTGTTTCTGAAACTCCTTGACAAGCTTTATATACCCTCCAGTGCTAGTGCTGCCACTTGCCATCAATGATCAGTTATTGCACATTGTTGTGTTCACATTATGTGACTGGACTGTGTGGTGTGTATATATATTAAAAGTAATACTAGTTGCGAAATCAATAAATGTATACTTACACTCTGACCTACAAGAGCGTAATATAAGAGAAAAATAGCGATACCACGTAAACAGCCACAGATCAGCTGTATATGAAAACCATGCACTTCATGCTGGGCTGAAGCTAGTCAATGCCATACCAAAAAGTCACACATCCCTTGCTACTAGCAAAGAAAAAAGCCAACGAAAAGAGTTTTAATTGAAAATCCATTTTATTCCCTAGATTAGTTCTTTATATTTATGAAAAGTGCTTTCTAAGTATGTCAAGGCCATAATTTTAATTAAATCACAATTGATCTAATAATAAAAATATTTGCAATGCTGTTAATTGTATATTAACAAATGTAAAACTCATTGAAGTGCAAAATCTATTGTCACACACAAATCTTCACTTTGTAATTTGTAAACTGACGTGTTCAGAAGAATGATCTGTATGATGTCCTGAAAGTGTATTATTTCTGGGGATTGTATTTGATTTTTCGATGTTGAATATGTGGTGTCACCGCCAGACACCACACTTGCTAGGTGGTAGTTTTAAATCGGCTGCGGTCCATTGGTACATGTCGGACCCGCGTGTCGCCACTGTGTGATCGCAGACCGAGCGCCACCACAAGGCAGGTCTCGAGATACGGACTAGCACTCGCCCCAGTTGTACGGACGCCGTAGCTAGCGACTACACTGACGAAGCCTCGATCATTTGCAGAGCAGATAGTTAGAATAGCCTTCAGCTAAGTCAATGGCTACGACCTAGCAAGGCGCCATTAGTAACATTGCATGTATCTAAAGAGTCTCACTTGTATCGCCACAATCTCCAGATGTACCAAAAGGATGGATTAAAGTTAAGTATTCCAGAAGCTACGTACTTTTCTTTATAGCATTCATTACGTCTCCTGTTTCAGACCTCACGCCCTCCAGCTTTAACTTAGCGCGTGCCTTTCGGCTTCCTCTCAGTGTGTCTAGGCTGTCTTGTCTAGACACAACAATTTTTGGCGACGAGTCAACAGAAAGGGTCTTGTTCTTTCTAATTGCTTACATTTACTTGTGTCATGGCTTCGCCAGATGTACTGTCCGAATTTTATCGCTTGCAGAATCAGCAGACGCAGGCGTTATTGAATGCCCTTGGACAGCTCGTCCAGGGTCAACGTGCACTGCAAAACGATGCGGCCGCCGCCGCTTCACCGCTACCGCAGCCACAACTCGCAGTTGCACCGCCTTTTAGGCCGTTTGAACCAGCTAAGGAAACATGGACGGAGTGGTCACGCCAGTTTGGATTTCATCTCGCCGCCTACAGAATTCAAGGTAACGAGCGGCAGCCTCATTTATTGGCGTGTGTAGGGGTGCAAACGTACCTTGTGATAGTGAAATTATTTCCCCGACGCGACGTAGCAACTCTGTCCTACGAAGAAATTGTGTCTGCTTTAGATGCCTATTTCAAGGAAACAGTTAATGTCGTTGCAAAAAGGTATACGTTCTTTCGTACAAAACGTACGGCTGGTCAAACTAATAGGGAGTGGGTTGCGACATTGCAAGGCTTTACAAGGGATTGTGCTTTTGAGTGTGAATGTGGACTCCCTTATTCAGATACTATGGTACGTGATGCAATAGCACAGAACGTTTCTGATGTTCGCACACGGGAACAGATTTTGAAACTAGTTAATCCCTCCCTTCAACAAGTGATAGACATATTAGATAGACAAGATACACCTGACTTTGCTCAGGAATCATTTGCAACTTCGCCAGCCGTGTGTAACATTAACCGGCCCGCCGGGCGCGCTGCGCGGCCCGGTAAACTGCCCTCGCACATGTCCGCGCAGCTGCCGCCACGCTCTAAACCAGGTGTGCTGCGCCAGCATACAAATGCAGTGAAATCATGCCCGCGGTGTGCTACTAGACATTCGCGTGAAAATTGCCCGTCATGCCAAGCTATTTGTTTTTACTGTAATAAAAAAGGACATGTTCAAAGTGTTTGCCAGAAAAAGCTCAGATCAGACAATCACAACCATTCCAGGCCCTTTGCTTCGTGCCGGAATCGAACCAAGAATACTCAGGCTCGTGAACCTTCGCCCATGGACATTCATGTAGTTAATTCCACTTCGTCCAGTGCCACTGTCTCTCACAGTGACTGTGTTCGTCCCACAAATACTGTGCGTCGACGTCGCCGGAAATCGCGTCAAGTCGCAAGTGCTTCTGTACCAGTGTCCGCTCAAGTTGCACGAGACAGTCGCTCTTGTCGTCACCAGGACAATAAACTTTTTGTAGATTTGGACTTTAATGGCAAGGTCGTACCATTCCAGCTCGATACCGGAGCTGCAGTTTCATTGATCAATCACGACACGTACAAACAACTGGGCAAACCTCCGTTGCGTGCCGCAAATGTTCAGTTAAATAGTTATTCAGGTCAGCATATCCCTGTGTTAGGACAGTGCACTCTTCTTGCAACATACAAGGGACAAACAAAACCTGTGTCATTTTACATTCTTCGTTCTTCTTCTGCAGTGAACTTGTTTAGTTTAGATTTATTTCCATTGTTCAACTTGTCTGTTGTAAATCAGTTCCTATCAGTGAATCAGTCTGTGCCTTCAGACAGTGTTTCTCGTCTGTATGAAGAATTTGCAGACATTTTTGCACCGGGCTTAGGTTGCGCTCAGAACTATGAAGCACATTTGGAACTGAAAGTCAACGTGCAACCGAAATTTTTCAGAGCGCGCAATGTTCCTCACGCATTGTGTGATGAGGTCGCAAGAACATTACACGATTTAGAATCACAAGGTGTAATTGAACGTGTGCAAGCTTCTCTCTGGGCCTCACCCTTAGTCATTTTGCCGAAACCTTCCGGAAAATTGAGACTTTGTGTGGACTTCAAGGCAACAGTGAATCCACAATTAGTGAATGCAACTTATCCTTTACCCCGCCCGGAAGATCTTTTTGATAAACTGTGCCCGGGTCAATATTTTTCAAAGTTGGACCTAGCAGATGCGTACTTGCAAATACCAATGGACGCCGAATCCCAGCGCGTCTTGGTGGTTAACACGCATCTTGGTTTGTACCGATTCAAAAGACTGCCATTTGGGTGTGCGTCCGCCCCCGCATTGTTTCAGCAATATTTACAAACTGTTTGTGCGTCGGTCCTTACTGTAGCGAACTATCTGGACGATACTGTGATCTCCGGAAAGACAGCAGATGAGCATTTAGCACACCTACGAACATTATTTCAAGTATTGCGACAAAATGGTCTTCGCTTGCGGAAGGACAAATGTGTGTTTTTTGCTCGTGACTTACCATATCTGGGACATGTCATAAATGCACAAGGCATACATCCCAGTCCAGAGCACCTCCGTGCCATACAAGACTTGCCTTCGCCGCAGAATTTGAAGCAGCTACAGAGTGTGTTGGGTAAAATTAACTATTATCATCGCTTTCTGCGCAATGCCTCTTCCATTTCAGCTCCGCTTCATAGCTTACGCCGTAAGGGTGTTCCGTTCGTCTGGACGATGGAATGCGAACGCGCCTTTCGCCAGTTGAAATCGGCGTTTCTTTCTAATACTTGCCTTACGCCATTCGATCCCCAGAAACCCCTTTTGTTGATGGTAGATGCATCGGATTTCGGGATCGGTGCTGTGCTTGCGCACCAAGATGGGTCGCATGATCGCCCTATTGCCTTTGCGTCCAAATTGCTCTCGTCTGCGCAAAGAAATTATTCACAGATAGAGAAAGAAGCTTTGGCTCTCGTGTTTGGTGTTACTAAGTTCCATGATTTCTTGTATGGTCGTCACTTTACCATCATCACAGACCACAAACCTTTGACGTCGCTTTTTCATCCGAACAAGCCTGTACCTCCGCGTACAGCGCAGAAATTCATTCGCTGATCTATTTTCCTCTCGCAGTACCGCTACGATATCTTGTATCGGTCCACTGCTAAGCACGGAAACGCCGATGCGTTGTCCCGTTTGCCTGTTGCTGAGGATAAAGCATTCGATTCTTCCGAACTTGCTTGCATGTTCATTGATTCGGAAACCGATGAAGTGGTCGAATCGTTTCCGATTGATTTTCGTCGTGTAGCTACAGCCACAGCTGCTGACCCTGTCCTTGCTACCGTTTTGCGTTTTGTTGCTACGCAATGGCCTTTGTCAAAGTCTCGGATCGAGGATCCGTTGGTTCGCCGATTTTTTGCTCACAAGGAGAGACTTTTTGTTCGACGTGGTGTTTTGTTGTTGCGTTCTGATAATGATCAGTCCAGAGTCGTGGTCCCACGTTCGTTACAGTCCTCTGTTTTACGGCTTCTTCACCAAGGCCATTGGGGTGTAGTGCGAACGAAACAACTTGCTCGTCAGCACTGTACTTGGTTCGGAATCGATGCTGCGATTACGAATATGTGTTCTTCTTGCATGGCGTGTGCCGAACAACAATCCGCACCGCCGTGGAAAGTCTTTGCATGGCCAAAAGCCACATCCCCTTGGCAACGCTTGCACATCGATTTTGCTGGTCCGTTCTGGAATGCTCGATGGTTGATTCTGGTAGATGCCTTCAGTAATTTTCCTTTTGTTGTCCGGATGTCTTCCACGACGTCAACTGCCACCATCCAAGCGTTGTCTGCTATCTTTTGCATTGAAGGTCTTCCGCAGACTATTGTTTCCGACAATGGCCCACAATTCATGTCCGCAGAATTTCAGTCATTCTGCCAGGCCAATGGTATTCAACATCTGACATCCGCGCCGTTTTCGCCTCAGTCAAACGGTGCCGCTGAACGATTGGTCCGGACTTTCAAGTCACAGATGTTGAAATTGAAAGAGTCGCATTCTCGGGAGGACGCATTGTTGCTCTTTTTGTTTTCGTATCGCTCTCAGCCCCGAGATGGTCGCTCGCCGGCTGAGTTGCTCCACGGTCGTCCTCATCGAACCTTGATGTCTTTGCTGCATCCGCCGCATCAGGTTCCAGTGCAGCGGCAGACTCCTGCTTTTGCTCCAGGCGACGTTGTATTCAATGGCAACTATCGAGGTTCACGGCGTTGGCTCGCAGGGCGCATTCTTCGCTGCCTCGGCCGCGCGATGTATTTGGTTTTGGGGGCCTCTGGTGAGGTGCGTCGGCATCTCAATCAGCTGCGCCTCTGTCGTCGCACGGGTTCTGCCGCTCCCAGTCTGCTTTCAGCGATGGTGCCGTCCGGTCAGCGCCCTGGGGACCCATCTACTGGCTCGCCTCATCCCCAGGTGTTACCGACGATGCCTTCCATTTTGCCCCATGGCGACGCGCCGCCGCAGCCGCCGCCGCCGCATGTTCTCCCGCCGGCGCCGCCCGCAGTGGACGCTTTGCTGCAGCCGCCAAGCGCCTCCCTGGGTCACGCGCCGCCAATCGCTTCCCGTGACCAGCTGTCCTCCGCCATGGAACTCTTGCCCGCTCCGGAACACATGACGTTTTCGCGAGTCGGGTACCCCGACGCAATGGAGGTCGACCCTTCGGCCCCTCCTGTCTCTTTACGGGCGCATACACCGCATGTTGACGTGCACCCTGGACTAGGTTTTCAGGCGTTTCCTAGATCCCCTCGGACCGAATGGCCGGGTGCGGGTGGCACAGCCTCGCCTGTTGCTAGGCTCCCCACCTCATCGCATACGTCAACATGGGGTCATCCCCACGGCGGGCGGAAGCCTTATAACACGACCGTTCGCCGATTTGCGGGGGAGGAATGAGGTGTCACCGCCAGACACCACACTTGCTAGGTGGTAGTTTTAAATCGGCCGCGGTCCATTAGTACATGTCAGACCCGCGTGTCGCCACTGTGTGATCGCAGACCGAGCGCCACCACAAGGCAGGTCTCGAGATACGGACTAGCACTCGCCCCAGTTGTATGGACGATGTAGCTAGCGACTACACTGACGAAGCCTCGCTCATTTGCAGAGCAGATAGTTAGAATAGCCTTCAGCTAAGTCAATGGCTAGGACCTAGCAAGGCGCCATTAGTAACATTGCATGTATCTAAAGAGTCTCACTTGCATCGCCACAATCTCCAGATGTACCAAAAGGATGGATTAAAGTTAAGTATTCCAGAAGCTACGTACTTTTATTTATAGCATTCATTTCGTCTTCTGTTTCAGACCTCACGCCCTCCAGCTTTAACTTAACGCGTGCCTTTCGGCTTCCTCTCATTGTGTCTAGGCTTTCTTGTCTAGACACAACAGAATATATATTATTATTATTATTTTATTATTATTACTATTATTAAAAGTAAACTGTGTCTAGTGGCATCAATTCTGATGGGATGTTACAGCATAACATTAGTTCTTAATACTATACAAATGACAACCTTGACATAATATCAACACAGTGTAAGCTTTTGCTAATTTATATGCTAAGATGACGCTGTGGCTCGTGTCATCAGAAAAATAAATAATGAACTTCAGAATGGCTGAATGATTGTCATGTTTGCGTAATGCAACTGTAGCAGTATCTCCAGGCAAAAGCATTCATATTTTTAATTACTTATTTTATTTTATTCATTTCACAACAATCTGTGTGTGTATTATGTAAGTTAATCGAATACATCGTAGAACACCCATTACTTTATTAAAATAAGTCAATAATAAAGTGTGATTCAAATGGTTGGCCACAGATGAAAGGAGGTGATGGACGAGTCGAAATTCAACAAGACGGGAATAGAAGTAGTCTGAGCCAAAGAAGGTCTTAGAATGTCAACAGCAGTGACAATTAATGCCTAAGTGCAGTAATTTTAGAAAAGATAATGAATAGGCTTATAGGTACAATTTTTTAGTCCTCATCACGCAACTACATTTAAAACTAGTTTTTTTGTAGGCTAACTGTTTTTAAATAAAAATTTGTGCATGGTATAGGAGTTGTCTGGGAGAAATGGTTTTAGGTTAGATTTAAAATTTCCTTTGATGGCCATCACATATTTTATAAACAATTTTGAGAAAGATGATCAAAAATTTTTGTTCCTGCGTATTGAACACATTTCTGAGCCACTAACAGCTCTAATAATGGATAATAAAGGTCATTTTCTCCTCTGCTGCTGAAGGTATGGATATCACTGCTCTTCTCAAATTATTGTTGGTTATTTACGACGAATTTTACTAGTGAAGTTATGTAATATGAGTTCGCAGTCAAAAACCTAGTTGCTTGAAGAGGAACCTACATGATGAACATGGGTGAAAATCACATATTATTCTTACCGCCTGCTTTAGTGCAATCTGTGCTTTCTCTCTAAGTGATGAGTCACCACAGAAAACTATTCCATAAGGCCATATTGAATGGAAATATGCGAAGTATATCAGGATGTTAATTCATTTGTTTCCAAGATGGTTTGAGAAGCTCAGAAATATGCTTCCTCCAGTTCAAATTTTCATAAATATGTACACTCAAAAATTTGGATAATTCTGCCCCGTTTACTGATTCCTGTTTACATCGTATACGAATTGTTGGTAGACTCTACTTTATATACAGAACTGAATATAGTGTGTTTCTACTTTATTTAGGGAGAGTCAGTTTTCTGAGAATCACTTAACAATTTTTTGGAAAATATCATTTACCGTCTATTCTGTCGCTTTCTCTCTAATGGGATTTATTATAAAACTAGTACTGCCTGCAAAATGTACGAGTTTTGCCAGATAAACGTTAATAAGAAGATCATTCACATATTTGAGGCGGAATAAGGATGGTCACCTAATTGAATCTTGTTGGACACAATTTATGATTTCTTCTAAGTCTGTAAATTTTTCTCTAGTTTTAAATATTGTTTGAATTATTCAAGACAACTGTTTCCATTCTTTTTGTTAAGTATGATTCAAAGCATTTGTGTGTGAAAGTATCAATTCCATAGAAATTACCTTTTTCTAAGAGAATAACATGATCTACAAAATCAAATGCCTTGGAAAGATCACAAACAGGATGCAATGGCGGTATTTTATTATATAAGGACCATAATATTTGGTGTGGATAAGTATAACTAGCATTCTCAGTCGAACAATCTTTCTGGAACCCAAACTGTGATGGACTAAGTAAGCCGATTCCACTTAAATATGACACTTTTCTAGAGTATATTATTTTCTCGAATATTTTGGAAAAAGATGTCAGTAAGGATGTTGGACGTTAATTATTTCAGTCTTTCTCATCTTTCTTACAATGGGGTTTAAAAATTGCATAATATTAATCTCTCTGGAAAAATTCTCTGTGCTAGTGATGCATTACAAATATTACTAAGGATATTACTAATTTAGTTAGGGCAACTTTTCAGTATTCTGTTTGAAATTCCATCAACACCTTATGAACTTTTGTTTTCCTAGGATTTTTATAATTCTATTACTTTCAGTGAAGGATGTTGGTGCTACTTCTCACTGCTTTAAAGTTTTGTAGATGACATTTTTGACAGATTCTCTTGCTTCTTCAACTGATAAATTTAATAATTTTTGGCTGTTATGTTTATAAAGTGATTGTTAGAAATACTTGCAGGAAACACAGCATTGTCGTTTAGTTTAATTGTTATGGTACTATCATGCTCAAAAGTATCCGAACGACCTGAATTGTGATCCACCTGATTTGCATGCAACCAATATAACGTAGCCGTCTAGAGGGGGTCTTCTAATCGCTTTGCGGTACAGTCGTTCGACTATACAAAATGGATACCACGAGAGACCACTAGACAAGACTCTTCTTTAAGGCAATCAGTGCGATGTAACATCATACCATGATACTGCAAAAACAAAAAAAAAAAAAAAAAACACATAATTAGAGATGAGTTAATCCCTAACGCTTGTACAGGTTTCAATGATTTTCAAAAGCGTTACCATCTCCTTACAATCTGAAACAACTAACTATGGCACATAAACTATGTAGCAATCCTCAAACAAAGTAAATGCTTGGATGGACAAGATATTCTAAGACAATGTCTGGACTAATAATCGTCTATGACAGTTCGAAGTATTTTTTCTCCGTATACGGTTTTCCCGCACATGCTAAATGTCTCAGTGACAATTGGTTTTTTCATAACCTGGTCGTTAAAGGAACTAGTTAAAGACAACGGGATAAATAGCGGTAAACGTTCTATAGAAATCGCAATATTATCAGTAACGTCACTGTACTAATTATTCATGAAGAATTATTTGGCCACATGTTAGGATTATAAACGACACAACGACTTTATTGTCCTGGATCTGGACAGAAACCCAGCAGACGTAGCCACTACTAACTAAAATACACATTCACACCTGCCTGGGACTTGATCAAGGCAACGATCATCAATGCTGACTAGCCGTAAAGAGATGTGAAATATAAAGGTTTTCACCAGTATTAGTTAACACATGTGAACTTCAATGAAATGACGAAATTATTTCTACTACATCACAACCATTATCGTACTGTTAACTAACCACGAAAGGCGTTTAATATACTCTCCTTCACAAGTAACCAAGTATGCATGTGCTGAAAATTGGAATGTTATGATTTAAAATGTTGTGACGGGTTTTTCTACCCAGCACGTTATCGGATTGATAACTAAGTAAAATCAGATGATAGAAATCGAATTTGTTTACCAGCAGCGAGATGTATCAATATGAGATGAGGATACAATTTGTTTGGCTTACCTGGGAATCGAACCCGGCGCGTACTGTCGCTGTTTCCCATCCATAAATAGACGTAAAGTATCAACTGCTTGCTCACCAGTAGTGAGATGTTCGCATGTTTCCCTAGAAATAACGGTACTTATCGTTATTGTTCACTATTCATGAACAGACATTAAATATGGAAATTATTTTTCGGTGGTAGGTCAGTGTGCACATGTTAGGCCCGAAAATATAATTATGAATATGTTTGTGCTGGACCAGGATTGTAACCCAGATACGTCCATTCCTAGATATCCGAATTCGAATTCGAGTCGAACACCAAAAATTGCAACGTCTCAAGTTCAGATTAAATATGAGCACTGTGAACGAAATACCCATTCCTAAATTAAGTGAAATAAACTTTTTAGTGCTAGTTTACTGGCGACAGAGTTTGTGCCTCCAACGGCTGCCGCCTTTGATATGGTGCCATTTAAACAGGCTCTGACGCTGTTGGTAGTGAAGGGATATTGTGTTTAATGCGGCTTCTAAACCACTGCGCGACCCTTAGCACGTGGCACAAATTTCTACTTCATATCTTTACAGGTCCTGAGAACAAGAGGTCTTAGCAGACGGTAAGACAGGCAGATGGTTAACAAATGGTAAAGAAAAAATATTTTTCCGTGACATATCATTACAAATCAACAATTTTCGGATTTATTCCTATACTTGTACTTTATTACTTTATGTATCTGCACACACTGCTAAATTCCAAACTTTTGTGGTAGTTCTGTGACGCTCCTGTGTGACTGTGGACTGAACATAGACAAAGAGCATTTCGCGACCGAATTTACGTAATCTGTTGATAATCCTTAACGACTTGGGATACTTTGAAATAATCAGACAGACGTTTTATGTACCTTTATCGTGAAAAGTTGTATTTCATTTTGGTGAGTATAGTGCATACTAAATACGGATTTTAGTTACTTCTGTGAACGAAACATCGTTCCCCCTATAAATCGTCGCATGAACAACACAATACATATAGAACTACGTGACCACGGGATAGTAAAGCTACAGAAATCACTTATCAGAAGAAATAACACTGCACCTGAAAGTATACCAACTGGATTATACACAAAGTATGTGAAAGAACTTGCTCCTTTCCTAACATCATTTTACCATAGACGTCCTGATGAGCCATCCTAACGATTGGAAAGAAGTACAGGTTATTCTCATTTTCAGGAAAGATCGTCAGAAAGATGCACAAAACTATAGGTCTACATCTCTGACGTCGGTCTGTTGTAGAACTTCGTAATATGTTGGATGCTAGCACATTAAACAAGATTCGGAGTTTCAAAATCTACGCTGTAAGAATCAACACGATTTCCATAAACAAGGATCGTATGCGACTCAGAACGCTGTGATAGCCCGCGAGAACCCAGAAAACAGTAGACACAGGTGACCAGGTAGATGCCATGTTCCTTAACTTCTTACAATCTTGACTTCTTACAATCGTTTGAACAATACTTCAGTACTGCTCATCATTCTGAGATCCGTACCAGGTAGGATAGCCAAAATAGAGAAGATCCAAGTAATTCTTTAGTTATTGGATTATTTAGTAAGCACGAAAGCGTCAGAGAGTTGCTCATTCAGTCGCAGATGAAGGCGCTGCAAAAGAGGCAGCCTCCACGGCGGTATGGTCTACTGTTTAAAACCTTGACAGTAGGTAACTTGAATAGTTGGGCAATAAATTGCTTCTTCCTACTTATATGTCGTAGAAAGACCGTGAAGATAAAATTAGAGGGATTAGAATGCACATAGATGCTTACCAGCAATCTTCCTTCCCACGAAACCTTCGTGCCTGGTGCAAACAACTGGAGATGTGATAGTGATTTAGAAAGTGCCCTCTATCACACACTGTAACACGGCTTGTGAGATGTAGATGAAACAATGTGTTATTCACAATTTATAAAACGTCTTTGTTGATGTTCGCGTTTTGTAATCAGTGTCATGTTGTGGTTTCATCTGTTTTCTTATGTGTCAGCAGTAGTGCCAAAGAAAGCCTACGTAATAAAAATTATTTTCACGTATTTAATAGCAAAAATAATATTAATTACTCATTCTGTTAACGGCGACAGGTGATACTACAGAACCTAATCGCTTCTGGAGAATAATTTTTTTTAGTTTGCAGTTCTTATAAGACATAATAACAAAAATTGCTACGACAGCTACTTAAAAGGACGGCCCCGCAAATTATTCCCCAGATATTTATATCTGATGTTCACGTTGCAATCGGTAGCTATTTGGCCTTTACGTTTGTTAACTCAAAGTCCCGTCAAAGTGGTAGCAACCGGTGTTAGCGCCAACGCCGGCCATGCCATGTCTGTGTTGCGCGAGCCTGTCCTGTGGTTACAAGCTGAAGAGCCTTTTCGCGTTAGCAGGAGTCTTCTGCCTGTCACCAGTCTAATGGGGAATTAGCAACATTGCAGCATACATTTGGCAGCGATGTGGCCTTCGAATTACTTCCTGGACTGGTGCAAAAGTTTCTTTCTAAATTCACTCACTAATATCTTATCATTTTCATTAAATATGGTTCAAATGGCTCTGAGCACTATGGGACTCAACTTCTGAGGTCATCTAGTCCCCTAGAACTTAGAACTACTTAAACCCAACCAACCTAAGGACATCACACACATCCATGCCCGAGGAAGGATTTGAACCTGCGACGTAGCGGTCGCGCGGATCAAGACTGAAGCGCCTAGAACCGCTCGGCCACCAGTGGGCGGCCCAACGAGGTTCCCTCGATGCATTATGTGATAAAGGAAAGACGAAGAAGACGAAGGACGTTAATACATGAGATCGATCTCGGCGATGGCCGTCGTTTTACGACACAAAGAGATCATTTTAGCAGATTCTATGCTAGCAACGGGGAGGGTCAGAGGGAGCTGGGGAACGTCCTGGAAGAGATCCCAGACGCGGCGAGTGTGAACAGGGAAGCGGACGTGTTACCTGAAATTACGTGTGAAGAGCTGGAGGAAGCGATTACACGAGGTGCCTGCAACAAGTCCCCAGGTCCAGACGAATTCCTGCTGGAATTTTACCGTGTCTTTGTGACCATTATGACACCGATGTGGCTATGCATGTTTAATGAGCTTCTGCGGCAAGAAGTGCCGGTCCACATTAAATTCACGGAAGGGCTCATGATACTGATGCCCAAGCCCCGTGGTGGCAAATGGCTTGTAATTATCGCCCCTTGAACCTGCTTAATAGTGACTACAAGATCTTCATGCGCATACTGGGCAATCGTATCAAAACGTCGCTGGAGAATCGAATACATGCCTATCAGACTTGTCTTGGTGGCATCAATAATATCCACACAGCCTTGAGAGACTATCGTGACGCCGTCGCCCTCGCGGCTGCATACCGCCTCCGTGGGGCGCTGGTTGTTGTAGATTTCGACTATGGTTTTGATCACGTGGATCATGTGTACCTCGCGGCGGTGATGAGCAGGATGGGTGTCTCGCCATTATTGACCACTGCTGTGATGCGGCTGTTGCACGGCGCCATATCAGCGATGGTGATCAACGGAGGGAGAACTGAGTATTTTAAGATCTTAAGATCAGTGAGACAGGGTTGCCCCTCGTCGATTCTCCTTTATGCGATCGCCTTAGAACCGTGCCTCGCAGGCCTTCGCCGCCGTCTTACCGGGGCCTCCCTACGGCATCTATCATTCAAATGCAAAACATACGCGGATGACATTGTGTTCCTCGTACGTTTACGGAATGAGGGGGAGACTCACTCAGCACTGGATTGGCTACAGACGTATGGGATGGCAGCTGCCAGCGGTGTCAACTTCCGAAAATCACAATTCATGCATATGGGGTGTGGACTAGAACCAGGAACGGAAGGACCCTTCCTGCGGTGCAAGACCTCCGCTGTTAGGGTATCACCTTTCGTAAGGAGACGGCGGGAACGGCTGCGGACAACTACCGACGGCTGTTATTCAGAGTCCGCACGGCAGTACGACTAAACGCCCTACGGTCGATGGATATGCTGTAGCGAGTGTTACTCGTCAACCTTTATCTCGCGCCCATGATGTGCCACCTGACACACCTTCTCCCCTTGACGCGCACAATGACTATGAGGATTCAGGCGGCTTTTGGGTACTATGTAAGCCTGGGCCAGCTCTTTAAGGTACAGTACAACACGCTTACCCTCCCAGCGCGAGAGGGGGGCGTTGGTTTAGTGAACGTGCACGAGAAGGCGCGTGCCGTGTATATTAATACTATGCTCAAACGTTGGCGCAACAGGAATCACTCGCTTACGGGGACGATCATCGAAGAACTAGTATCAATATCGGATCTTCCTCCAGTCAGTGTCGGCCATATATCACCCGCGTTAACGTATGTGCGCACGTTCATCGTGTAACACAGTTACGTTCGAGAGCGTTTACCGACGTCCCGACAGTCAACATCGAAGGACGTGTACCATCTGCTTCTTCGACAGAGCGCCCGGAATAGGGTGGAAGGGAAACATCCAGCCGTTAATTGGCACGTGGTATGGCGCACGGTACACCACCGCCACTTGCCTACAACAGTCCGATCAACATGGTACATTGTAGTGAACCGAAAATACCCTACAGTTGAAAAAAGTACGCAATACATTTGGCGGATTCGCCCATGTGTCAGCAATGCGGCGTGCTGGATACGGACGACCATCGGCTGGTCTGTGGCGAGGCATTGGCTGTCTGGACTCTCGCAAGGAAGATAATAGCGTTCATGTGGCGCACTATCTATACATCAGTCTCTTCTGAAATAGCATTTTTTCCAGAGGAAACGTATTTTCCGCGTCATAAGGCGAACGCAGTGACGTGGATCACAGATATGACAGTCCATTACATCTATAGAGAGACACGTCTGAACGTACTGGATTACTGGCAATATCTGCAAGATTAACACACAAAACTGTTACGGCTACGAAAGTACAAGGACTGGTATGCCAATTTCCTAGGAAAGGGTTTTGAGGACTCGCCATATACTTGGGATGTGGCGGGTGCGCAAAGATGAGCAGTGGAGCTGTCGTTGTGAAACCGACCAAGTAAAGTGGTCAGCTATGGACAACTATGCGAGTATGCGACCTAGGAAGAACTAACACTTGCATAGTGAGCAATGGGATGTACTTCGAATTCCGTTTTCATATTTATAACAACTTTTCTTTAGGGTGCCGGAGGTGGCCCCACTTTGACTTTGTTGTTATTTCATGCTGCATGGCAGGACGGCAGCGAGGTTCCTTCCACGACAGTTATAATGTGTAAGGATGTACCATGATTACTTTGTGATTAATAAAGGTTTGTGTTTTTCCAACCTTCCTTAAAAATAAAAAAAACTCTCACCTGACAATTTTTTCCGCTATTTAAAAAAAAGAAAAAAAGGAGGCAAGCTTTGTTGCAGATGGCTGCTGGCGTAGGAATAAAGTGTTTGGACATGAAATTTGCTAACTGCGCTTGCTGTCGGTTCAAATACTGGTGGCGACAATACTTTTTCCTCCTCTGTAAAATAGAATCTCGAAGGCAGATCAACAATCAATAAAGATATCGAATAAAAACCTCTCCGGGTTCCCGGGTTCGATTCCCGGCGGGGTCAGGGATTTTCTCTGCCTCGTGATGACTGGTGTTGTGTGATGTCCTTAGGTTAGTTAGGTTTAAGTAGTTCTAAGTTCTAGGGGACTTATGACCATAGATGTTGAGTCCCATAGTGCTCAGTGCCATTTGAACCATTTTTGAAAACCTCTCCGCCATTATATCGCTGCCGGCCGAAGTGGCCGTGCGGTTAAAGGCGCTGCAGTCTGGAACCGCAAGACCGCTACGGTCGCAGGTTCGAATCCTGCCTCGGGCATGGATGTTTGTGATGTCCTTAGGTTAGTTAGGTTTAACTAGTTCTAAGTTCTAGGGGACTAATGACCTCAGCAGTTGAGTCCCATAGTGCTCAGAGCCATTTGAACCATTATATCGCTACCTCTACTCTCTAGTCCGTGAATGTATAGACACGACATTTACAGAATTGCGCACATGTTAATCCCTTTTTTTCTGCTTCTGCCAATAATATTGACTTAAGTGTGGCACTGAATGATTTTTTAACTTTCTCTTCGTAATGATTTGGGGTATTTTCGCTCAGAAGGTAGACATTTTTGTACCGTTGTCATGATAAGTTGTAATCAATATTTATTACTATATTGCATACTGCATATGCTCTTTTCGGTAGTTAGTTAAACACGACACACAAAAATAAGGGAGATATTAATCAGCAGCAGTATAACCCCCATATGATTCACAACAGTCTGACCAAATCATGTGTAAAGCAAAAACGGCAGACGTTAACATCCCTGCATTTTGAATAGTGTTTTACCTCCAGATTTCGAGTTTTACAAGCATCGTTGCTAAGCGCAAATAAATCAAGAAAAGCAACACGATATCTGCTCTCAAATGAAGGTTTCAGCAATTAATTTAATTTTAATGTAATTAACGAATAATTGGAGACTTCCGACATTAAATCGAAAAGTATTCCCTATACATGGAAGGAACTACATAATTACTATGTTTGGCAGATGGTTCTATAAATAATCAAAGAGCATATACCTTTCCTTCAATCACATGAGTAGTAGCAGCATAATGAAGATAATAATAGCAATCATGACAGTAATCATCGAATTATCTGGTAACCTCAAACGCTGCAGTTGAATTTCTCGAACTAAAACATTAGTTGTCATAGAAAAAATTTCATGTTGCATCAAACCGGAGCTATGAATACTAGAATGGTCCTTATATTTACGCAGTCATGAGATTAGAATAATTCCCACATTAGAAACTAGCGGATACTTAACCAGTTAATCTAGAGAGCCAGATTTTTTCACAGCTTCTACGCACATCGTCAGACACAACAACACAATCAGGTGGTTGCCGAGAGTGAGTTGCAGTGGTTTGCTGGGTTAATCGTGCTTCAAAAATTGCGAGGTACGGGTTCGATTCTCACTCATGACGTCCATTTTTAATATTCACGAAAAGATCTAATTCACCTATGGTAACGCCAAGTCCTGAGAGTTAGGTCGCACACTGGTTCAGAAACCGCATTAAACACAATATCCCTTCGCTACCAACAGCGTCAGAGACTGTTTAAATGATGTCATATCAAACTCTGTCGTCAGTAAAGTAGCACTAAAAAGTTTATTTCATTTAATGTAGGAATGGTTATTTCGTTCACAGTGTTCATATTTAATCTGAACTTGAGACGTTGTAATTTTTGTTCCTCGACAGGAATTCGAATTCGGATCTCTAGGAATGGACGTATCTCGGTTGCAATCCTGGTCCAGCACAAACATATTCATAATTTTATTTTACGCCCTAGCATGTGAACACTGACCTACCACCGAAAAATAATTTCCATATTTAATGTCTGTTCATGAATAGTGAACAAAAATGATAGGTACCGTTGTTTCTAGTGAAACATGCGAGTATCTCACTACTGGTGAGCAAGCAGTTGATACTTAACCTCTATTTATGGATGGGAAACAGTGACAGTACGCTCCGGGTTCGATTTCTAGGCAAGCCAAACAAATTGTACCCTCATCTCATATTGATACAGCTCGCTGCTCTTAAACAAATTCGATTTCTAACAACTGATTCTACTTAGTTGACAATCCGATAACGTGCTGGGTAGAAAATCCCGTCACAACATTTTAAATCATAGTATTCCAATTTTCAGCACATGCATACTTGGTTACTTGTGTAGGAGAGTATATTAAACGTCTTTCGGGGTTAGTTAAAAGGACGATAATGGTTATGATGTAATAGAAATAATTTCGTCATTTCATTTCAAGTTCAGATGTGTTAACTAATACTGGTGAAAACCTTTATATTTCACATCCATTTACGGCTAGTCAGCATTGATGATCATTGCCTTGATCAAGTACCGGGCAGGTGTGAAAGTGTATTTTAGTTAGTAGTGGCTACGTCTGCTGGGTTTCTGTCCAGATCCAGAACAAAAAAGTCTCATTTTCTTTAACTCACCAATCATCGGAAATACATAAGGACAGAATGTAAGGATCACATGAAGGTGCACTCTCTGTGACGTATGGCTCGTTGTGAACCGCCATTGTCTTGATTTACATGTCCGTGTTGCCATGCAACGTACGTCATTGCTTGCGTACATGCAACATCAACTGTTCTAGCTATCAGTACGACCGTTGTAAGCATGCGGGTGACTACGTACAGTTAATCACAGACTTGACTCGTGCAATGGCAGTGTACACAAATGCAGAGATGACAGATGTCCATTTCCACGATCGAGCACATCCTAATTTTAATGCTAATGTCTGTCAAATAACGTATTCGGTGACAGACGGATAAGTACAGATGGGCCAATTACGTGACCTCCACGCTCTCCGGATCGAAACCCACTGGATTTTTATTTGAAAGCCCTTGTATATGCAACCCTAGAAAAATATGTTCAGAGTTTTCGTGCCAGTATTATGGAAGACTCGAAACCATACTCAATAATTCAGACATACACTGTATGATCAAAAATATCCGGACACCCCCGAAAACATACGTTTTTCATATTAGGTGCATTGTGCTGCCACCTACTGCCAGATACTCCATATCAGTGACCTCAGTAGTCATTAGACATCGTGAGAGAGCAGAATGGGGCGCCCCGCGGAACTCACGGACTTCGAACGTCATCAGGTGCCTGGGTGTCACTTGTGTCATACGTCTGTATGTGAGATATCCACACTCCTAAACATCCCTAGGTCCACTGTTTCGATGTGATACTGAAGTGGAAATGTGAAGGGGCACGTACAGCGGAGGGTGCCACGAACTTGTAAGTCATTTTCAGCCAGGTTTCCGGATACTTTTGATCACATAGTGTACATGAGCTCATCCGACTGCTTGTTGATGCATGTATCAATGCCCACTGAGGGCGTATGGAAACTCTCCTGTGAGAAAGAGCTGGATGTGGTATGCTGGTGCGTTTTGTTCGTGTGTGTTTCCCATGATTAGTGAGTTGGAGAAAATAAGTTGTAACGTGGAATTAAAGTGTTTGCAGACCCATGTTCATATAACATCATTGCTTCGTCTACATATGAGGAACGTATCCTGCAATTTGTGCCGTAAATTTTTGTTATACCAAGTATTGGAGGCAAATTGCAGCGATGTTGAAAGCAACGCCATAGCGACTACACACTACCGTAAAAATGGCACGTCTAAACGGACTCACTGGACTCGCATACGGGAGGACGACGGTTCAATCCCGTGTCCGGCCATCCTGATTTAGGTTTTCCGTGATTTCCCTAAATCGCTTCAGGCAAATGCCGGGATGGTTCCTTTGAAAGGGCACGGCCGATTTCCTTCCCCATCCTTCACTCACCCGAGCTTGCGCTCCGTCTCTAATGACCTCGTTGTCGACGGGACGTTAAACACTAATATCCTCCTCCTCCTCTAAACGGACTTTCGAGCTAAATGTGCAGCATCCGCCTGTCTTTTACTTCACACACTCTGTTACTAAATCTAAGGAATGAAGAACTAAGCGTTACAGATTCTACATAGAAGGAAGTATGGCTTTCGACATAAAGGCCAACAAAGAAACTGAAAAAAAGACAAACAGAAATATTGGCCCTGTTCCCTCGACATCTCGGAGTGCAGTAACCGATACATTTCAACCGCTCGTTACTGGTTAATAATTTCTGCCCGAGACAAAAGAATAGTGGATGCAAGTATTCACCAAGCATTGGCACCGGGAAGCTCGTATTGAGAGACCCTGTGTGTTGTGCCCTCGTATCTCCAGGTGTAAATGTCAATGGACTACCTGCGAACAAGAGCGAAGGCGCGATTTCTTCTCTCGCGACCTATTGTTCGCTTAAGGTTTTATTGCGAGCGCCATTCTGCTTGTCTCGGTTACGATTTCAATTTTTATGACAGGATTTCACAAACGCGGCTACCTGCGTTCGCGTTTACTGTCGGCAGCTCTGCGCGCGCGAACACGCGTCTCTTATCTGCGGACGCGTACCAAAGAGCCAGGAGCAGCTGACCCCTTTTCTGTGGCCACTAACTGCACATCGCAACGTGATAGAGCTTGCTAGCCGTGGACAACAGCTACATGTGTTTTGTTCTCAGAACGTCTGAAACGACAAGAACAGAACACCAACAATTTATTCAGCACGTGAACATTACAATGTTATTATTATTATTATTATTGTTATTATTATTACTATTATTATCGTAATATTAATAAGTGAACGCGAAACTGAAGTACCGATTTTTAATATTAATTGTACACGGTGGCCAATGATTTTTATATAATTCGAAAGTTACTTTCCCATAGAGTAGTAGTAGTAGTAGTGTGGTATTCTGCCTTACGGCAAGTCTTGTCATGGGTTAAGCCTCTTCCACTTTTGCTTGTCCATAGCCAGTCTCTTCATTTCTGAATATTTGTCTCCTTTGATATTGTCCAGCATTTGATATCTTCTTTTTCCTTTCCCCATTTTTCCCTCCACCAGTCCTATTCCTTACTTCAATAAACAGTCCCTCATCAAACTATGTCCAATCCAGTTCCCTTTTGTCTTTCTGATGACTTTCAGCATGTTTCTTTCTTCTCCAACTCTTCTTAATACTTCTTCATTCCTTACTCGGTCTTCCCATTTCACTTTTTCCATTATTCTCCATATCCACATCTCTAGGGCCTCCAGTCTTCTTTCATCTTCCTTCCTCGATGTCCAGGTCTCCGCACCATACAGTGCAACGCTCCAGATGTAACATTTGGCAAGCCTTTCCTCAGATCTTTGCTTAGTGGTCCACAAAGTAATTTCTGTTTCCTCTTGAATCCTTCTTTTGCCATTGCAATTCTTTTCCTAATTTCTGTTGAGCAATACATATCATCCATTATTACACTTCCCGAGTAATTGAAGTTATTCTCTTGCTCTTTTTCCTCTCCCCCTATTTTTTGTACGGCATTTTCTCCCCATCTCCTCCTATTACCATGCTTTTCGTTTTCTTCATGTTAATCTTCATTCCATATTCTTCTAATTTTATGTTTAGACCATCTAACATATTTCCATCTCTCTTGCACTCTCTGCCATCCCAACCATGTCGTCTGCAAATCTTATACACTCCACTCTCCGACCCCCTGTACAAACGCCTCTCCTTCCATCAAAACTTTCACTAACAATTTCCTCCAGATATATATTGCGCAGTGTTGGTGATAAACAACAACTTTGTCTTACGCCTCTTCCCAGTTCAATTTCTTCAGTCATCACACCTCCTATTCTTACTCTTGCTCTCTGTTTCAAATATAAATTTCTTATTAGCCGTCTATTTCTCCAGTCAACTCCATGTTTCCTTAGGATTTCCATCAGTTTGTCCCATCTGACACAGTCAAAAGCCCTCTCAAGATCATTGAACACAACATACATCTTCCTTTTCTTCTCCATGTACAGTCTTAGATATAAAAACTGGCCGCCGGCCGGCCGCCACAGAGACTAGGTCCGAGTCGTTCACTTAAGGTGGCCAATAAAACTGGCCGCCCCTGACAACTCTAAGTCCGGCCATCTGCACAATCTGGCAACACCGTAAGATGCGGAAGTGTTAGGAGGAAGTGTTGTCTACTTCCGATGTGTGCTCGCACTGTGTGAGCCCGTGGTCTAGCGGTAATAGTCGCACATTATAAACTGATAGTCGCCTGTTCGCGTCCACCTATATGTATATATAATTTTTTTACTACATTTCGGCCCTCGTATAAAGTTATGAGTCTGATTGAATATCGAAGATAATTCGCTTGACATTCTACCCACCAGCAATAACAAGTATTCCAGAAACAATTCCGCAGGACAGCTCGTGGCTGCGTCGCGATCATAACAGCTTACGCTCGAGCGTTTCCTCGCGCTGCAGCGGCTAGCCGGCTACCGGCCACCGGCCAGACGCCACCCGCCGCCTGAAATGTGAACGCGGCGCGACGCTGTCAGTATATGTTTTAACTGTCATTTTCGAATTTGAAGTTCTAGTTATCATCTTGCAGTTAAGCATTGCATTTTGCATACTTGAAAATCATGAACTACGGTTACGCATTGTAAAATTGAGTCGCAAGTGGAAATAGGTGTAACATCCGCAACACAACGTTTACTTTTGGTATAACAGAGGGGTGAATGCAGAGGAGGCAACTAGAAAGATTTGAACTGTGTGTGGAGCGAGTGCTTTTGGGAAAAATACGCCAGAAAAAGATATTCTGGTTTCAACAAAGATCGTTCTGGCATGAATGATTTTCCACATTAAGGAAGTCTCGACTACTGATATATGTGATAGATTACCATTTTACCGTCATGCGACATTTGCATTCAACAGGCAAAGTTCAGAAGTCTGGCGTAGGAGTACTGCATGCTCTAATTCGAAACAACAAAAATCATGGAGTGACTATTATTGAACGTCATCTGGTCGCTCATTGAGCATTCGTATGCAGTACTGTTGTTGGTGACGTGTTATGATGCCTTTATCGTTAACTTCCTAAGAAGAAATGAAAGGCTGAGCCCCACCAAAAGACGTGAACTCGAGCAAAGAGTAGTGTGAACATAATATTTTACATCTGATAGCTCCAAAAGTGTGTTTTGGGCTACGAATTCTGCCCCACGGTGTGTGTGCAACACAGCTGGAATTTGTTGCCAACAACTAAGACACCTTTTGGTGGCAGTGTAAGGAAATCGAGCAACAAAACTACATCACCTGTGCTACTGCATGATGACGCACTCTGTTGATTTGAGAAACAAAACTGTCCAGGAGATTGATAGTAAAGTCGTCTCTCAGGCATTTGTATTGATAGGGAAGTCCTCTCTCAAGCACATGTCCCTCTCGTCATATATTCGTAAAAATTTACCTTTCCCGCTCTTGATCGATCAACTGTCAAGGCAATTCAATTCTAGACGAAAATACTCTTAAAACTACACTGGTTTATTGACATCGTTAGAACTAGTGGGTTTCTACGGGCGTAGAATTTGTAAACAACATTAGCATTGTCAGAGTGTTTTAGATATCGTGAAAGAAAATTGTGCTCCTGATTAATTTCTCTTTGGCGGTTACTGATGCGTTTAGTAAACTAATGGAAAATTTAATTAAAATATTCACTGTACTTATACAAATTAAATTCAGCTTACTACAGTAACAACACGACGGCAGTCTATCTTAATAAAACATTAAGTGTCTATAAGACGATTGATCCTATTTTAACGCGAATTAGTAGGATATTACCGACGTTTGACATCGAAAAGATCTGTATTTACTTCATTTCGTGTATCATTCGCAAGTATTATGAAAATGTGTCATTTCATAGATAAAATTATGTATTCACAACAACAAAAAATATGTAGGTAGAAAACAAAAGTGGCATTATGAATTTGGCAGTACCGTAAGGTTCTCGTTCTGACACTAACATGGGGAGGCCGCCAATTGTGAAATTCAGATTCGATTCATACTGCTCATAATAAAAGCTCATGGCCAGAGGTGTAATGTGGCAAAGTACCAAGATGCACTTCTCAGCCGTTGTCGAGAAAATCGACAGTTAATAGAAACCGTTCCGGTGAAATACTCTCTACGACGTATAATTTCTTACAGAGTCGTGGCGCAGCGGTAAGTGCTTGGGTTCGTGGGTCAAAGGTCGCCGGATCGAATCTCGCGCCATGCAATTTTTTTTTTTAGTATTTGGTTTTTTGTAATTCAAATATATCATGGGGTCTCTAATTAGAACGTTTGACTTACACTATACGTATTCGTTTCGGAATATCGTTTCTACGTCTTCCGTTAACTACACGTGTAAACATTATGAAGACAATTAATAACGTTTGTGAAATACAACTTTCTTTGCAGAAAACATAATCATGTTCGAAGTCGCCAGTTTTTCCACGACAAACGACTTTCAACAACTTATTATATGCATAATTGATAAAAAAAGTGGCATGGCGCGAGATTCGATCCGGCGTCCTTCGGATTACGAACCCGAGCACTTACCGCTGCGCCACGATGCTGTAGGAACTCACCAATCGTAGAGAGTATTTCACCTTAACGGTTTCTTTTAACTGTCAATTTTCTCGACAACAGCTGAGAAGTGCATCTTGGTGCTTTGCCACATTACACCTCTGGCTATGAGCTTTTATTATGCGCAATGTGAATCGAATCTGAATTTCACAATTGGCGGCCTCCCTTTGTAAGGGTTCCTGAAAGTAGCAAGACCAATTTTGCTCGAGCGTTGTCTTACGATTCCCTTATTGAGTTTGTATCTGCCTGCTTGTAGCTCTGCTACAAAAGAATTAAAAATCTGGCTTTCAGCGAGTCTCGAAAGGCGAACGAAAGCAGCTTGCACCTGGCAGCCAAGCATGTTACCTCAGAACTGGTTTTTTCCTAAAGTGGGAAGACATCCTTTTGAGGTTCAATTGTTGGCAAATGTCAGTCAGACATGTGCCGTTGGTCTAAACGTTTCGGTGTGTTGAATTTGTACCAATGATTTTTCTACAGGTTTTTTCTGTCCCAAATAGAGAGTTGAAGTCTCCCATTAGTATTTTCACGTCATCTAGGTGAATTTTGCTCATAGTATTTCGAGTGTGTTCCAGAATTTTTCGACATTTTCGGTGTTTTTCTTATTATCGATGTTGGTGGGGACATGTGCATTGATGAGTTTATATTTTTTACTGTGGCTCTTAATGGGCATAGTCATAAGTCGGTTGTTTATGGGCAGGCCGCTGTGGACGAGCGGTTCTAGGCGCTTCAGTCCGGAACCGCGCGACTGCTACGGTCGCAGGTTCGAATCCTGCTTCGGGCATGGATGTGTGTGATGTCCTTAGGTTAGTTAGGTTTAAGTTCTAGGGGACTGATGACCTCCACTGTTAAGTCCCACAGCGCTCAGAGCCATCTGAACCATTTCATTGTTGATGGGTGTGATTTCTTTGACAGAGTTGATGATAGATCTGTGTTCGAGAAATTCAATGCCAAAGATTGGTACGCCTTTCGCTACCTTTTGTTGTATTTTGCTCTTGAAGATTCAATGGTTTCCGTAATGCAAGGATTCATTGTCAGTTAGTCGTGGTTCATGAAGAGCAAGGGTGAGAATTTTTTGTCGGTCGATTTCTTATGTGAGATTATTTAGTTTTCGTGTTTTGATCAATGTGTCGATGTTTAGTTTTCAAGTGCATGTTTTCTGCTAGTAGGGAAATTTACCAGAGATCTTCGATATTCTCTGCCGTGCTAACCTGGACTCCCCAGAATCCGAAAATCCGACTGCCGCCTGTCGACAGGCGGGTTGTGTACCACCTGGGGTAATGTTGACTTTGCTTGCATAGTTCATGTTTCTTTGTGTCTCATTGGTTTGGCCTGGGTGATTCCAAGACCGGACAGGACCATAGGGTGTTGAAGCCTTTGCAACCAAATATTTTCAGCTGAGCTCATTGAGCTGACAGACGGTGACCAGAGTAGCGGTGATTTTCACTCAGACGTGTCTGGATTTTGGGTTCAACGGATTGAGTAGCCGTTCAGGATTGTGTTAGTATTTGGTTCACCCCAAGTATTTGATTTCCTCGGTACCACTCATATGGGGGAGGGTTTCCCGTATCCGCCGCACTGGATTATTATTATTATTATTATTATTGTCATTATGTAATCAGCAAATCCGATATGGTGTATCTTCGAATCACTGAAATAGATGTGTATTGTTCGATTCAGTATTTCCATCACATAAATACGGGTTATAATTACGTTACATTGCTGCTAGTAGTCATATTTCTCACTTTACCTTAGACAGTTGCTACCTGTTACTCCATCATAGGAATTTATGTGCGCAGCATTGTTGCAATACAGTCGTTCAAATTATACGATTTCTGTAGTTTCATTTCGATACCAAATTGTTCTAATCGGATTCAGTCAGTCTTAATGTGGATATTCGACTACGACCCTCATCATATGATATACTGGGTAAACCACATTCTTAATCGGACTGTTGAATCTAGATCACTTATCTATGACAGGGTCTGAATTCTTAAACACTGTGGAAAATAATAATACAATGTGCTTATTACAAACACGTTATTTAAATATAAATATATGAACTAACGAGATAACAGTTTATTTACAGGAGCAGAGCCCCATCCATCATAGCAGAGCAGTGCGAGATTGGTTTCAGGGCCAAGAGAGGATAAAGCTGTTGCCGTTTGTTGCACGATCGCCGAACATCAGCCAGACAGAGAATATGTGGGTGGAAGTAACAAGGTCATTGCCATGTGGACCTACAAATGCAAGCGACCTTTGGACGAATATAGAAATCACGCTACACTGTCGACAACTGAATGAAATCAATGCCCCTACGCCTGCGAGAAATCTTACGTAATGGCCGTTGGTCGGTTGGTTACTAAAAGTGTAGTCCACAAAACCCATGTGGACAATTTTCTGATAATCGGTCAAGCTTTGCTTTGCCGCAGCTCTTTAGCATAAAAGTCCATTTACTTTCAGTCTCCTCCTTACAATTCTTGCAATGCAAGGTGATTGAAAAATCTCATCCACTCGACGCCAACTGAGGAATTGACTGGTGCATGTGTTGTTCAACACACAGTAGTTGTCACCCTCACTGGAATCAATGACTGTTTGTGCGTGTGTGTGTGTTTTCGTGTTCACGCACAATCTGAATCAATACTACTAACATTAGAGAGACAACCAACAATGAATATTGCATCAAATATGACTGTAAAGTATTTTAATGCGATGAAACTGAATTTTTATCCAACCCACGTCCTGCGTATTACGTTAAGTAAGATGTATTAACTCCATAGTATCGTTAGCAGAGACAGTGCGCTCTTGTTGTCGAGGCTCGCGACAAGTGCAGCCATTAGCAGTGCCCAATGCCGCCGCGCTTTGTTTATGCTGGCTGAGCGTGGACACTGCAGCAGACGCTTCGCCATAAACACAAGGAAATCACCTGGGCTCTACAGCAGTGAGCGGATATCACTGCCTGCGTGTTCTTATAGTAACCAACGTGAGACTCTACTCACAGGTCCCATGGAGCAATTGCAACGGGTATCATGTCATTAGTCATCAGAATATCAACCAGTGATGAAATGTCCACTCTATTTGAACCCCACGAAAACAGGAACCTTATCAGAAAGGAATGTGAGGTGGTATTAAAATTTATCCAACATACAAAAATTAACTGCAGGGTTTTCAAGTATGCAGTAGCAGCACACAAGGAAATATTATGTCTTGGAAGCGTATATTTCATTTCCTCTTCTCATATTAACGCCCTTGTTTTAGTATGAAGTGAGAAAATAAACACGAGAAACTAAAGTTCCTGAGAAGTATTTAAGTCATTATCTCTTCTCATATCACGTTTGTTTTAGTATGAAGTAAAAAAATAAATAGTTCAGGATTCTGAAGCATAGTATGACACCAGATTCTTATCGTAGGCGCTATCGGAAACGCAAAAACAGGGAGCTGTCCATCCTTTTGTCCAACAGGCTGTTTCCTTTCATGCCTTACTCTCGCTAGGAGATTCTTATTTAAGGACTTGTGGGCATCAAGTTCTTCAGCAGAATAAGCCTTATCTTATTGTGCTAATTACGGTACGGAAAAAAATGCAACAAAGACGAGTTCCCCTGAAGCAGTGAGGATATTTGCACATGTCTGTATTCAGCAATGACTGCCAGCTGCCACAACACTTCACAGAAACCATGCGGCAGGCAACACAACTGTGCGTGCGCTTCAGACTTCATTCAGTAAGCCGTCAGGAGATGGATGGAAACGTCAAATTAACGTCGCTTTCCGAGTGGTACTCAATCCAGAATGAGGTGTTATTAAGGTAGTTGAGCGTTCTAGCAATTACACTTTCATAATTCCAATATGAGTATCCCGACAGCCAAAAGAACCCGTTAGTGTGAAACCGTCGGGAACTGCATTAATAGCAAACTGCAAGAACTTGAGGCAATACGTCGACTCTTTTCTTCGCTGGGTTACCTATTACTGTTATTTAGGATTCTCTGTGTCCTAGTCGTAATGAAAATGGAACTTCAGAGGCGCTTTCCGCTATTCTTGACAAACATCAGCAACTTGTAATCACTGCGAGTTACAACTGCGTGATGATAATGGTTCAGGTTGTCAGTAGTAGTGGTGGTGTTATGCTGTCAAACTGCTTACAGTAACGTTAATTTTGGCGCACATAATTTAGCGCTGACTACCTACTTAAGTAATGACAGTGTTGTAGCGTCGTCGCTTCTCTTTATTTATCCTCAGCTTGAGTAATACAATTTTACGAACATACTACACCATTCGCGAGCTGCTAATGATACAGTATGACTACAGAGGTCATCGTGCGGGTATTACATTAATTCTGCAATGAATTGCTTAGCAAATATTACCCTCAGCTATGCAGCTGGAATGACTCATTACACAGGTACTCTATGTTGCATTTGGTTAAGTGACCAGTTCGCTGCAATCCTGCTTCTACTGTTCGTAAATACTACTATATACTTAAAAAATGGTTCAAATGGCTCTGAGCACTATGGGACTTAACTTCTGAGGTTATCAGTCCGCTAGAACTTAGAACTACTTAAACCTAACTAACCTAAGGACATCAGACACACCCATGCCCGAGACAGGATTCGAACCTGCGACCGTAGCGGTCACGCGGTTCCAGACTCTAGCGCCTAGAAACACTCGGCCACCCCGGCCGGCATACTTGTATGCTGACCATCCGTTATTTGACTAAATATGAACTACAATCTGATTCGCATATATATGACATGGGTTATCGCCGGCACAAAGTAATGACTAAGGGTTGGATGCCGTTGAAGTCCCGTTACATTGATGGCAAGACAAATGTTCGCAAATCTCCTGTGCTGCCTCAAAAAGCAATTGCATCTTAAGTATCGAAGGACCGACGTCCACACTGTCACAGCGCGTTGAAATACAGCAACGATGGCAGATGAAAATTTGTGACCGACTGGGCTTCGAACCTGGACCTCCTAGTAACTAGACAGACGTGCTGATCACTGCACTATTATTAATTTTTTTTTATAGTTTGAGAAGACTTTCAGCACCAGGTAGGCGGAGGCAAAGAAGGCAGGTGTCGCAGATCCGAGGCCTCGCCGCAATGCTTCCCCCGTACCTGTCACTGAGCAGCTGCATTAATCCCATGTATTCCATGTTTGCGCCCATATATTCCTTTAAATTGTAGAACAAAATTGAAGTAGTAATTAAGGTAAAATAAATTACAGTTGCCGCCTCCAATGGCGTGCATTCCTTGTAGAAAATAACTTATAACAGTGAAAAAGGTGACGGAAAATTACATGACAAACATTCATTCTGAAATATATTCACAATTTAGGTTATTATGCACTGGATGCATATGAGGTCTGTAATGAAGACACATATTTATCAACAAATGAAAAACGTTTCGGAGCTGGAGGGGTTTTGCCAAATTAGAACAGTTCTAATTTTAGGACCAACGTAAAAGAATATTCCGGGAATAAAAAAGTGAAAGAATAGTATTCTGCTTCTAATAAATAAACTGTCCCCCTATTTGTAGCTCACATAAAGCAATAGATAAAAAAATTGATAGCATTCCTTATATTTATTATTCTTCTTCAGCTTAAAATGTTCTTCTGCAATATAAAGCATGTACTCTTCTTAGTTCTAAGTTTTGGTTGTTACGACATAAAACCCAAACGATCCCAGATGTCAGGAATAACTGTTATTCTTTGCGGACGGGCAACATTTCCAGTCGGATTGTAAAGCTTCAGTTATCGGTATCTGACTTCTAGCTGTTCTGTGCTAATTTCTTCTCAGTCCAGTTCCAAATTCTGATTCTATTTTCACATAAGAACATGAGCGCTACAGTTTCTACCAGCCGACATTTGTGGCAGTATGGAGATGGTCTCAATTTGACTTTCCATAATCGTTCCGCTGTGGGTATGGTTTCGTTTACAATGTCGCACCATACGGCATTGACTCTAGTTGGTAGAATTTTATTGTTGATATTTTTCCTGACGTTCCTCCAGTCTTTTGTAGGTTAATTTACCGTAATTAGTTTGTGAAGACGATGTCTGGTAATATAATAATCATAGACGGTTCTAGTGTTGGTTTGTGCTGGCGGAAGTGTTATACAGCTCCAATCGCCATAGTACTTTCGGACGTAATCTAGGCTGGCATGCTACATTAACAGGAGCGTTCCTATCCCCAGGATCTAACGAGAGGAACAGAAGTTTCGTAACGCCTGTCTTAGTAGCATGTATTAGTTTAAAAGCACCTCTTCGATTCCAAGTCCTCTGCCTCTGCAAGTCATTGCCTCTGCAATGTCGCCGTGTGGAAGGATACTTTGAAGATATTTTGTTTCCACACATACCAAGAGGCTACAGCTAATATTTTATGTGCAGTGACCTGCGGTATCGGTAAGACAGCTGCAACATGATACATTTTGCTAAGTATGTATGTATTTATAAACTGAACTTTCTGCAGTCGGTTTAACGATCGCATGTCGTTGTCCTTCAACAAGGTTCCGATGACATTTAGTTTGCGCTGCCAATTGTTCGTGGCCATGCGCTTGGGAATCGCCTTTAACCACAATCCGAGTTGGAGTCTCTCTTCAGTTACATCTAACCAGGGCGCACCTAATGCAATATTGTAAGAACCGAGATGCAGTATTTTGGATTTACAGTTTTGCAAATTTGTGGTAAGAACTTATGAGACCAAGCTGCTACTCACTACTTAATCTAACTTAAACTATCTTACTCTATGGACAACACACACACCCATGCCAGAGGGAGGACTCGAACCCCCGACGGTGGACACTGTCGGGACACAGCAGCCAACCTCACTGCAGCACCTATCTACACGCGCTCCTCGTCAGACGCAAATTCCCCCGGTCCATTATTCCACTCTCTCGAGGCCACACTGTATTCCCACGAGGTTTCGGACGATGACGGGTGGTTAGCACTGAAAACTTTTGATGACCCGTCGAGACCTGAGTAATTATACAGGATGTTTCAGGAGGAATAGATAATCTTGTAGGAGAAGGTAGTATAGACAAATTGCAGAAAAAATACCATATAGCACGTGTCCAATTTTTATTGCGTACATGTAGCTGGGTTCACTGCATTTTCGTTTCGTATGTTGGTCCTTACAGGACCCAGTTGTCTACACTTCCTAGAAAATGAGCTTCCAGCGTTATTGGAAGGGTTTCATTTGGCTAGAAGGATGCGTATGTTCCTCCAGCATGACGGGGCTCCTGCACATTCTAGTCGTCAGGTGACACAGTATCCAAACCTAACATTTCCCGGAAGATGGATCAGTAGATATGGGCACTTTTCTTGGCCTTCAAGGTCCCCGGATCTTATCTCTTTGGATTTTTGCTTGCGGGGATGGCTAAATGCGAAGTCTACAAAGAAAAAGTAAACCCAAGAGCCGATTTCATCGTTCGGATGATGAATAGTGCAGCCCTCATAAAAGAACGCAAAGACGACCTCAGAAGAGCTACGCGTGGTGTTATCAAGAGAACTCAAATGTGCATTGAAGTTGCTGTGGGAATTTTTGAAAATCATCTTTGAACGTCCTTATTTGCCTTTGCTTTGAGTTTGTTAGGGCTACGTACTAACAACTGTATCTCTGTACTCAATAAAAAAATGGTTCAAATGGCTCTGAGCACTATGGGACTCAACTGCTGTGGTCATTAGTCCCCTAGAACTTAGAACTACTTAAACGTTTACGCGTCATTGTAAGAAGCAGTGCCTCAGTGGCTATTCACTCAAACCAAGTGAATGCGCTAGACAGAACAGTGTGCTATTTATAGCATCAGTCCTGGCGCACGCAGCGGATGTGGACTCTTATCAGCTTACGCAATCGCACCGGAAGTGAGTTTTCCAGCAACACTCTCCTAGTAATACTAGGTAGCGTGTTGCTCCAACGCAATTGAATTGCGCGCCAAAAACACAACAACAAGCTAAGGACAGCACACACATCCATGCCCGAGGCAGGATTCGAACCTGCGACCGTAGCAGTCGCACGGTTCCGGACTGCGCGCCTAGAACCACGAGACCACCGCGGCCGGCTTACTCAATAAAAAGTGGACGCATTTATATGGAATTTTTTATGCAGTTCGTCTGCACTACCACCTGCTAAAATATCTACTGTTCCTCCTGAAACACCCTGTATATGGATATATATATGTGTGGTGTCTGTTCTTTCGGACATGTCCGAAAGAAAATGCTTCATGGCATTCTGCAACGACCTTCGATCTAGTTGCAGGGGCTGATAGATATTTCAGAGCTTCTTGGCTGCCTGAATAAAAGTAGATGTTACGATTTTTGTAGGGTCTACTCTAATTCTCCTCCGTGCACATGCTGATAGAAGATACCGTGTAGTACTGTGGCCATCATCCCTAAAGAGATTCTAGGCAGTACACCAGACCTGGTACTTTCATCTGTTTTCGACCTGTCAGTAAATCACTATGTCTCCTGCACGGTGTTGTGGTTCGTTCGTCCACTGATCCCTGCTTCCAGCTATTACATGGCAAGATTTATTGAAACAGCTATAAGCTATTGTATACATAGTCGGCATTTCCCCAGCCATAGCAATACTGATTTGCGATTCCGTATATTCTAACTATATCCAGTTATTTCCAATTTTTAGCCTTTATGCCCCTGCCGCTGCCTCCATTTTAAGCCACAGGTGTATTGGAGGCACGTCTAGCATAATATCCATTTTAAGAAGGCTGCTAATCCCATCTGTTTGTGAAAGCACGGCAGTCTCTGTAGTTTGTCAGACTCCCTAGCAGCCACCTTCTGTTCAACTTTGTTTTTATTGTAGGCCAACAAATTATCATTGGTCTTTTTGCAGGGATGTATATCCAGTACGTACTGGGTTTAGACCCCAGTTTACCCTACAGCAGCTTCTAGTGCTTATACGATTATCTTTCGCAGTGGAACATATTCTTTCTGTGAGGTTTCATAATAGTTTTCCATCCAGGGCTACCGCTAGATGCACTACAAGTCTCTCTACAGTTTCATCGAGAAACATAATTTCTCAGTATGTGTGCTGGACATGCTTCTCCATAAATAATACTACACCAATTTTCGTGGGGCTCGTCTTTAAATACTTTTCCATAATCTTCAGTGCACATAGGTTTAACAGTACTAGCACATTTTCTGAGTCTTACTGTGAATAAATCGTCTGATTATTCTTTTCAAGAGTAGTCTCTCGCATTCAGCTCATCTATGAGTTCATTCACCACTAGCTTCTGCATCTCTAACCACTTACTCGAAGATCGTATTACTAGAACCCCCTCGACCTGCAGGAAGATACAGAGAGCATCCAGAAAGGGTAGTGCTTTTTCCACTTTCCCAACAAGTTGGTGAAGTGTTACTTCACATGATTTGCTTCGCAAGTATTGTGAAAATGTGGCAGTTCATAGATAAAATTACGTATTCACAACAACAAAAAATATGTCGGCAGAAAACAAGACTGGCATTATGAGTTTGGCAGTACCGTAAGGTTTTTGCTTTGACACTAAGGTTTACTAAAAGTAGCACGGCGAATTTTGCTAGAGCGTTGTCTTACGATTCCCACACTGAATTTGTATCTGTCTGCTTGTAGTTCTGCTACAAAAGAACTAAAAAATCTGGTTTTCAGTGAGTCTTGAAAGGCGAACAAAGGCAGCGTGCACCTGACAGGCAAGCACTTTACCAAGGAGCTAGCGAACAGGTGCGGGCCTTTGCTGTACTTACTGGCTCAGTAGCCGCTATGGCAGATAAATCGCAACATAAGATACGAGAGTAGTTGTATTTCCCGTGTGGAACCACTTTCGTTGACTCAAAAGCATTAACTGATCTCCTTATGTCACATCTCAAGAGAAAATCACTCACAGTATTCAATTGAAATGACACGATAATATCAAGTGAATTTAACAGGATAGTTCTATGCCATCAAGGGAGTAACTCGTCGGTCACAGAGTTGCCAAACATATTCTGCGCTGTTGCCAAGTATCAGTTATACTGCCAGGAAGGATACCAGCTGATGTGTTCTGTGAGTGACCTCAGAAGTGATTGTAGCTTCGTCTCAAAGTTGCGGGTGGCTAGGGCCGCAAGACCCTCATTATATGTCAATGAGTCTTATTCACATTCTGTAACTAGATTTTGGAGCTAGAATGCAATTACTTGTAATACATCGATGTACTGAATGCAAACTAAATGTCATAAATTAATACTGCGACAATTATTTGTGTTTTACTGTCTTCATCGGACCGAAACCTTGAAAGCGTATTCACCAGACGCGATTCACAATTTTGGAGCTTCTCCAGTGGTTGAGTTGGCAATGTCTCTTTGCTGTACAATATTGTTATTGAGATCACTGTCATTGGCATATCCCCCAGAAGACAGGCATGGCCTTGTTTATTGTTGTCAGCTTTCCTGACGGATATTCTGCCTTTCCTCGGAACGTGAAGACTTAAGGTGAATTCGACCATTCCATATGGCGAAAATTTGATGTTTCTATTCTTCCAGTTCTAACATTCAAATAACAGTTACAATTAGCTGCAGAAAAGCGCCTGTGAACTAACAGTTAATAATGCAATCATAATTAGTGGAATCTGACAAATTCCATCTGTCATCTGATAATTGTGAAAAACTACTTTTTCCATCTTCACAGCACCGCAATATGAACTCAACGGTTTCATAGGATACCTATACTTAATTTCGTTGTGATCGTTTTCAATCACAAAGGGGAGGGGCAAAACCATCTGACTTGAAACATACTTATCCAGCGGGATTTGAATCTTTGGCTACAGTTGCAGTAGCACGTCCAGTGAGGTATCAAGAATGTGAGCAATCACTCATTGCTATAGTATAGGCTAGGGCAGAAAGAAGCAGGTTTCCGACAAAGTAAACGATTAGAGGCACTGTCGCTGTCATGTTTTAAACAGGAATTGTTCAGAAAATTACAACTATATCTAGTGAAATGAGTAGGCTGATGCAGCTCCAGTCCGGCACTATCACTGAATTGCCGAACATTTTCCGAATAGCACTTAAGATAAAAATGTGTGTGTGTATGTGTGTGTGTGTCTGTTCTTTCGGACATTTCCGAAAGAACAGACACTACGAATCGAAATAGACAGCCTTGTTAAACAATTAAAGATTGAAAGACAGATGTCCAGGCTGTCATGGGCAATAAAATAGAACAACGGCGTCAGATGAAAATTAGTCTCTGACCAGGTTCGAACCCGGATTTGTAGTGTCTTTTCTTTCGGACATGTCCGAAAGAACAGACAACACACATATATCCATATACAGGGTGTTTCAGGAGGAACAATAGATATTTTAGCAGGTGGTAATACAGACGAATTGCATAAAAAATTCCAAATAAATGCGTCCACTTTTTATTGAGTACAGAGATACAACTGTTAGTACGTAACCCTAACAAACTCAAAGCAAAGGCAAATGAGGACGTTCAGAGTTGATTTTCAAAACTTCCCCTACCAACTTCAATGCACATTTGAGTTCTCTTAATAACACCACGTGTAGTTCATCTGAGGTCGTCTTTGCGTTCTTTTATGAGGACTGCACTATTCATAATCCGAACGATCAAATCGGCTCTTGGGTTTACTTTTCTTTGTAGACTTCGCATTTAACCATCCCCGCAGGCAAAAATCCAAAGCGATAAGGCCCAGCGACCTTGAAGGCCAAGAAAAGTGCCCATATCTACTGATCCATCTTACAGGAAATACTAGGTTTGGATACTGTGTCACCTGACGACTAGAATGTGCAGGAGCCCCGTCATGTTGAAGGAACATACGCATCCTTGTAGCCAAATGAAACTCTTCAAATAACGCTGGAAGCTCATTTTCAAGGAAGTGTAGACAACAGGGTGCCGTAAGGACCAACATACGAAACGAAAATGCGTTGAACCCAGCTATATGTACGCAATAAAAATTGGACACATGTTATATGGCTTTTTTCTGCAATTTGTCTATACTACCACCTCCTACAATATTTACTATTCCTCCTGAAACATCCTGTATGATTATTTGGGTCTCGACGGGTAATCGAAAATTTTCAGTGCTAGACGCCCGTCATCGTCCGAACCATCGCGGGAATTCAATGTATCCGCGAGCGAGTGGAGACTCGAACTCGGATTGTGGTTAAGGGCGAATCCCAAGCGCATGGTTACGAACAATTGGAAGCGCAAACTTAATGTCATCGGAACCTTGTTGAAGGACAACGACATGCGATCGTTAGACCGACTGCAGAAAGTTCAGTTTATAAATACATGCATACTTAACAAAATATATCATGTCGCAGCAGTCTTACCGATACCGCATGTCACTGCACATAAATTATTAGCTGTAGCCTCTTGGTATGCGTGGAAACAAAATATCTTCAAAGTATCCTTCCACACGGCGACATTGCAGAGGCAAACCGGAGGACTTGGAATTGAAGACGTGCTTTTAAACTAATACATCCCACTAAGATAGGCATTACGAAACTTATGTTCCTCTCGTTAGATCCTGGGGATAGGAACGCTCCTGTTAATGTAGCATGCCAGCCTAGATTACGTCCGAAAGTACTATGGCGATTGGAGCTGTGTAAGACTTCCACCAGCACAAACCAGCACTGGAACCGTCTATGATTATTATATTACCAGACATCGTCTTCACAAAACCAATTCCGGTATAATAACCTACAACAAACTGGAGGAACGTCAGGAAAAATATCAACAATAAAATTCTGCCAACTAGAGTCAGTGCGGTATGGTGCGACGTTGTAAACGAAACCATACCCACAGCGGAAAGATTATCGAAAATCAAATTAGACTATCTCCATACTGCCACAAATGTCGGCTGGAAGAAACTGTAGCGCACATCTTCTTATGCAAAAATAGAA
Organism: Schistocerca serialis cubense; assembly: GCF_023864345.2. Taxonomy (NCBI): domain Eukaryota; kingdom Metazoa; phylum Arthropoda; class Insecta; order Orthoptera; family Acrididae; genus Schistocerca; species Schistocerca serialis. The sequence goes on from NC_064640.1 coordinate 639,438,679, forward strand.
TCAGAATTTGGAACTGGACTAGGAAGAAATTAGCACAATCAACAGAACCGCAGAATGTCATATACCGGTAACGGAAGCTTTACAACCCGACTAGAAATGTTACGAATAGCTGTTATTCGCTGTATCTGGGATCGTTTGGGTTTTACGTCGTAACAACCAAAACCTAGAACTTAGAAGAGTACATGTTTTATGTCGAAGAAGAACATTTTGAGCTGAAGAAGAATAGCAAATATAAGGAATGGTATCAAATTTTTTTATCTATTGCTTTATGTGGGCTACAAAAAGGGGGACAGTTTTTTATTAGAAGCAGAATACTATTCTTTCACTTTTTTTATTTCTGGAATATTCTTTTACGTTGGTTCTAAGATCAGAACTGTTCTAATTTGGCAAAACCCATCCGGCTCCGAAATTTCTTTTATTTGTTGAAAATTATATGGCTTCCTTACAGACCTCATATGCATCCAGTGCATAATAACCTAAATTGTGAATATATTGCTGAATGACACGTTTGTTACGTGTTTTTCCGTCACCCTTTTCACTGTGATAGTTATGTTCTACAAGGAACGCACGCCATTGGAGGCGGCAACTGTAATTTATTTTACCTTAAGTACTACTTCAATTTAAAGGAATATATGGGCGCAAACATGGAATACATGGGATTAATGCAGCTGCTCAGTGACAGGTATGGGGCAAGCATTGCGGCGAGGCCTCGGATCTGCGACACCTGCCTTCTTTGCCTCCGCCTACCTGGTGCTGAAATTCTTCTCAGACTATAAAAAAAAAAATAATAATAGTGCAGTGATCAGCACGTCTGTCTAGTTACTAGGAGGTCCAGGTTCGAAGCCCAGTCGGTCACAAATTTTCATCTGCCATCGCTGCTGTATTTCAACGCGCTGTGACAGTGTGGACGTCGGTCCTTCGATACTTAAGATGCAATTGCTTTTTGAGGCAGCACAGGAGATTTGCGAACATTTGTCTTGCCATCAATGTAACGGGACTTCAACGGCATCCAACCCTTAGTCATTACCTTGTGCTGGCGATAACCCATGTCATATATATGCGAATCAGATTGTAGTTCATATTTAGTCAAATAACGGATGGTCAGCATACAAGTATGCCGGCCGGGGTGGCCGAGTGTTTCTAGGCGCTAGAGTCTGGAACCGCGTGACCGCTACGGTCGCAGGTTCGAATACTGTCTCGGGCATGGGTGTGTCTGATGTCCTTAGGTTAGTTAGGTTTAAGTAGTTCTAAGTTCTAGCGGACTGATAACCTCAGAAGTTAAGTCCCATAGTGCTCAGAGCCATTTGAACCATTTTTTAAGTATATAGTAGTATTTACGAACAGTAGAAGCAGGATTGCAGCGAACTGGTCACTTAACCAAATGCAACATAGAGTACCTGTGTAATGAGTCATTCCAGCTGCATAGCTGAGGGTAATATTTGCTAAGCAATTCATTGCAGAATTAATGTAATACCCGCACGATGACCTCTGTAGTCATACTGTATCATTAGCAGCTCGCGAATGGTGTAGTATGTTCGTAAAATTGTATTACTCAAGCTGAGAATAAATAAAGAGAAGCGACGACGCTGCAACACTATCTTTACTTAAGCAGGTAGTCAGCGCTAAATTATGTGCGCCAACATTATCGTTACTGTAAGCAGTTTGACAGCATAACACCACCACAACTACTGACAACCTGAACCATTATCATCACGCAGTTGTAACTCGCAGTGATTACAAGTTGCTGATGTTTGTCAAGAATAGCGGAAAGCGCCTCTGAAGTTCCATTTGCATTACGACTAGGACACAGAGAATCCTAAATAACAGTAATAGGTCACCCAGCGAAGAAAAGAGTCGACGTATTGCCTCAAGTTCTTGCAGTTTGCTATTAATGCAGTTCCCGACGGTTTCACACTAACGGGTTCTTTTGGCTGTCGGGATACTCATATTGGAATTATGAAAGTGTAATTGCTAGAACGCTCAACTACCTTAATAACACCTCATTCTGGATTGAGTACCACTCGGAAAGCGACGTTAATTTGACGTTTCCATCCATCTCCTGACGGCTTACTGAATGAAGTCTGAAGCGCACGCACAGTTGTGTTGCCTGCCGCATGGTTTCTGTGAAGTGTTGTGGCAGCTGGCAGTCATTGCTGAATACAGACATGTGCAAATATCCTCACTGCTTCAGGGGAACTCGTCTTTGTTGCATTTTTTTCCGTACCGTAATTAGCACAATAAGATAAGGCTTATTCTGCTGAAGAACTTGATGCCCACAAGTCCTTAAATAAGAATCTCCTAGCGAGAGTAAGGCATGAAAGGAAACAGCCTGTTGGACAAAAGGATGGACAGCTCCCTGTTTTAGCGTTTCCGATAGCGCCTACGATAAGAATCTGGTGTCATACTATGCTTCAGAACCCTAAACTATTTATTTTTATACTTCATACTAAAACAAACGTGATATGAGAAGAGATAATGACTTAAATACTTCTCAGGAACTTTAGTTTCTAGTGTTTATTTTCTCACTTCATACTAAAACAAGGGCGTTGATTTCATTCAGTTGTCGACAGTGTAGCGTGATGGTTTACTTCCCACCATACGATTTCTATATTCGTCCAAAGGTCGCTTGCATTTGTAGGTCTACATGGCAATGACCTTGTTACTTCTACCCACATATTCTCTATCTGGCTGATGTTCGGCGATCGTGCAACAAACGGCAACAGCTTTGTCCTCTCTTGGCCCTGAAACCAATCTCGCACTGTTCTGCTATGATGGATGGGGCTCTGCTCCTGTAAATAAACTGTTATCTCGTTAGTTCATATATTTATATTTAAATAACGTGTTTGTAATAAGCACATTGGATTATTATTTTCCACAGTGTTTAAGAATTCAGGCCCTGTCATAGATAAGTGATCTAGATTCAACAGTCCGATTAAGAATGTGGTTTACCCAGTATATCATACGATGAGGGTCGTAGTCGAATATCCACATTAAGACTGACTGAATCCGATTAGAACGATCCGGTATCGAAATGAAACTTCAGAAATCGTATAATTTGAACGTCTGTATTGCAACAATGCTGCGCACATAAATTCCTATGATGGAGTAACAGGCAGGAACTGCCTAAGAAAAAGTGAGAAATATGTCTACTAGCAGCAATGTAACGTAATTATAACCCGTATTAGCGAATATCCACATTAAGACTGACTGAATCCGATTAGAACGATCCGGTATCGAAATGAAACTTCAGAAATCGTATAATTTGAATGTCTGTATTGCAACAATGCTGCGCACATAAATTCCTATGATGGAGTAACAGGCAGGAACTGCCTAAGAAAAAGTGAGAAATATGTCTACTAGCAGCAATGTAACGTAATTATAACCCGTATTTATGTGATGGAAATACTGAATCGAACAATACACATCTATTTCAGTCGTTCGAAGATACACCATATCGGATTTGCTGATTACATAATGACAATAATAATAATAATAATAATAATAATCCAGTGCGGCGGATAGGGGAAACCCTCCCCCATATGGGTGGTACCGAGGAAATCAAATACTTGGGGTGAACCAAATACTAACACAATCCTGAACGGCTACTCAATCCGTTGAACCCAAAATCCAGACACGTCTGAGTGAAAATCACCGCTACTCTGGTCACCGTCTGTCAGCTCAATGATCTCTGCTGAAAATATTTGTTTGAAAAGACTTCAACACCCTATGGTCCTGTCCGGTCCTGGAATCACCCAGGCCAAACCAATGAGACACAAAGAAACATGAACTATGCAAGCAAAGTCAACATTACCCCAGGTGGTACACAACCCGCCTGTCGACAGGCGGCAGTCGGATTTTCGGATTCTGGGGAGTCCAGGTTAGCACGGCAGAGAATATCGAAGATCTCTGGTAAATTTCCCTACTAGCAGAAAACATGCACTTGAAAACTAAACATCGACACATTGATCAAAACACGAAAACTAAATAATCTCACATAAGAAATCGACCGACAAAAAATTCTCACCCTTGCTCTTCATGAACCACGACTAACTGACAATGAATCCTTGCATTACGGAAACCATTGAATCTTCAAGAGCAAAATACAACAAAAGGTAGCGAAAGGCGTACCAATCTTTGGCATTGAATTTCTCGAACACAGATCTATCATCAACTCTGTCAAAGAAATCACACCCATCAACAATGAAATGGTTCAAATGGCTCTGAGCACTATGGGACTTAACAGTGGAGGTCATCAGTCCCCTAGAACTTAAACCTAACCAACCTAAGGACATCACACACATCCATGCCCGAAGCAGGATTCGAACCTGCGACCGTAGCAGTCGCGCGGTTCCGGACTGAAGCGCCTAGAACCGCTCGTCCACCGCGGCCTGCCCATCAACAACCGACTTATGACTATGCCCATTAAGAGCCATAGTAAAAAATATAAACTCATCAATGCACATGTCCCCACCAACATCGAAAATAAGAAAAACACCGAAAATGTCGAAAAATTCTGGAACACCTCAAAATACTATGAGCAAAATTCACCAAGATAACGTGAAAATACTAATGGGAGACTTCAACTCTCTATTTGGGATAGAAACAACCTGTAGAAAAATCATTGGTACAAATTCAACACACCGAAACGTTTAGACCAACGGCACATGTCTGACTGACGTTTGCCAACAATTGAACCTCAAAAGGATGTCTTCCCACTTTAGGAAAAAACCAGTTCTGAGGTAACATGCTTGGCTGCCAGGTGCAAGCTGCTTTCGTTCGCCTTTCGAGACTCGCTGAAAGCCAGATTTTTAATTCTTTTGTAGCAGAGCTACAAGCAGGAAGATACAAACTCAATAAGGAAATCGTAAAACAACGCTCGAGCAAAATTGGTCTTGCTACTTTCAGGAACCCTTACAAGGGGAGGCCGTCAATTGTGAAATTTAGATCCGATTCACATTGCGCATAATAAAAGCTCATAGCCAGAGGTGCAATGTGGCAAAGCACCAAGATGCACTTCTCAGCCGTTGTCGAGAAAATCGACAGTTAAAAGAAATCGTTGAGGTGAAATACTCTCTACGAATTCTAAGTCCCTACAGCATCGTGGCGCAGCGGTAAGCGCTCGGGTTCGTAATCCGAAGGACGCCGCATCGAATCTCGCGCCATGCCACTTTTCTTTTTATTATTTGTTATATATATATATATATATATATATATATATATATATATATATATATATATATATACAATCAGGTACAACAATTATGCATATAATAAGTTGTTGAAAGTCGTTTGTCGTGGAAAAACTGGCGACTACGAACATGATTATGTTTTCTGCAAACAAAGTTGTATTTCACAAATGTTATTAATTGTCTTCATAATGTTTACACGTGTAGTTAACGGAAGACGTAGAAACGATATTCCGAAACGAATACGTATAGTGTAAGTCAAACGTTCTAATTAGAGACCCCATGATATATTTGAATTACAAAAAACAAATACCAAAAAAAAAAAATTGCATGGCGCAAGATTCGATCAGGCGACCTTTGACTCACGAACCCAAGCACTTACCGCTGCGCCACGACTATGTAAGAAATTATATATCGTAGAGAGTATTTCACCGCAACGGTTTCTATTAACTGTCGATTTTCTCGACAACGGCTGAAAAGTGCATCTTGGTGCTTTGCCACATTACACCTCTGCCATGAGCTTTTATTATGAGCAGTATGAATCAAATCTGAATTTCACAATTGGCGGCCTCCCTATGTTAGTGTCAGAACGAGAACCTTACGGTACTGCCAAATTCATAATGCCACTTTTGTTTTCTACCTACATTTTTTTGTTGTTGTGAATACAAAATTTTATCTATGAAATGACACATTTTCATAATACTTGCGAATGATACACGAAATGAAGTAAATACAGATCTTTTCGATGTCAAAAGTCGGTAATATCCTACTAATTCGCGTTAAAATAGGATCAATCGTCTTATAGACACTTAATGTTTTATTAAGATAGACTGCCGTCGTGTTGTTACTGTAGTAAGCTGAATTTAATTTGTATAAGTACAGTGAATATTTTAATTAAATTTTCCATTAGTTTACTAAACGCATCAGTAACCGCCAAAGAGAAATTAATCAGGAGCACAATTTTCTTTCACGATATCTAAAACACTCTGACAATGCTAATGTTGTTTACAAATTCTACGCCCGTAGAAACCCACTAGTTCTAACGATGTCATTAAACCAGTGTAGTTTTAAGAGTATTTTCGTCTAGAAATGAATTGCCTTGACGATTGATCGATCAAGAGCGGGAAAGGTAAATTTTTACGAATATATGACGAGAGGGACATGTGCTTGAGAGAGGACTTCCCTATCAATACAAATGCCTGAGAGACGACTTTACTATCAATCTCCTGGACAGTTTTGTTTCTCAAATCAACAGAGTGCGTCATCATGCAGTAGCACAGGTGATGTAGTTTTGTTGCTCGATTTCCTTACACTGCCACCAAAAGGTGTCTTAGTTGTTGGCAACAAATTCCAGCTGTGTTGCACACACCCCGTGGGCCAGAATTCGTAGCCCAAAACACACTTTTGGAGCTATCAGATGTAAAATATTATGTTCACACTACTCTTTGCTCGAGTTTACGTCTTTTGGTGGGGCTCAGCCTTTCATTTCTTCTTAGGAAGTTAACGATAAAGGCATCATAACACGTCACCAACAACAGTACTGCATACGAATGCTCATTGAGCGACCAGATGACGTTCAATAATAGTCACTCCATGATTTTTGTTGTTTCGAATTAGAGCATTCAGTACTCCTACGCCAGACTTCTGAACTTTGCCTGTTGAATGCAAATGTCGCATGACGGTAAAATGGTAATCTATCACATATATCAGTAGTCGAGACTTCCTTAATGTGGAAAATCATTCATGCCAGAACGATCTTTGTTGAAACAAGAATATCTTTTTCTGGCGTATTTTTCCCAAAAGCACTCGCTCCACACACAGTTCAAATCTTTCTAGTTGCCTCCTCTGCATTCACCCCTCTGTTATACCAAAAGTAAACGTTGTGTTGCGGATGTTACACCTTCTTCCACTTGCGACTCAATTTTACAATGCGTAACCGTAGTTCATGATTTTCAAGTATGCAAAATGCAATGCTTAACTGCAAGATGATAACTAGAACTTCAAATTCGAAAATGACAGTTAAAACATATACTGACAGCGTCGCGCCGCGTTCACATTTCAGGCGGCGGGTGGCGTCTGGCCGGTGGCCGGTAGCCGGCTAGCCGCTGCAGCGCGAGGAAAAGCTCGAACGTAAGCTGTTATGATCGCGACGCAGCCACGAGCTGTCCTGCGGAATTGTTTCTGGAATACTTGTTATTGCTGGTGGGTAGAATGTCAAGCGAATTATCTTCGATATTCAATCAGACTCATAACTTTATACGAGGGCCGAAATGTAGTAAAAAAATTATATATACATATAGGAGGACGCGAACAGGCGACTATCAGTTTATAATGCGCGACTATTACCGCTAGACCACGGGCTCACACAGTGCGAGCACACATCGGAAGTAGACAACACTTCCTCCTAACACTTCCGCATCTTACGGTGTTGCCAGATTGTGCAGATGGCCGGACTTAAGAGTTGTCAGGGGCGGCCAGTTTTATTGGCCACCTTAAGTGAACGACTCGGACTTAGTCTCTGTGGCGGCCGGCCGGCGGCCAGTTTTTATGTCTAAGACTGTACCTCTCCCATAGATGTGCAACAATAAAAAATCATGTGTGTATGTAGCCGTTAAGAGTGGTAAAAGGAGGTAGAAGCTTTTACATTCATTACACTGATGTTTCACTCTATATCACGCATTAAAATCTCCAATACCTAAACATCGAAAATTGAAGAGCTACGTACCTCTGCCCTGCGCACGGATCAAATGCTCTGGAAGAAGTGACACACGAAAGTGCCAACTTTTCGTGAAATAGCATTCTAGGGACCTTCATGTTTACGTGATTCATTTGCATTAAACCTTCCACAGCAGGCTGTTAGAATGCGACAACTTCCAGGTCGATGAAGTTGTCAGCAGTGAAAATCACATATCGTAGTAACGAAGTGTGTAAATAACGTTGTATATTGGTGTCGTTATTTCGCTTACTTTCCTGTAAGAATAACTGTGTGGTCGTTTGCCAGTACCAGAAAATTTGAAGTAAGTTCCTAATTTTCAGTAAGTACGACTTACTTCCGACTTCCCTATCATGCGGAATCTATATTTGTTTTAGGGTATGCCTAGAAGGAGGATGCGAACTTTTCAGAGTGAAACATGCAGAGCCAGACAGACACAATTTTTGCGCAGAGGAAGTAATAGCTATCTGGACATTCATAGTGATAATGTATCTCTTTTATTTAACGACCATATTATTAATACGAGATCACCGAAAATTGAATTACCGATGTTTTTTAATTAATTGTATAGGGAGCCTAATGAAACTTATATTATTCCAAATGAACCAAGTCATAGATGTGCACAAACGAAAAAAAATAATGTGTGTACGTAACCATTAGGAGAGGTAAAATGAAGTACACACATACGTGTGAAAAGTTGTCCTTTGTCTCTGACACTGCTACGAACTTCTAACATGCGTAACGATCGGGTGCTATGGTAGAAACGACACACAAAAGTGACAACGTTTCGTGAAGTTGCGTTCTAGGGACGTTCATGCTTAAATGTTGCAGAGCGCTCATTTGTAGTGACACACGCATACCGAACAGCTACAATGCCGCAACTGCTACGTCGTTGATGTTGTCGTCAGTGGAAAACGAAACGAAGTAACGAAGCCGTCGGGGACAACAAACGTTGTTTATTAGCGTCGTTTTTTCACTTACTTTGTTCTAAGACTAAACGAAACTAACTCTGTCTTCTTTGCCTCTGTCACCACAAAATTTAGTGTGTTCCTAATTTTCATTATCTTCATTTTGAGTAGCTATCACGACTCGTATTATAAGGAAACTATATTTATTTTAGGCTACGCCTCGAAGAAGAACATTAACGGGTCGGACTGAAAGACAAAGAGCTGAAGAGACCCAATTGTTGTGTAGAGGAATTGACAGAAATAGTGCCGATGTTGATAAAAATAATTCAATTGCAGTTCTGAAAGATACATTTAAATGAGCACTGAACATAATTATAAATAATTTTTGAGAACTGTAACTGCGGTTTGATGAATTTACAGCGCATATTTTTTAATGCAAATCTTTTCGCGTCTGAGGTAACATTACGCGATACAACGGGATTCACATTGTGTTGTCATAAGGGTAAAGTTAATTTGCTGCCATTAACATAAAGTTTATTTTTCAACGCAGTGTATAAAAGATTCGTTTCAAATGGTCAAACAATTAAAGAGAAATCGAAGAATTATTTCAAGAATATATGTAGCTACAATACAGCATTTGCCACGGATCAGTTCTGCTGCTACAATTTCACACACCTTAAGATACATGACATTTGCCATCACAGATCAGGTCCACTGACGCAGTTGGTCGGATTTAGACCGCAGGCTGTACTAGTTATTATTATTTAGTGTGTGGAGTTACATGCAAATAGGGTACAGGCTATGGATGGCGGTTATAGCTGAAACTACTGGTTATTGGTTATATCTTTCTTTTTTTTTTCGTCTCCAGTTTAGCCTAGGGATGAGAAAAATCGCCCGGTTGAACCGATACACACATTGTAGTTCTGTATAATCCGTAATTTTTAGTGTTTGTTTCGTCTCATTTTTTACTAATAACCCAGTAAAAAAATCGAAATATCAGTTAGCCATGGTAGCAGTGCTGAAATTTTCCGTTCTTAAAGATATCTTTTTTTAAAAAAGGGATAATTTTTTCATTAAATTTGCGTTTATATGAAATATTGCGTTGTCACAGAAAATGGGAAAACCGATAAGTGCTATTTTCATAACAATGCCGACGGAAACGAGCAACAAACGCAAGGCATACGAGCTGTAGTCACTTCTGAGAGAATAACGTACCTGTTGGCGCGTGTCGTGACTTATTTGACGGTACACGTGTACGTGCAGTGTGCAGGACTTGCCTCCACCTGTTCCATGTGGTAGTTTCTCGCTATCGTCGCAGGACATCCGTTGCATTGCAGAATGGCACCAATCCTAGTCTGCAAATATCTTACGAAATGACGTAGCTCTGAAGAACAATACTTCATTTGCTTTAAAAAAGATTTGTCTGGAATTTCTATGAAATATTAAATGAGGAAGGAAATTAGCGGTTCTAGGCGCTTCAGTCCGGAACCGCGGGACTGCTGCGGTCGCAGGTTCGAATCCTGCCTCGGGCATGGGTGTGTGTAATGTCCTTAGGTTAGTTAGGTTTAAGTAGTTCTAAGTTCTAGGGGACTGATGACCTAAGATGTTAAGTCCCATAGTGCTCAGAGCCATTTGAACCATTTTTTGAAGGAAATTACGGCAACGATAAAAAATAAAAAACATAACAGCAATTCATTCATTGTATACAATAAAAATAGAAAGTAGTTGATCTGATGCTCGTATCTACATAATATGCCTTTATCTGTTTGTAGCCCTTGAAAACGGACAAATTAACATGAAAAACATAATTCTTCAACCTCAACCTCAGTTTTCACCGTTTAGCATTGACTGTTCGTAAGCCAAAACAGTGGCATGATCCCAAATTACAACCTGATTTTTCAGAAGTGTTTCAAAAATTTAGAATCAATAGGGAAATATTGTTTTTTTTTTTGTAGTATTCAAGCACTTATCACTTGCTTGAGAAAAGCAGCGAACGGTAAACGGATAATTTTATTCGGCTATTTAACTTAATATTTTGATTCTATTTATCTTGAAACTAGGAGAGTCAAAATTCTTCAATCTTTGTTCAATTTATATGTTTATTACAGAAAGTAATGTGAATATAAAACCGAAAACTTGTTATCTGACAAACCGGATATTTTATACGATTTTTTAAGCCAGCTTAAACTGGCGTGGAAGAAACCGATGTAACCGAAAGCCGGTTATTTCTGCGATAACAGCCATCCCTAGTTATTATGGCTGTTAAAACACATCAAAATAACCGGTTTCTGAAATAAGGGATTTTCGATTTTTTTATTGCTGTTTGTTCCAGCAATAATCGTTAGACTCGTACTGTGTTCTGCTATTAAAACACAACACTATTGCATTCTGTGTTATAGTTTTTGGCTTGCCACATGTTATAAGACTACGACATGTGAGCCACTGTTTGCAAAATGATCATTGCATCATTGCAGGGCGTAAGGCAAGAATATATAATATCTTTCATCCCGATGCTGCTTTCATCTACACTGCATTAAGGTGTGAAATGACTGCTGAACCAAAAATTGTCATGACGTCTTGTTACCCATTTCTGCTATCTTTGCTTCAGTTAACTGTTGTAGTGTATTTAATGTAGCTTTCCATATTTGTGATTACATTTGAAAATGACGACTCAGTCCGTCGAAACCAGTTACGTAACCTTTTAAAAATTTCATTGTTTTAGTCACTGTGGGTTGACGACCGTTTGTGGTGTGAAATAAACATTTAAAAACTTTAACTCTGCTGCTGCGGCAAATTGATATGCCGGCTTTTTAACGCAGTTATTAGTAAAAACTGAAAAAACCTTTTATAACTGAGACCAAACATGTACCGAAAAATACCGGTCATTCAGAATATAATACTCGTATCAGTTTTAACCGGTTGGTTTTTCCCATCCCTAGACCGGTTTGTGGTTGCAGAGCTGAGGTCCGGTAGCGTCCCGGATACGTTCCATCGCGTTTCTATTGATCCACGTCCAGTTTCCATCATCCCGTGCTCACTGCAGTCCTGACTGATGATGTCGTCGGGCCAACATGGGAACACGTAAGAACCGTCTGCTGCGTAACGCCATGATCAGTAATGAACTCCAAAAACACTTGTGCCTGCACCAGGACTTTATTTTGTCGTCAGATGTCTCAGATCGCCGCCTGTTCTGCTTCAGTTGGCTGGGTGAGCCCCTGGAATCGACGTTCTGAAACGAGGCGTGGTCTTTCAACAGCACACAGCACCCTCATAGGTTCACGATCCACAGACGCTTACGACTAGAGACCAGATTATATGCATTAACTTGTTGCACATGTAGGTGAGGTCGGGTAAAAGTACGGGTCTGGTACGAGATAGCAGTGACGGTTTTCCTACATTGGCAACACTCACCGACAACGAAAAACTACATTCAGCTGTTGTTTCTATAGTGACGCCATCACATGCACTGTTCAAGAGATCCGCCAGATTTATTGTTTATAGCATGTAAATACATGTTTTTGTTTCAAACCTTTAAGTTGTACATAGAATCGCCAACGAAACTGGTATAGTCATGGGTATTCAAATACAGAGATATGTAAACAGGTGGAATACGGCACTGCTGTCGGCAACGCCTATATAAGACAAGTGCCTGGCGCAGTTGTTAGATCGTTTACTGCTGCTACAGCGGCAGATTATTAATATTTAGTTGAGTTTGAACGTGGTGTTACAGTCGGCGCAACGAGCGGTGGGACACAGCATCTCCGAGGTAACAAAGGTACAAAATATACCATTAAAGAACATAACAATACAGATAACATTTGTAGTAATACGGGCTTTACAAAAGAATCGAAATAACATATACATCAGTGTTACAGGAATTATGACATAAGTACATACATAAAAGATCAGAATAACTTTCGAAACATGAACTTGACACGTGAGCATAAAAACAAAACAGAATAAATAATGTCTAAACATCTTTAGAAAGTAAATAACACATTATCAGAAAAATTCTACAACGTAAATCTTATTAGCTAAACACATAAAGACAGGAAAAACACAAATACACAAGAGTACACAAGCACATAGCGGAATAACACAAGAGGAAAGGGCAGGGTTTATTTTCAGTGTAACATTTGGTACTGCAGTCCAACCCAAAACTTCATTCCATAGATCTTTCGTCTTATTTCTACATTTGTTTCCACCAAAAATATACAATCCACGCATGCTTTCTGTATTTATATGTTCACATATTTCTTACCTCATTATTTATTTTCCATTATCTTACCTCATCATTTATTTCCAAGAAAATCCTACCTAAACCTGTTGTCCTAAACCCAACTTTTTTGTTTATATCCTCTTTCAAAATACTTTTTTGGCCAAACCATTTTCTTATCGCTTCTCAATGCATTTCTTCCAATTCATCACAACTCGTTCTCTTATACAGCCTACCCCATCTTAAGCTAACTTAAATCTACTGAGCTCAGATGCTAAGCTAAGGGACGAGGCAATGCAGCAGCACAAAACAGTTAACACATACAGCAATGACAAAAAATGCAAATTGGCGAAACAAGCAGCAGTATATCTAAATTAGCAATGCAAATGCAACATTACAACTAATATAAGGCAATGTGCAGCAAATAAGAAAAATAAATAAGTAGTAAAACTGGCTTAACAGAGTAATACAAAGTGAAATTCACTAACACTACGCCTGGCAAACAGCAGCAGCAAATGCTATAACTTATATCTAAACATGACAAAGCTCAAGCAGAAAAAATACTACAGTAAAGATGGCCATGTCTAATACCTATGTCACATCTTAACACTAGAGTGATGCATCACCTTGACTTACTCTAGCAGACAAGTTACCAAACCATTAAAAAGTTATTTTTGTAATTCCTGTGAAGGAAAATGTCTGTTTGTGCTCCCTTTTCTACGAAAGTACATCATAAAATTATTCTTTACTGGGTCTGTAGACAGAAAATAGTGATATTAGTACATCTGTTAAATTTTATTTTAACCAATGCTGCAGTGCAGCTAGAAACTAGATATTAAACAAAATGAGCAAATATGTACGAAGGAAGGCATGAAACATCATTCACTAGCCATATGGTATTTCATAAGGCAGTAAAAAAAATCTCTCAACTAGAAAGACAGTAGGTGTATAGACATAAAATATTTCTCATCATTTCATTAGGCATTTCAGTAAATATCATAAATTAAGAGCTCCACAGTGTAATCATATGTTTTCAAGTTTGAGCGTGTAGTATTTGCGATGCTTTCTACAAAGAAATGTCAATAGCGAGGATAATGGCCTTTTTTTTTTTTACCTAATTGCTGTTTCTCCAGGCGACTGGCACACCTGGGCGCCACCAGGATCACTTAGCTTCCTTACCGAAATACTTATGACAGTAGTTTGTGGTACAGAGACAGTCTTCATATAAAAAATTTCACAGGTCGAGAATTTGCGTAATAAACGTGTAGAAACAAAATCCTATAAATATAACAGTGTCCAAAAAATTTTCGCCGGCATTGTGATACATGCACGCATGTACATACATTTCATAACTCTTAAAGTACAATTCTTGGTTTCCAACAACCTTTTTCACAAACCAGAGTCCATAACCACTACTCATTATTCCTTACCTTATTACACATATACATATTCGTTGACACTTCTTCAATATTTCATCATAAAAGATATGTAGCATAATCAAATTCATCATATAGCATCAGCTTATTGATCATAAACATACCTCAGCAGCATAATACACATCGTGATCGTAATAATAACATCATAACACCACTGTCAAATCTAAAAATCGTTGTAGCTTCCTCCAATAATTTCAAAACTTAAAAAAAAAATCTCTGCCACTTCAATAGTGTCATCTACCTCAAATGTACTTTAAAAATCATGATCCCATACCAAATACATCATTCAAAGCTCTCATAGTATCACAATGGTTCCGAAAAAATATGAACAGTTCACAAAGTACAGACAAAATACAATTTCGTAAGTGTGAAGTTATCCAACGGTCTAATTACGTAAACATGTGTCACTGACATATTAAAAAAATTGTTTCTCTGTTAAATAATCAGATAGCTGTGTAAGTCTGTGTTAAAGAAATGTGGTACCGATGTGTAAAGTTGTATAAGCAAATACCATATTAGCTAAGGCTCCTTGTGCTCGCCAAACACATGGTACACAAAGTAAGCGTGAACCCCCCTGAGGATTAATGTAATGATACCCTCAGGTGTTACAGATTACAGCAATGCAATGAAATGTATCACGGAAAACCTTTGTATCATTTTAATTCAAAACTCTTTAAGCATAAATGTTTTAAGTACAAAATCAATCACTCAAATACGTGTACTGTAGCGCTAAACTGTGCGTCTTGTTTTAAGACAATCTCTGTCATTACTTAAGGGTAAAAAAATGTGCCAAATTTCGTAATTATCGTCGGTCGTAAGCAAATTTCTGTAGAAGTCAATGTACTTACCTTGTAATAAAGTTAATTGCTATGCGTATGGATATCGTAGTTGTTACGCTTATTGCTGTGATGAAGTAAGTTCTGTGCTGTAACGTATTGTTGTGCTACGGAAAAGACTGCCTCATTGTAGCTATACCACAAAAGTTTCTACTAAAACATGTTTTACTTTCCAGAAGAATTCAGAAAAACTGTGCAGATATAAAACAGATACACAAAAAAGCAACAATGTAAATTGTGTCACATGTTAGTAGCGTAGTGATATAATCGTGTAGCTGTCAAAGAAACCAAATGCTAAGTCATCTTTAATCTCACAGAAAGTACTTTAAATCCAGAATGTATTCCCAAGTAAACCAAAATGTTGCATTAAAATCTCATTAGCAGTACCTGTATATGTTCTAAGTATGTGAGCCTTATAGACGTTACGTAATCGTGCAACTAACAAGAAAGAATGTACACACACAATAACACTGTGTCGTCAGTTCACTATAACAATGCATTCGCAATTACTGTCTAAATATGTTACCTAGGTTCTAGGCTAGATAGTTTATTTTAAAACATAGTTGCATGTTAACAGTTTGTAAATGTGACAGAGAGTACTAGTAACGTGAAGTCAAAAATTTTATAGCAAAGACTAAGAAAAAAAAAAAACATCAATAAACGGTTTTACATGTGAAATGTGGTGCAATCCTTTACTCTTCCTAGTACGCAGAGTTGCAACTTCAACAAAATTATCAAGTGGTATACGTCGGTAAAGAATACTGGAATTTTTATCAAGGTTAGCTTATGTTATTTTTCTCAAGCCCAGCCGGTGCACGTGGCTGCCTGCGGTGTGAGTCATTGTCTATGTAATTGTTTTCGCGCGTCGTTATTGGGATTAGGAGACCTAACTTCTACAAATTCACCTTGCCGAGAGGGCCCAGCTCTGTTTGAATCCCGCCAGTTCTGATGAAATTCAGGTCTGTCGTTATGATTATATCGTCTGTCGTCATGTCGGTAGTTCCTGTGGTTTCTTTCTTGTCGGTTAAGTGGTGGAGAATTTCTCCCTGAATTACCACTGCATGGTGGACTGCTGTGTCTGAAGTTATTCTGTCTCTGTGATAATAATAGTTCTGGTTGCCATATTGTCTGTTTCTATGATTGTTTCTGTCATATTCGTTACTACAGAAATGCGATCTTTCTCTGTAACTATTATTCTGCCAACGGTTGTCATACTGGTGGTGTCTGTTTTGGTCAAGATTTGGGTTGCAAGAATAGCCTTGTCGTGTCCAGTTATTACTCATTTCATGGCGGAATTGTGTCGGATGTGACCTGTAATTGTTGTGCTCCTGTTTTCGCGTTCCGCGATTGTCAGTGTCAATTTCCAATTCTTGTAAGAGTCCCTGAAAAGCTTCAGTGTCGTCTTTGCAACGTCCTGCCAAAATAATATGTCGTAAATGTTCAGGCAATTTCATTAATCAAATGCGGATGAGTTCTGAGGGGCTGTATGGGTTTGAAAGATACTGGTTCTTATGTAACATGTTTTCGAAATATTTGACAAGACTAGAAAATTCCGATTGTTCGAAATGTTTCATCATTATGATGCTATGTTTTACTCGGTCTTGTGTAGCTTGAGACCAATATGCTGAGGGGAAGGCACGATAAAATTCTCCTTCACTGTGACAATCGTGAATTACCGATCGCATTCTTACAGCTGGTTCATTCTCTAAGTAGCCACACATAAATTCTAACCTATGCTGCAATGACCAGCTGGGAGGAAAACAATGAGAGAATTGATGAAGCCATGCTTGTGGATGAATGTCGTTGCCAGAATTCTTAAATGTTTTGAATTTACGTGTAGTAATGAACAGCTTATAGTCAAAATCATCGTGTCGGCGAGTCGCATATCGGTCATTGTTACGTCGTGTCGGCGGTTCCATCTCAAAATTCGGTGCACCTTGCCAATTTCTTTCATAATTTCCGAAATGCCCTGTGTTATTATTTTGTGGCTTTACTGTATTTCTAAGTCCCTCTTCCCGTGTTGGAGCGTGAGTGTCCTCTGAAATATGTAATTCTTGTATTACTTGTGCCAACTGATCTTGTACTTCCCGGATTTCTCTTTTGTATTGCGTATTAATTTGATTCTGATTTTGTTTGAATTTCTTAATTTGTTCATACTCTTCTGTGTCAGTGAAGGCTACGGGTCTTGTGTCATTCAGATCATCATCTATCTTTGTAGATAAGTTAGTGAACTGATCCGACAGTTATGCTACTTTCTCCGATAGTGAACTAATTTCCTCAGTGTGTTTATCTAAACCAAGTTTCAGAGCTCCATTTTTGTTGAAATTGTATCTACTGTGTCCTTTAAGTTTTCCTGAGTTTTTGCAAGTTGCGTAACCGAATCGGTAGATGCAACTGAGTCAATTTTAGCTTGCAAGGTGTCGTGATTTTCATGAACAATAGTTTGCAGTTCTTTTATGGCTGCTTCGTGATTCTGTAATGTATTTTCATGCCGCGAAAAAATAGGTTGGAAATGGTCACAAATTTGTGTTTTTACGTCATTACAGATTTTTTGGCATTTCGATTCGATGTTATGTAACTCAGCAGTTAAACCTTCACGTGTTTGTTCAAGCTTGGTGTCTAACTTTTGAAGCTGTTGCTGTGTTGGCCTCTGATTTTGTTTGATTTGTTTGATTAATTGCAATAATAACGTATTAGTGTCTGGAATCTGTTCCTCTATGCTTTTCGGCAGTGCATTCGCGCCAGCAACATTCACATTCTGACGAGCAGTAAATGTGTCGTGACTTATTTGAGAAAACGGTGAGGACGCAAAACCTGAATCTACAGTATTTGCAAGATTGTGTCCTGTCATTTCGGATTCCTGAGGCGAACTGTTGCCGACCGATCGATCGATAATGCTTCCCTGTTCACTAATTGTTTCGCTGTCTACACCATTATTTGCAGCCCGCTCCATTTCCCTATGCACAATTACCAAATTATTAGTTTGAACATTAGTTAATTCATTACTCGGTAGCGCTAACACACTGCTTTCGTCTTCACTGTCACTTCTCAGTTTACTTTGGAGCCTAGTATTTCGTTTTTCACACGCCATTATTGTCACAATATTTCACATGATAACACAGAAAAGCACAATTTGAAGAGCAAAATAAGAAAACACATTAACATAGCACCGAAAATAATATCTAGTTAATTGCAAGCGCAGCTGCGAAATACTTGGTGCAAATCTACATGCATGCCACACTGTTTTACTGTACAACAATAAAAAATTACAACTACAAAGGAAATTCTCTCTATAATTACGCGCTAAACAATAGCTACACTAATTACACAAACTACAAGAAAAAATCATAAGATTCCAGTGAGGTATCCTCGGCTAAGGGTCGACATATGTAACGTCCCCATAGAAAAATTAATGAATTACTGTGCTCAGACATTTCGCACATCGCTCTTTACCTATTCTGATCAACGCTAAACTGACACACAATATTTTTAGCGCAACGCAATCTGACTTTTAATAATCCCTACGAAAGAATGGCTCTGACTAACAATAACCTATACCTTTCATGAATCACTTACCTCACAAAAATCTTTGTTACTCAAACTGCTGCAATACAGCGAGCGCCAATACTGCCAGCTAAATAAAAGATTCCAGCTACTGAAGGCACTAACTACTGATAGGCATAGTTAGAAAATGAAAGATTTTGATAAAGAACAAACAATGTATTTACCTTAACAGTGTTCAAAAGTCATAATATATATCAGTTCATGACATCCAGTCTTACAAATTTACTGTCTCTGATGGACACACGTCCAGATCATCCGCTCTCAAAATTCCGCCATCTCTCTCCCCACATCCACCACTGCTGGCGGCTCACCTCCAACTGCGCAACGCTACGCGCTGTTAACAGTCGGTTGCGCAACACTACAATAGCAAACGACAATGCAAACCAGCCACAGACTGCACATAGCACAGTCAGTGATTTTCATACAGAGCGCTACGTGGCGTTACCAACATAAAGACCTAAACAGCCTACTTATACCATGAGTTGTGATGGAGTTAAAGCTTGATGCGTGGAATCGTTGCATAAGAGAAAGATAAGAAATGTGTTTCGATTCGTGACTGGACGAAGAGAAGACGTCAGCTCTGGTGCTCAACATCCTTGCTGAAATAATTTGTAATGGAAGACCCAAAATGTTATTTTAATTATCTCAGGATGTCACCAGAACTGTTGATGTTTCTTCTAAATAGATTTAACTATGCAATATAGAATAAAGATATTGTAATGCATGAAGCACTGTCGCCAGAACTGAAATTACATATCACATAGGATGCATTGCAATCGAGAACAAAATGGTTCAATTGGCTCTGAGCTCTATGGGACTTAACGTCTGAGGTCATCAGTCCCCTGGAACTTAGAGCTACTTAAACCTAACTAACCTAAGGACATCACACACATCCATGCCCAAGGCAGGATTCGAATCTGCGACCGTAGCGGTCGCGCGGTTCCAGACTGTAGCGCCTAGAACCGCTCGGCCACTTCGGCCGGCCACAATCGAGAACACTCGGCATGCTATAAGATACGGTTTTAATTGGTGATGACGCTTTTTCATTAACACCAATAATTATTAACATGAATAATTATTAACATTAACAGCAGTAACTATTCGAAGCAGGCCGTATTAAGAAGAGAATTGTTTGCAAACTACTCTCTTCAAGATAGATCTGTACAGTGGCAATATTTCAAAATTCAAACACATGTGAATGGGGAGCACTGCTGCGACGTTTTAAATAGATAAATATTGAATAGACTGTAGCTTCTTGATCTGTGTAGCCTTCCCTCGTGTCAACAATATTCCTTAAAAAAAAAAGAGTCGGCCAACTCGAAGGATGGAATTTTAGTCTTGTAGACAAGAGTATTTCTAAAGCTAGAATTACATTTACTTGTATTTTTCTTAATTCAGTTGTATATGTGCGCCTAATTCAATAAATTTTGCCCTGCAGCTCAGATATTGCCAAACTATCTATGTTCTGATCGCACATGACGGTCTCAGGAGCAGCAATATGTTGCTTATTTTTGTAATCAGCATCACTGAAATCTCACAAACACCTATGCAAAGCATAGATATCCAAAAGCGAACATTCCTCTCCGTTTCCCACTTCATACTTCAGTTTGGCTACACTCTACGAACACACACAATCTCAAAACTCATGCAATTAGTGTCGCCAAAGTTGGAACACGCCGAAACTGTTTAGTTTCACCGACGCAAACGCGCGGCGCGCATGCGCAATGGCCGGTAGCACAGTTGCCTGCAACATAGTATCGTCGTGTAAACTAGGCTTAACCGGGAGGCTACTGGCTAGGGAACTGACTACTCAACAGTAGAGCTGTAGCAAACCGTATGTAATCGGTACTGACTGACTAATACTTCGGCTGAACCGAAGTTCGATTTGTTATTCATAAATATATTTCGTTACTTGGATATATCGAAGCCAATACGGAGCATGCGTATCTTGGAATGCGGTACGAATCGAACGGATACGAAACTCGATTGAGACTCCATTCGGTATGCGGGACTGTACTCGTTACCGCATTTTGAGTTCGGTTTGGTTCGCTCAGTTCTACTCGTCAGTTTTCGGAAGATTTAAGGATGCGGACACATCGATGCAGTAGTTGCTGTTTAAAGAATATGGTTTGTATTCTTCATGTTTTGATGTTGTGTAAATTACTTCCATTTAAAATACTGTTTTTGTAATCTGAATATTCAGTGTTAATATTTGTAGTGAGATGAGTAATTTATATAGACCTGGCTCTGAGCACTATGGGACTTAACTGCTGTGGTCATCACTCCCCTAGAACTTAGAACTACTTAAACCTAACTAACCTAAGGACATCACACACATCCATGCCCGAGGCAGGATTCGAACCTGCGACCGTAGCAGTCGCGCGGTTCCGGACTGCGCGCCTAGAACCGCGAGACCACCCCGGCCGGCTATATATAGACCTCCTTGACAAATTCTGCTCCCGTAATTCTATGATTTAGATGGTTATTAATTGTTATAAGATACCCGTACCCAAAGACTGGAAAGTTTCACAGATCACACCAATATTTAAGAGAGGCGGTTGGATCAGCCCACTAAATTACAAGACCCTTATCATTAACGTCGATATGCAGCAGGATTGTGGAACATATATTGTGTTCGAACGTTATTAATTACCTTGAACAGAACGGTCTATTGACACATACTCATCACAGATTTAGAAAACATCGTTCTTGTGAAACACAACTAGCTGTTTATGCACACGAAGTGTTGAGTGCTATTAACAAAGGATTTCAAATTGATCCCGTGTTTTTAGATTTCCAGAAGGCTTTTGACAGCGTACCACGCAAACAGCTTGTAATGAAATTGCGTGCTTATGGGATACCGACTCAGTTATTTGTCTGGATTCGTGGTTTCCTGCCGGCCAGAGTGGCCGTGCGGTTCTAGGCGCTAGAGTCTGAAACCGCGAGACCGCTACGGTCGCAGGTTCGAATCCTGCCTCGGGCATGGATGTGTGTGATGTCCTTAGGTTAGTTAGGTTTAAGTAGTTCTAAGTTCTAGGGGACTGATGACCCCAGAAGTTGAGTCCCATAGTGCTCAGAGCCATTTGAACCATTTTTTTCGTGGTTTCCTGTCAGACAGGCCGCAGTTCGTAATAACTGCCGGAAAGTCAGCGAATAAAACGGAAGTGATTTCTGGCTTTCTCCAAGGTAGTGTATAGGCCCTCTGTTGTTCCTTAACTGTATAAACAATTTAGGAGACAATCTAAGCAGCCGTGTTAGATTGTTTGCAGATGATGCTATCGTTTATCGTCTAATAATCTCACCAGAAAATAAAAAAAATATTCAAAACGATTTAGGCAAGATATCTGTATGGTGCGAAAAGAAAACTGGCAATTGATCCCAAAAATTAAAAGTGTGAGGTCATCCACATGAGTACTAAAAGGAGACAGTTAAACTTCGGTTACACGACAAATCAGTTAATCTAAAGGCCGTAAATTTCACTATATACCTAGAAGTTACGGTTACGAACGATTTAAATTGGAAATAAAACCTAGAAAATGTTGTGAGGAAGGAGAACCAAAAACAGTGATTTACTGGCAGAACACTTAGAAGATCTAACACAACTGCATACTAAAAAGACTGTCTATACTACCCTTGTCCGTCCTCTTTTGGAGTACTGCTGCGCGGTGTGGGATCTTTCGCCTTTTTGCTGACATCGGTGAAATTTAACCCACCACATATCGTAGGGAGCATCAGAATGTCGTATTTGACTTTGAAAATACGTCCGCGGCTCACAAAATGTCCTAGTGCAGATGCGATGCTTTTAGACGAAGTCGCCGGCCGCTGTGGCCGAGCGGTTCTAGGCGCTTCAGTCTGGAACCGTGTGACCATTACAGTCGCAGGTTCGAATACTGCCTCGGGCATGGATGTGTGTGATGTCCTTAGGTTAGTTAGATTTAAGTAGTTCTAAGTTCTAGGGGACTGATGAGCTCAGATGTTAAGTCCCATAGTGCTCGGAGCCTTTTGAACCATTTTAGATAAAGTCGCAGGTAGTGGCAGAACTTGTGCTACGTAATTAACTTTGGAAGTGATGTATAAATTTGCCACTGTTACTTTCTGAAGTTCATCGAGTTTCCTAATACTATGTGCTTGTACAGAGGCACGTACGCTGTTAAGTAATTTTCGATAATTCGCAGCAATAGTGTGCTTGATATTTCTTTTAAAACCTATGCCGAGACATTTCATGGTTACAAGCTCACGTAACAGACGCGGCGTTTGCGTCCCAATTCCACGGCCGATGTTGAAAATCCCCGACTTTGTTCTATTATGTTTTGCACCAGATGTCTGTTCATATTTTGTTATTGTTTGTAGTGCGCTCTCTACTTCAGTGCTATTCACGACTAGGAAACCAACATCATCAGCGTACGCCTTGCACACGGTCTTTTCTCCATGTATTTGTAGTCCTTGTAGATGTTTCGTAAGGGAAGCAAGCAGGGGTTCGATGGCGATGGCGAAGAGTGCCGTTGATATTGGACATCCTTGCCTAATGGAGCTGGCGACGTCAATCGGTCGGCTAACGTGTCCATTGATGACAAATCTGGCTGAGTTGTTTGTTAATGTATTTATTACTACTGCAATGAATCGAAGTGAGAAGGCCATTGCGCCCATGGTCCGAAGGATAAAATGATGATTAACCCTGTCGAAGTCTTTAGAAGTCAGCCGTTGAGCTGAGGTCCCTGTAATCGCTGAGGATCTGGATAATTTTCCTGTCTTTGCCCACACTTGTTTGATAAGGGCCAGTGGCTGGTCATTGTGGTTTTCAGCCTGCGAGCGAGGATGTCACCAAAGATTTTGTAATCGCTGTTTGAAAGCGTAATTGGCCTCAAAGCGCACACAGTTTTCGTGTTGGTAGTTTTTGGCACTAACACAACGAATCCCTCACGAAATTCTTTCGGGATGTCATTTTCAGGGTTTAGCAGTTCGTTGCAGAGGAGAGTAAACTTGGCTTTTACGAGGCCACTGAATTTGCGATAAAATTCTGCCTGAATTCCGTATGCCCCTGGAGCCTTATTTTTTATGCTTCCATATACAGCTTTTTCGACATTTTCTTCAGTCACTTTCGAGATGAGAGTTTGTGCTTCCGCGTGGCATAATTTGCCTTTTAGGTTGATCATTAATTCGTCTTGAAACTGTTCGTCAACTGGTTGACTAGACATTAAGGATTGAAAATGCTGCACGATTGCCTCTTTAATCTCTCTTTGCTTCGTCAGCTTCCTTCCATCATCAGTTGTTATTTCAGATAATATCTTGCGAGACGCCCTTTTGCTTTCACGAGTGACATGATAAAAGGAAATGACCTCGTGCTGTGCTATATTTTGGGCACGCTACCTTATTTGGTAGCCTTCCACTTGTTTACGCCGAAGTGTCAACATTTTTGCTTTAATTTTGTTAATCCTTTCGTAGTTGTCCACAACTGTTGCGTCGGACTTGTACAAATCCCTACAACAATGAAAGTAGAAATCTATAGTTGATTTGTACCAAAAGTTTTTGTCTTTTGAGTAATTTATGAAAAATCTCCGTGTTTTAGGTTTGGTACGTTTCAGCCGTTAGTCAATGCCAGCCAGAGTTGTACGAGCTATATTTGCTTTCAAGATCTCTCTATACTTTATAAAATGCCTCCTGACAAGCATGGTCTTCCATATGTGACACCTTGAGCTTGCATGTGCCTCTACCTCGGTAGGTCCCTTGTTTTATCAGATTGATTGTGCACCGGCCGGTGTGGCCGAGCGGTTCTAGGCGCTTCAGTCTGGAACCGCGCTGCTGCTACGGTCGCAGGCTCGAATCCTGCCTCGGGCATGGATGTGTGTGATGTCCTTAGGTTAGTTAGGTTTAAGTAGTTCTAAGTCTAGGGGACTGATGACCTCAGATGTTGAGTCCCATAGTGCTCAGAGCCATTTGAACCATTTCTTGTTCCCATGAATCTATTAGTCTCAAGTCATTAACTATACGTTCCAGTTCAGTACACTTGTTGAAACTGGGAGTTTGGTCTTTGGCATGCAAAACACAATTAAAATCTCCTCCCAGGATAACGTGTTCATATCGAGTTCCAAATAGAGGGACAACTTCTTCTTTAAAGAACTCCGCTCTGCGTTGCCTGTTGCTGGATCCTGAAGGAGCATACAAGTTAATGAGTCGTATTCTGTTTATTGTGGTCGCTATGCCTTTACTGTTAAGTAGTTTTACCACATCTTGGACTACTATGCCATCCTTTGTGAGCAGAGCTGTGCTCATTTCCGTTCCATGCCCTGGGTTTGTAATGGCGTTGAAGCCAGGTACGTTACCAAGCTCAATGTTTGTCTCTTCATGTAAAAGGATAATATCACTGTCAGAAGCATATATAAAATCTTTTAAGTTCTGTAATTTAAAGGAACTATAAATCTTATTAATGTTTACTGTAGCGATCTTGTATGCTAGTATGTCGGACATTGTTCGATCTACTTGATCAGACTTTAAAAAACGATTGTTATGGTCGCTTTGATCTGCCCAGCTGGTTCACGTTGTCGTCGTGGGTGGGACGAGTGAATCTTCAGGAGAGTGGCTGGTTTCTTGGGGATGCGTGGATTCTTTCTTTGGTAGCTTTCCTTGGACGTCTCGTTTTTCCAGCGCCGAAGGGAAACGCTCCTCAGAAACTGGTGTCGCTTTCGAGTTGCTATAGATCTGTTGGCTTAAGCTACTACCTATTTCCAAAGCTTTTTGTCGCAGTATGGCAGCTGTCTCCTCTGCACCTTTGCGCACCAGCCTGAGTTTCTTATTTTTCTTTGGAGAATTGCCTCTCGACGGACTTCCTTCAGTATCCAAGTTAGTTTCGCTTTCCTGCAAGGTATGTCGGTCTTCAACTTCCGACGGATCTGCTTCCTTTACAGTTGCAGGAGCCTGATTCGGTGGAACTTCAACTGTTTTTGTAGATTGGCGGGACTCTTGTAGGTCGTTAGCTATGATGACACTGACGTCCGTCGGAATTTCAGTGTCTAGAATACTTGTATTTGCACACGATTCAGGGGCTGAGGAAGCAGTCGGCCGTGCACGTGACACGTCGGCGTAAGTTCCAGGCAGTGTTGTCATCGGCGGTGGCCTGGCGGCCTCGCCGGCCGGATGCTGTGCCACTCGCCGCTGTATACATTCTGCGCGAAAGTGGCCAGGCTTGTTACAGATGGCACAGGTTCGCGGTTGGTCGTCATAAATTACAATCCTTCTATACCGGCAGACATTGATGTACGACGGGATGTGCTTTTGTAACTCGAAGCTGCCGTACTCCGTTTAGTACTGCAAATTTATGCGCGCTTGACCATTTCTCGGCTAAGTTGCTGAGCACTTTCCCGAAGAGTGAAATTACGGCATTAATTTGTTCTGTTGTAATCTCAATGGCAACTCGAAGATTCGAACTGTGCGAATGCCAAAACCAGCATGTGCAACGGTGACTTCACCAACGTTTCAATCTGAATGCTTAAATTTCGTGACACTTTCGGAAGACTCAACTATTTTCTAGCACAACTCGGCACTACGCAATTTTACAAACACAACAGAAGCTACAATCGATAGGTGGATCCCTATTATACCATTAAAGGAGAGCTTCACATCTTCTTTTAACCAACTCTCTATTTCAAACGACTTGGGTCGAGCATATCGAGAAACAAAAGTAAGTTTCATGTATCTTTTCGACTTGGTTGGGCCATCACTTCATACTATTCATAACTTCTCGAAGTGTTCTATATACAGAGCATTAAGCTGCAGCAAGCGCAAGACTTACCCCGCGGAAGCACAGACGGCGCAGTGCACACCACACTACGTCCTACCTCCACGCCGTCCGCCGACTAACTGACGCTGCGTGATACAAGTACCATTCTAGTCTTCATAGCTCCGATTTAATGCCAATACGAAATTTTTTCTATGACAACAAATGCTTTAGTTCGAGAAATACAACTGGAGCATGTGAGGTTACCAGATAAATCGATGACTACTGTCATGATTGCTATTATTATCTTCATTATGCTGCTACTACACATGTGATTGAAGGAAAAGTATAAGCTCTTTCATCATTTTTAGAACCATCTAGAGGTAAAACACTATTAAAAATGCAGGGATGTTAGTGTCTGGCGTTAAATGTCAAGTGTATGCTTTACAGATGACTTGGTCAGACTGTTGTGACTCATATGGGAGTTACATTGCTGCTGATTAATATCTCCCTCATTTTGGGGTGTCATGTTTAACAAACTGCCGAAAAGACCATATGCAGTATCCATACAACTTATCATGATAGCTGTACAAAAACGTTTGCCCTCTTAAAGCAAAATACCCCAAATCATTACGAATTAGCAAGAGAAATTTAAAAAAATCATTCAGTGCCACACTTAAGTCAATATTATTGACAGAAGCAGGAAAAATGGGATTAACATTGTAAGTAGGCTGTTTATGTTTTCTTATTGGCAACGTTACATAGGGCTCTGTATGAAAATCACTGGCTGTGCTGTGTGCAGTCTGTGGCTAGTTTGCATTGTTGTCTGCCATTGTAGTGTTGGGCAGCTGGATGTTAACAGCGCGTAGCGTTGCGCAGTTGGAGGTGAGCCGCCAGCAGTGGTGAATGTGGGGAGAGAAATGGCGGAGTTTTGAAATTTGTAAGACTGGATGTCATGAACTGCTACGTATATTATGATTTTTCAACACTATTAAGGTAAATACATTGTTTGTTCTCTATTAAAATATTTCATTTGCTAACTATGCCTATCAGTAGTTAGTGCCTTCCGTAGTTTGAATCTTTTATTTACCTGGCAGTGGTGGCGCTCGCTGTATTGCAGTAGTTCGAGTAACCAAGATTTTAGTGAGGTAAGTGATTAGTGAAACGTATAGGTTAATGTTAGTCAGGGCCATTCTTTTGTAGGGATTTTTGAAAGTCAGATTGCGTTGCGATAAAAATATTGTGTGTCAGTTTAAGCACAGTCATGTAAAATTGTTCAAAGAGGACGTTTCATATGTCGACCCTTAGCCGAGGATACCTCACTGGAATCTTCTGATTTTGTTCTTGTAGTTTGTGTAATAAGTGTAGCTATTGTTTATTGCTAGCGCGTAATCATAGAGAGAATTTCCTTTGTAGCTGTAGTTTTCATTCTTGTACAGTAAAACAGTTGTGGCATGCATGTAGATTTGAAACAAGTATTTCGCAGCTGTGCTTGCAATTAACTAGATATTATTTTCAGTGCTATGTTAATGTGTTTTCTTATTTTGCTCTTCAAATTGTGCTTTTCTGTGTTGTCGTGTGAAATATTGTGACAATAATGGCGTGTGAAAAACGTAATACTAGGCTCCAAAGTAAACTGAGAAATGACAGTGAAGACGAAAGCAGTGTGTTAGCGCTACCGAGTAATGAATTAACTAATGTTCAAACTAGTAATTTGGTAATTGTGCATAGGGAAATGGAGTGGGCTGCAAATAATGGTGTAGGCAGTGAAACAATTAGTGAACAGGGAAGCATTATCGATCGATCGGTTGACAACAGCTCGCCTCTGGAATCCGAAATGACAGGACACAATCTTGCAAATACTGCAGATTCAGGTTTTGGGTCCTCACCGTGTTCTCAAATAAGTCAAGACACATTTTCTGTTTGTCAAAATGTGAATGTTGCCGGTGCAAATTCACTGCCGAAAAGCACTGAGGAACATGTTTCAGACACCAGTGCAGTGTTATTACAATTAATACAACAAATGGGACAAAAGCAAAAGCTTCAAAAGTTAGACACAATGGAACAAAATCTTCGAAAGTTAGACACAATGGAACAAAATCAGAGACAAACACAGCAAAAGCTTCAAAAGTTAGACGCAATGGAACAAAATCTTCGGAAGTTAGACACCACGCTTGAACAGACACGTGAAGATTTAACTACTGAGTTACATAACATTGAATCGAAATGTCAAAAACTCTGTAATGACGTAAAAACACAAATTTGTGAGCATTTTCAACCTATTTTTTCGCGGCGTGAAAATGCATTACAGAATCACGAAGCAGCCATAAAAGAACTGCAAACTATTGTTCATGAAAATCATGGGACCTTGCAAGCTAAAATTGACTCAGTTGCATTTACCGATTCGGTTACGCAACTTGCAGAAACTCAGGAAAACTTAAAGGACACAGTAGACACTCTGAAACTTGGTTCAGAAAAACAAATTGAGGAAATAAGTACACTATCGGAGAAAGTAGCCGAACTTTCGGATCAGTTCACTAACTTATCTGCAAAGGCAGATGATGATCTGAATGACGCAAGACCTGTAGCCTTCACTGACACAGAAGAGTATGAACAAATTAAGAAATTCAGACAAAATCAGAATCAAATTAATACGCAATACAAAAGAGAAATCCGAGAAGTACAAGATCAGTTGGCACAAGGAGTACAAAAATTACATATTTCAGAGGACACTCGCGCTCCAACACGGGAAGAGGAACTTAGAAATACGGAAAAGCCACAAAATAATAACACAGGGCATTTCGGAAATTATGAAAGAAATTGGCAAGGTGCACCGAATTTTGAGATGGAACCGCCGACACGACGTAACAATGACCGATATGCGACTCGCCGACACGATGATTTTGACTATAAGCTGTTCATTACTGCACGTAAGTTCAAAACATTTAAGAATTCTGGCAACGACATTCATCCACAAGCGTGGCTCCATCAATTCTCTTATTGTTTTCCTCCCAACTGGTCATTAGAGCACAGATTAGAATTTATGTGTGGCTACTTAGAGAATGAACCAGCTGAAAGAATGCTATCGGGCATTCACGATTGTCACAGTGAAGGAGAATTTTATCATGCCTTCCTCTCAGCATATTGGCCTCAAGCTACACAAGACCGAGTAAAACATAGCATCATAATGATAAAACATTTCGAACAATCCGAATTTTCCAGTCTTGTGAAATATTTTGAAGACATGTTGCACAAGAATCAGTACCTGTCAAACCCATACAGCCCCTCAGAACTCATCCGCATTTGCTTATTCAAACTGCCTGAACATTTACGACCTATTATTTTGGCAGGACGTTGCAAAGATGACATTGAGGCTTTTCAGGGACTGTTACAAGAATCAGAAATCGACACAGACAGTCACGGGATGCGAAAACAGGAAAACAATCACTACAGGTCGCATCCGTCACAATTCTGTGACGACAGAAACAATAACTGGACACGACAAGTCTATTCTTACAACGCAAATCGTGACCAAAACAGACACCACCCATGCGACAACCACTGGCAGAGTAATAATAGTTACAGAGAAAGATCGCATTTCCATAGTAATGAATATGACAGAGATTACCATAGAAACAGACAATATGGGAACAAAAACAATTATTATCAAGGGAGACAGAATAACTTCAGACGCAACAGTTCAGGACGCAGTTACAATTTAGGAAGAAATTCCCCACCACGTGACCGGCAAGAAAGAAACTATGGAATCTAACGACATGACAACAGACAATATAATCATAACGACAGACCTGAATTGCATCAGAACTGGCGAGCTTCAAACAGGGCAGGGCCTTCTCGTCAAGGTGAATTTGTAGAAGTTAGGTCTCCTAATCCCAATAACGACGCACGCCAACAAAGAGATAGCAGACAATGACTCGCACCACAGGCAGCCACGTGCGCTGGCTGGCTCAGTGAAAAATAACATAGATGCTAACATTGAGAAAAATTCCAGTATTCTTTACCGACGTATACCGTATGATAATTGCTTTCAAGTTGAAACTCTGTGTACTAGGAAGAGTAAACGTTTACACCACATTTTACGTGTAAAACCGTTTATTGAAAGATAATCTGCTTTTTAACTTTGTCTTTGCCAAATAACTTTTCACTTTACATTACTAGTATGCTTTGTCAGACTTAGAATCTGTTAACATGCAACAATGTTTGAAGTTAAATATTCAGTCAAGAACCAAGAGAACTTATTTAAACAGAAATTACGAATGCATTGTTATTGTGAACAGACGACACAGTGTTATTGTGTGTGTGCGTTGTTGCTTGTTACTTGCACGATTACGTAACGTCTATAAGGCTCACATACTTAGAACATTTACCAGTACTGTTAATGAGATTTTAATGCAACATTTTGGTTTACTTGAAATTACATTCTGGATTTAAAGTACTTTCTGTGAGATACCAGACGACACAGTGGTTAGTTTATGTGACAGCTACACGATTTTATCACGACGCTACTAATGAGTGACAATTTACAATGTTGCTTTTGCGGTGTTTCTGTTTCATATCTGCACAGTTTTTCTGAATTATTCTGGAAAGTAAAACATGTTTTAGTAGTAACTTTTGTGGTATAGCTACAATGAGACAGCCTATTCCGTAGCAGAACAATACGTTACAGCACAGTACTTTCTTCATCACGGCAATAAGCGTAATAACTAAGATATCTATACGCAAAGCATTTCACTTTTGTTTATCATGAGGTAAGTACATTGACTTCTGCAGAACTTAGCTTTCGAAGGACGATAACTACGACACTTCCACAGAGGTTATCTCACAGCAAGACGCACAGTTTAGCGCTACAGTACACGTATTTGAGTGATTAATTTTGTACTTAAAACATTTATTTTTAAAGATATTTGAAGTACAATGATACCAAGGTTTTCCGTGATACATTTCATTCCATTGCTGTAATCTGTAACACCTGAGGGTATAATTACATTAATCCTCAGGGGGGTACACGCTTACTTTGTGTATCATGTGTTTGGCAAGCACAAGGAGCGCTAGCTAATATGGTATTTGCTTATTCAACTTTACACATCGGTACCATGTTTCTCTAACACAGAATTACACAGCTATCTGATTATCTAACTGAGAGAGACGAACATTTATTTTACTACCTCAGTGACACATGTTTATGCAATTACACAGTAGGGTAACTTCACACTTATGAAATTGTATTTTGTCTGTACTTTGTGAACTGTTCATATTTTTTCGGAACCATTGTGATACTATGAGAGCTTTGAATGATGTATTTGGTAAGGGAGCATGATTTTAAAGTACGTTTGAGGTAGATGACACTATTGAAATGAGCAGAGAATTTTTTTTAGGTTTTGACATTATTGCAGAAAGCTACGACGGTTTTGAGATTTGACTGAGATGTTATGATGTTATTTTTACGACGACAATGTGTATTATGCTGTTGAGGTATGTTTATGATCAATAAGCTGATGTTATATGAGGAATCTGATTATGCTATGTATTTATTAAGATGAAATATTGAAGAAGTGTCGACAAATATGTTTATGTGTAATAAGGAGCCGGCCGAAGTGGCCGTGCGGTTAAAGGCGCTGCAGTCTGGAACTGCAAGACCGCTACAGTCGCAGGTTTGAATCCTGCCTCGGGCATGGATGTTTGTGATGTCCTTAGGTTAGTTAGGTTTAACTAGTTCTAAGTTCTAGGGGACTAATGACCTCAGCAGTTGAGTCCCATAGTGCTCAGAGCCATTTGAACCATTTGTGTAATAAGGTAAGGAATAATGAGTAGTGGTTAGGGACTCTGACTTGTGAAAAAGGATGTTGGAAACCAAGAATCATACTTTAAGAGTTACAAAATGTGTGTAAATGTGTGAATATATTACAATGCGTGCGAAAATTTTTTGCACACTGTTATATTCATAGGATTTTGTTTCTACACATTTGCAATGCAAATTCTCGACCTGTGAAATTTTTTATATGAGACTGTCACTGTAATGCAAGCTGCTGTCGTAAATATTTCGGTAGGAGAGTTAAGTGACCTTCACGTAATACGTGGTGGGCACCCAGCTGCGCGATAGTCGCCTGGGAAAAAGCCATTAGTGTGTGCCTTTCAGACGCACAGGTGGAGAAAAAAAAGGGGCCATTATCCTCGCTATTGACATTCCTTTGTAGAAAGCATCGCAAATACGACACGCTCAAACTTGAAAACATACGATAACACTGTATAGCTCTTAATTTATGATATTTACTAAAATGCCAAATGAAATGATGAGAAATATTTTTATGTCTATACACCGGATTATGACTACTGTCTTTCTAGTTGAGAGATTTTTTTACTACCTTATGAAATTCCATATGGCTAATGAATGATGTTTCATGCCTTCCTTTGCACATACTTGCTCATTTTCTTTAATATCTAGTTTCTAGCTGCACTGCAGCATTGGTTATTATAAAATTTAATAGATGTACTAATATCACTATTTTCTGTCTACAGACCCAGTAAAGAATACGTTTATGATGTACTTTCGTAGAAAAGAGAGCACAAGTAGACATTTCCCTTCACAGGAATTGCATAAATAATTTTTTTAATGACTTGGTAACTTTCTTGCAGAGTAAGTTTTTGTGATGCATCACTCTAGTGTTAAGATGTGACATAGGTATTAAACATGGCCATTTTTACTGTAATATTTTTTCTGCTTGAGCTATGTCATGTTTAGATGTAAGTTATTGCATTTGCTGCTGCTGTTTGCCAGGCATAGTGCTACTAAATTTCACTTTACATTACTCTGTTAAGCCAGTTTTACTACTGATTTATTTTTCTTGTTTGCTGCTCATTGCCATGTATTAGTTGTAATATTGCTGCTTGCTTTGCCAATTTGGACTTTTTTGTCATTGCTGTTTGTGTTAGTTGTTTTGTGCTGCTGCATTGCCTCGTCCCTTAGTTTAGCATCTGAGCTCAGTAGATTTAAGTTAGTTTAATATGGGGTAGGCCATATAAGAGAACAAGTTGTGATGAATTGTAAGAAATGCATTGAGAAGCAATAAGAAAATGGTTTGGCCAAAAAAGTATTTTGAAAGAGGATATGAACCAAAAAAGTAGGGTTTAGGGACAACAGGTTTAGGTAGGATTTTCTTGGAAATAAATGATGAGGTAAGATAATGCAAAATAAATAATGAGGTAAGAAATGTGTGAACATATAAATACAGAAAGCATGCTTGGATAGAATTTTTTTGGTGGAAACAAATGTTGAAATAAGAGGAAAGATATATGGAATGAAGTTTTGGGGTGGACTGCAGTACCAAATGTCACACTGAAAACAAACCCTGTCCTGTATTTTTGTGTTATTACACTATGTGAATTTATGTTTTTCCTGTCTTAATGTGTTTAGCTAATAAGAGTTATGTTGTAGAATTTTTCTGATAATATGTTATTTTCTTTGTAAAGGTGTTTAGACATTATTTATTCTGTTCTGTTTTAATGCTCATGTGTGAAGTTGATATTTCGAAAGTTATTCTGATCTTTTATGTATGTACTCATGTCATAATTCCAATAACACTGATGTATATGGTATTTCGATTCTTTTGTAAAGCTTGTACTACAAAGGTTATCTGTATTGTTATGTTCTTTAATGATGTATTTTGTACCTTTGTAATTGTATTATTATGTTATAAAATTGTAATTGACACCAGTTCATCATATTATTAACTTGTAAGTTCCATTTCACTGCACACGTTTCTGGTGGTCATAGTATATGGACAATATGTGAGAAGTAGGGACTGTTAGTGTTTGCACGTGTGTTAATAATTCACCAAGGGACTGGATAACAGCATTGCTGGTTCTAAGGACAATTCCAAAAACTTTGTGAGTGCACAAGTGGTGGTTATGGACTTGCTATATTATCTGCAATACTCTTCAATGGTGATTGTGCACGTGCACAGTCACAACAGATGGCTGCTGGCCATCTCTGCAAGGACTACAGTGGGTCTGCATCTTTGATGACCCACCAATACCATTATTTCTACAAGGACTGCAGTGGGTCTGCACCTCTGGTGGCCCACCAATATCGTAATCTCTACCAGAACTACAGTGGGTCTGCACCTCTGGTGGCCCACCAATACCGTAATCTCTACCAGGACTACAGTGGGTCTACTCTGTGATGACCTACCTACCAATATTCTTCAAAACTTCGAATGACTCTGCTGTGGGTTTGCTCTGTTGTGGCCCATTACCTGTCTGCATGTCGAGAGTCAGCACTGTCTTTCCGTTGGAAGGACAACACTACTTCTTCAAGACTGCATGGATATCCACTACTTCTGTGTGCATTTTCTTTTACTGCTCAGACTTTGAGAAAAACACTGCAATTTTACTGTGATGAATCATCAGGACTGTCTTTATGGACTGTGAGAAAATTTTAGCGTTTGACCAACATTGTATCAATAACTGAGTGCATTTGATATCTTTGTTATTGTAATTATGAAAAATTTTATCAAATCATTATTGGCCATTGCCCAAAACAATTTGTAAAATTTTTTGTGGGGAGCATGAGGGCTATGTAAGTAGGCTGCTCATGTTTTCTTATTGGCAACGTTACGTAGCGCTCTGTATGAAAGTCACTGGCTGTGCTGTGTGCAGTCTGTGGCTAGTTTGCACTGTTGTCTGCCATTGTAGTGTTGGGCAGCTGGATGTTAACAGCGCGTAGCGTGGCACAGTTGGAGGTGAGCCGCCAGCAGTGGCGGATGTGGGGAGAGAAATGGCGGAGTTTTGAAATTTGTAAGACTGGATGTCATGAACTGCTACGTATATTATGATTTTTCAACACTATTAAGGTAAATACATTGTTTGTTCTCTATTAAAATCTTTCATTTGCTAACTATGCCTATCAGTAGTTAATGCCTTCCGTAGTTTGAATCTTTTATTTACCTGGCAGTAGTGGCGCTCGCTGTATTGCAGTAGTTCGAGTAACCAAGACTTTTGTGAGGTAAGTGATTAGTGAAACGTATAGGTTAATGTTAGTCAGGGCCATTCTTTTGTAGGGATTTTTGAAAGTCAGATTGCGTTGCGCTCAAAATATTGTGTGTCGGTTTAAGCACAGTCATGTACAATTTTTCTAAGGGGACGTTTCAACATATGTGTAGTTATGTAAATGTTGTGTCTATACATCCACGGACTAGAGAATAGAGGTAGTGATATAATGGCGGAGAGGCTTTCATTCGATATCTTTACATACTGTTGATCTGCCTTTCCTCCTTGTCGCCTCAATCGTAGATTCGTCTGCTGTACAGCGACGTAAATAGCGAAACCAGCTGCAGTTTCTGTTGAAACCAGATTCCTGGAATCAAAATTATTCATTTGATGGTTCAAATGGATCTGAGCACTATGGGACTTAACTTCTAAGGTCATCAGTCCCCTAGAACTTAGAACTACTTAAACCTAACTAACCTAAGTACATCACACACATCCGTGCCCTAGGCAGGATTCGAACCTGCGACCGTAGCGGTCGCGCGGTTCCAGACTGTAGCGCCCAGAACCGCTCGGCCATCCCGGCCGGCTATTCATTTGATACATTCTATATCATCCTCTAAGGGAGAATCATTCAGGATATTTAATGAGAATGATAAGATATTAGTGAGTGAATTCAGAAGGAAACTTTTTGCGCCAGGCCGGCAAGTAATTGGAAGGCCACATTTGCTGTCAAATTTATGCTGAAATGTTGGGAATCTTCATTATACTGGTGACAGGTAGAAGATGTCTGCTAACGCGAAAAGTCTCTTGAGCTTGTAACCACAGGACAAGCTCGCGCAACACAGACGTGGCAGGGCCGGCGTTGGCGCTAGCGCCGGTTGCTACCACTTTGACAGGGATCTGAATTAACAAACGTAAAGGCCAATTAGCTACCGATTGCAACTTGGACATCAGATATAAATATCGCGGTAATAATTTACTTGGTCATCCTTTTAAGTAGCTGTCGCAGCAATTTTTGTTATTATGTCTTATAAGAACTGCAAACTAAAAAAAATTATTCTCCAGAAGCGATTAGGTTCTGTAGTATCACCTGTCGACGTTAACAGAATGAGAAAATAATATTCTTTTTACTATTATATACGTGAAAATAATTTTTATTACGTAGGCTTTATTTGGCACTACTGCTGACACATAATAAAACCGATGAAACCACAACATGACACTGATTACAAAACGAGAACATCAACAGACATTTCATAGACTGCGAGTAACACATTCTTTCATCTACATCTATATTTCATGATCCACTTTAATGTTTGTGATACAAGGCACTATATATACCACTATCATTTCCCCATTTGTTTACTGCAGACGTGAATATTTCGTAGGAAGAACGATTGCTAGTAAACCTCTGTGTGCGCAAGAGCCTCTCTAATTTTATCACCATGGTCTGATTTAAGTTGGAGGATCCATATATTAGCTGACTATTCATGTGCCGTAAGCTCTCGGCATTATACAGCTGTGCATACCGCCATGTGGGATCCCTTTGTTGCAGCGTCGGCAACTAAAAGTGACTAAGCATCTCTCTGAAGCTTTCATGCTTACTAAATAACCGTGTAACTAACGCCGTTGCTCTTGTTTGGCTTTTAGAATGATGAGTAGCTTTCAAGTATTTGTCAAACGATTGATTTGTAAGCTATCAGTCAGCACACCTGGACTTGAAACGAAATGACGAAATTTTTTGTGCCTTATCTCCCTGTTAACTAACCACGAAAGACGTGTAATATACTTTCCTTCACAAGTGACTACGTGAGCATGTGTTGAAAATTGCAATGGTGAGATGTAAAATTTTGTGACAGGGGTTTGTACCCAGCACGTTATCGGATGAGTAACTAAGTCCAATCAAATGTTAAATATCGAATTCACCAGCAGCGAGATTTATCGATATGTAATAACGATACACTCATTTTCTACCCAGGAAACGAACCCGGCACCCACTGTTGCGTTTATCCATCCATAAACAGATTTAAACTATTAACTGCTTGCTCACCAGTAGTAAGATGCTCACATATTTGACTGTAAATAACGGCAACTATCGTTATTGTTGACAATTCATGAAGGGACATTAAAAATTAAAATTTTTTTCGCTGATACTTCGGTGTGCACACACTATGACTCACAAGGAAATTATAAATTTTTTTGTACTGGACCAGGATTCCAACCGAGATACGTTCCATTCACAGAGAAACGAATTCGAACTCCATTCCATCACCAAAATTTTCTACGTCTCAGATTAACATTAAATATAAGCTGTGAACGCAATGCCCATTGGGTCATTAAATGAAAAAAAATAGTGCATGTTTACCCGAACAGAATTTCTGTCTTCTGCGACTACCGACTTCCTAGTGGTGCAGTTTAAACAGGCTCTGACCCTGTTGCTGGGGAAGGGATATGGTGTTTATGCGCATTGTGAACTATGGTTTTGCATAATATTCTCCACTTGGCGTTAACAGAGATCCAGTAAATCTGTTAGTGAGTGTTAAAAATGAACGACCTATGTGAGAATCGAACCCACACCACGCAATTATCAAACTAGGATCCCCAACTATACCGTAACAGTAATTTCGTGTGCAATGAATACATACCGATTGCAGAATTTAAGAATTTAAAGCTCTGCATCAATTCCTGTTCAGGTAGTGCAACACCATACACCAGCACGGTGCTCGTGATGCCAACTGCATTGTTCTTTTCGCTTGATTCTGTAATCACTGAAATAAAATCACATAACCTCCCAACTCGAGAGGTTTAATTTCGTTCCTCCATTCCTGCTGGGAGATGTGTTTTCTTATTGATTAGACCTTTTCCTTCCTGCCAGCGAAATATGGCAAAATGTGGCCTGTAACAGATCCACAGCCCGCTATTTTAATGTTGTTGTAGGTGAAGGACTTTAGTTTCCTCTTAAAGCGTCTTAAGCAACAACGTTCTCTGACTTCCCAAAACTGAAATGCTTATTGTCGAGATAGGAAGAGTTTTAAATCAAAGTCCCCAAAGTCTGAGGCAGGTGTATCTCTTCGTCTGACGGCACTGCGTAAGTATTTATTCTAAGGGGCATCACAAGTTGTGTTTGTATAGCTGTAGAAATCATCAGTTCAAGCAGAGTTTAGCGCCTGTAGGTATGGTACTGCTAGAAATACAGAAGTATTATATACTGAAGGCTGAATTCATCTTGAAACTGAGGCGTATTTATAACACGGAAGCTACTGGAGATTAAATGGTCTTGATTTCCTCCACAGAGCATTCGAAGGCGTATACACACAATACTACAAATAATGTAAACGGTAAAAGTAGCATTGTCTATCTAAACTAATGACTCGTTGTTTACATCAAATTAGCGCTTTAGCCACTACGCTAATCCGCCACTCGCTGAATGTGTTGTTACAGACGCATATGGCGTGTTTTAGCGAGACCACCATGACTTGAATCACTACATGAACCTAAATGTTGCTTTAAATCTCTGAAAACGATTTCATTATTACTATGTATTAAGATTAGAGACAAAATAATTGCAGTGATACTCAAAATAATACTTAAGAAGAACTTATTTATGAAATATTTTTCGTAGCATGTAGACGGGAATGAATTTGACTTCTGAGGCGAAGAAAGTGCTGTCCCGCTTGTATGGCACTTTGTTTTCTCTTGCCTTGTCACTAGGTTCTTACCTGCAATGTCTCAGCTCAAGGAATTCGATAACGGTAGCATTCTTGCGCTTTATGGAGATGGATACTGTATCAGCGCCATTTCACTTGCCCTGGGATACAGCTAATCTACGATTCATCTCTGGGTAAAGAGGATGGCGGATGAAGGCAACGTCAACCGCCGTCATCGCCCTGGGCGTCCACGGACTACCAGGAGTATCAAGACAATAGTATACTCAGATGCAGTGATGACGACCTATTCAGGACCAGCACAGAAATAAGGAACATCCTTCAGCTAAGTGTGAGTAGCTCGACCTTAAGACGACGTCTCAACGAGAAGGGAAGGTATGGACGAAAATCCGCGGTTATGGAAATGTTGAAAGAGCTGCCAGGTTAAACTTCGCTCTGGATTACAAGAATAAGTCACTTCAATACTGGGAGCAAGTTATACACTCCTGGAAATGGAAAAAAGAACACATTGACACCGGTGTGTCACACCCACCATACTTGCTCCGGACACTGCGAGAGGGCTGTACAAGCAATGATCACACGCACGGCACAGCGGACACACCAGGAACCGCGGTGTTGGCCGTCGAATGGCGCTAGCTGCGCAGCATTTGTGCACCGCCGCCGTCAGTGTCAGCCAGTTTGCCGTGGCATACGGAGCTCCATCGCAGTCTTTAACACTGGTAGCATGCCGCGACAGCGTGGACGTGAACCGTATGTGCAGTTGACGGACTTTGAGCGAGGGCGTATAGTGGGCATGCGGGAGGCCGGGTGGACGTACCGCCGAATTGCTCAACACGTGGGGCGTGAGGTCTCCACAGTACATCGATGTTATCGCCAGTGGTCGGCGGAAGGTGCACGTGCCCGTCGACCTGGGACCGGACCGCAGCGACGCACGGATGCACGCCAAGACCGTAGGATCCTACGCAGTGCCGTAGGGGACCGCACCGCCACTTCCCAGCAAATTAGGGACACTGTTGCTCCAGGGGTATCGGCGAGGACCATTCGCAACCGTCTCCATGAAGCTGGGCTACGGTCCCGCACACCGTTAGGCCGTCTTCCGCTCACGCCCCAACATCGTGCAGCCCGCCTCCAGTGGTGTCGCGACAGGCGTGAATGGAGGGACGAATGGAGACGTGTCGTCTTCAGCGATGAGAGTCGCTCCTGCCTTGGTGCCAATGATGGTCGTATGCGCGTTTGGCGCCGTGCAGGTGAGCGCCACAATCAGGACTGCATACGACCGAGGCACACAGGGCCAACACCCGGCATCATGGTGTGGGGAGCGATCTCCTACACTGGCCGTACACCACTGGTGATCGTCGAGGGGACACTGAATAGTGCACGGTACATCCAAACCGTCATCGAACCCATCGTTCTACCATTCCTAGACCGGCAAGGGAACTTGCTGTTCCAACAGGACAATGCACGTCCGCATGTATCCCGTGCCACCCAACGTGCTCTAGAAGGTGTAAGTCAACTACCCTGGCCAGCACGATCTCCGGATCTGTCCCCCATTGAGCATGTTTGGGACTGGATGAAGCGTCGTCTCACGCGGTCTGCACGTCCAGCACGAACGCTGGTCCAACTGAGGCGCCAGGTGGAAATGGCATGGCAAGCCGTTCCACAGGACTACATCCAGCATCTCTACGATCGTCTCCATGGGAGAATAGCAGCCTGCATTGCTGCGAAAGGTGGATATACACTGTACTAGTGCCGACATTGTGCATGCTCTGTTGCCTGTGTCTATGTGCCTGTGGTTCTGTCAGTGTGATCATGTGATGTATCTGACCCCAGGAATGTGTCAATAAAGTTTCCCCTTCCTGGGACAATGAATTCACGGTGTTCTTATTTCAATTTCCAGGAGTGTA